>NC_091364.1:1976665-2004165 GCF_038502225.1 Cherax quadricarinatus | reverse complement strand
GCGAAATTATTGCATATTTTCGTTTGCCTTATTCGGCAAGAAGAGTATTGCTATTTAAGCTAAAATCGCAAGTTTTACCCATTCGTCAGGGCATATATATATATATATATATATATATATATATATATATATATATATATATATATATATATATATATATATATATATATATATATATATATATATCCTTCGGACCCTGATTTATTAAAGTTTTTAAAGAGGAAACTCCCATTGTGTTTGTTTAGAAAAAACGTCTTACCTGCAGTTTTAAATTATAAAGTGAGAGAGAGAATGTGAGAGGAGACAGAGGGAGAGAGAGAGAGAGAGAGGGGGAGAGAGAGAGAGAGAGAGAGAGAGAGAGAGAGAGAGAGAGAGAGAGAGAGAGAGAGAGAGAGAGAGAACAACAAAATATACCTAATATCTCTAACCATTTACACGTAAAAAAAGTTATTCCCAGGGATAGTTTCTCAACATGAGTTTCTAAGAAGCCAAGATTGCGCCACATTAGCAGTTGATGCGTCGCGCATCATTTTGACCAACATGATGAGGGTACTCAATATAGAACCGAAAAAAAAATAATTCATGTACGAATGACCTGCCTTTCATCTGTGACGTCACCAGCGGTGCCACATCCAACAGTATCTTTCCAGATTTCATATATTGACTAATTTAATACGCAATTGTGAGGCTTTTTTGTGAAAAGGGAAAATTTGTCTTTGGTGATCGCCCTATTTATGGGGTTTTCTGGATTTATTTGTTAGAATAATTAGTATTCATCTCACTGTGGTAGCTAAACGTGGCACAGATTTTGGAACTAAGAATACACATAAGATTGCCATGTTGCTCAATATTATGCGTATTAAGGAGTTATAGTGATTTTCTTTCTTTATAGAGACTCTTTCTATGTCAAAACATTATTTAATATCAATAATAAAACTAAAATATAGAAAAACTATAGATATATGTGCATAAAACTGTTAGTTTTATGGTTTTCCTAAATAAATTTCTCGGACAGTGTGAAGTGTCAACACCGACTCTACACATGGTGCCATATCATTCTTAAACTACATTATAAATATTATTAGTTAGAAAAAATGATAACCATAATTTGGAGGTCTTTAATAAGAGTTAAATAAAAAGTAAGTTTAAACATATATATCACACTTGTTGTAGCATTCTCATATATAATATAGGAATCTGCAGAAATGTGGCAAGCAGCAGCCGCCATCAAGGCTCTCAGTGAGTCAGTCTTCTCCACAGCGTCGAGGAGGGTGGATGTTGTTCCTGCGTTCTCATTCAATAATCATTATTAATTCTTTCTTTGTTTTATTCACCTTGGAATTCAGGTGACGTGTCTTAAATTTGCATAATGGCGCCTCAATTACTAATTACAATAAGTTATTCTTGTGTTTTTTTTACCTCACATATATAAACTGAGAAGTGTGTATATACCTGTCAGTATATTCTCTGGTAGATATGTATTGTGTGAATATACTGAGATGTAGATAGTCTAAGGGAGTGTGTAGGTAGTTTAACATAAAGGAGCACTGCATCAGGCCTACTGGCCCATGATGGGTAGGTCCATGTCACCTACTGGCCCATATCAGTCAGGTCCAAGTCACCTTCTCGCCCATACCAGTCAAGTTCATGCTACCTTCTGGCCCATACCAGTCAGGTCCAAGTCACCTTCTGGCCCATACCAGCCAGGCCCATGTCACCTGGCCCATACCTGTCAGGTCCAAGTCACCTGGCCCATGCCAGTCAGGTCCAAGTCACCTACTGGCCCATATCAGTCAGGTCCATGTCACCTACTGCCCCATACCAGCCAGGTCCAAGTCACCTTCTGGCCCATACCAGTCAAGTTCATGTCACCTTCTGGCCCATATCAGTCAGGTCCATGTCGCCTACTGGCCCATACCAGTCAGGTCCAAGTCACCTTCTGGTCCATACCAGTCAGGTCCATGTCACGTGGTCCATACCAGTCAGGTCCATATCACCTACTGGCCCATACCAGTCAGGTCCATGTCACCTACTGGCCCATACCAGCCAGGTCCAAGTCACCTTCTGGCCCATACCAGTCAGGTCCAAGTCACCTACTGGCCCAAGCCAGTCAGATCCAACTCACACCCACTCATGTCTAACTTACTTTTAAAGCTACACAAGGTTTGAGCTTCAATAACACAACCTTATTACCAGACCAATGCTCCCTTATAGTCTTTGTAAATCTGGGAACCATCGCTGCGAGTGTTGTTATGGTTTTAACCTGACGTAGCCAGAGACCTCTATGAGGTCTCAGACCTACATGAGGTCCCAGATCTACACATGAGGTCCCAGACCTACACATGAGGTCCCAGGCCTACACATGAGGTCCCAGACCTACACATGAGGTCCCAGGCCTACACATGAGGTCCCAGGCCTACACATGAGGTCCCAGGCCTACACATGAGGTCCCACACCTACACATGAGGTCCCAGACCTACACATGAGGTCCCAGGCCTACACATGAGGTCCCAGACCTACACATGAGGTCCCAGACCTACACATGATGTCCCAGACCTACACATGAGGTCCCAGACCTACACATGAGGTTCCAGACCTACACATGAGGTCCCAGACCTACACATGAGGTCCCACACCTACACATGAGGTCCCAGACCTACACATGAGGTCCCAGACCTACACATGAGGTCCCACACCTACACATGAGGTCCCACACCTACACATGAGGTCCCACACCTACACATGAGGTCCCACACCTACACATGAGGTCCCACACCTACACATGAGGTCCCACACCTACACATGAGGTCCCAGACCTACACATGAGGTCCCACACCTACACATGAGGTCCCACACCTACACATGAGGTCCCACACCTACACATGAGGTTCCAGACCTACACATGAGGTCCCAGGCCTACACATGAGGTCCCAGGCCTACAAACGAGGTCCCAGACCTACACATGAGGCTCCACACCTACACATGAGGTCCCAGACCTACACATGAGGTCCCAGACCTAAAAAAATAATAAAGATATTTGAATAAATATTTTATCTTTAATTTCACAGCTGGAATTCAGAAACAAACAAACGAAGGAGTTTCGGGGCCAGAGCCCCCCTTACCCCCCTTCAAAAACCCCTCCCCCCTAAACACCCACATAAACCCCCCACTCCCACCCATAACGCGACGCTTGGCAACGTTGGAAAGAGACGTGGCACCCATGTAATATATATATACATATATATATATATATATATATATATATATATATATATATATATATATATATATATATATATATATATATATATATATATATATATATATATATATATATATATATATATATATATATATACAGTACGTGCTACATACACACACACAGAGCCAAGAGCTGTGACTCGACCCCTTGCAGCCACAAACAGTTTAACACTCACGCATACACAGTACCAGGAGCTGTGACTCGACCCCCTGCAGCCACAAATAGGTGAGTACACACTTAAAGCAATATATTTTCAATGGGACTCTTATTCGTTCTCAATTTCTTCGTACTATTTATTTTCTCCGGCAACACGTATCCATAGATAAAAAAAAAAAAAGAAAAATAGCCGCTTTTGTTGAGTTTTAAAAATTATGTACATACGCCAAGGCAGTGATGCGGTACGACAACGGCTGCCATCTGCTCGTACGTCTGGCAGCGGCGTCCCACCCCCTTCAATGGGGGTTTTGTTGACAGTGTGTTGGCGACCGCGGTCGGGGGAGGATGACATCCTTCTCGCTCCTCCTGGATGGGGGTAGCACTGCAGCAGGCCTACTTGCCCATATGCTGCATGACCCTTGTGGGTCTAGCGCTTAGTTATGATTATAATAACTGGCCCTCACTAGGTACTTCCTTCTCAAACCCACTAAACAAAAAAAAAAAAAAGGGGGTCTGCCACACGGGTTTGTTCCTTCTTGTATATGTGCTGAAACTAAACTTTGGTATATCTGGGTCAGTTTAGGCACAGGTACACGGAAGTACAATCATCATATATAGTAACGTGTGTAAATTACCCTCAAGGGTAACCCCCACCCACCCAAAAAAAATCAGTGACTTATTTCCACTGGCGTCTTCATTTCTATTGTCCTTGATTTTTCACTAGGGTCCTTTAAATGGGGTTGTTTATGTTGATTGGGGTTCTTGATTTCCATTTGGGATCCTTGATTTACATTAGGGTCCTTGATTTACGTCATGGTCCTTGATTTACATTAAGGCTCTTGATTTACATTAGGTTCCTTGATTTACATTAGGGTCCTTGATTTACATTAGGATCCTTGATTTACATTAGGGTCCTTGATTTAGATTAGGGTCCTTGATCTACATTAGGGTCCTTGATTTACATTGGGTCATTGAATATATTGTGTGAATTTTGTATTAAAACAAAAATGGGTGAATCAGTCAGACTGTGGGTGCCAGCATCAGGCACTCCAGCACGCACCCTGAAGTGTGGCTCCACTTTGAATCAAGAACACCTCCCTTGATGAGTATTTTTACGCAGGTTTGCGTAACAAAAAGTGTGTGACGCAAGGCGTATAACACCTCCGGTGCCCCGGTGGCCTGGTGGCTAAAGCTCCCGCTTCACACACGGAGGGCCCGGGTTCGATTCCCGGCGGGTGGAAACATTCCGACACGTTTCCTTACACCTGTTGTCCTGTTCACCTAGCAGCAAATAGGTACCTGGGTGTTAGTCGACTGGTGTGGGTCGCATCCTGGGGGACAAGATTAAGGACCACAATGGAAATAAGTTAGACAGTCCTCGAAGACGCACTGACTTTCTTGGGTTATCCTGGGTGGCTAACCCTCCGGGGTTAAAAATCCGAACGAAATCTTATCTTATCTTTACGTTGTGTTATAATTCTTGCTGGTGCGGGGAAGGGGGGGTCGAGTAGGATGGTTGATGAGAGTCAGTGAGTGGAGATTTGCCTGCGGAGGACGATCGAGAGGTGAGGGGAAGGGGGGGGAGAGGGGAAGGGGAGAAGAGAGAGGGGAAGAGAGGTGAGCTGGAGTCTCTTCTGGGGGTCAGCGCCCCCGTGGGAAGGTCCCAGACCAGGCCTTCTGGTTGCTGGCGTGATCCATCAACCCGGCTGGTCAGTACTATTTACTCTCGGGGGTTACATATTACGGAAGTAAATAATCCTTCTGCCCACCTTTCCAGTTATACCTTCAACAAGCTTCTTGTGACCAATTACACCATGGTCACACTTATCGAAGACGTTAGTATATTCCGTGTAAACAACAGCTGCATTGTGCTTGTCTTCCAGTGTATCCAAGACCATGTGTGGTGATAGTGGTGGTGACATTGGAACTGCCAGAGAGAGGCGTGACCTGACCCATGTTGACCTGGTTTGTGTAATCTTGTTTCTTTAAAACCTTTCAAAAATCTTGATAATGTGGGACGTCAGCGCTAGGGGGTGGAGAGGTGTGAAGGAGAGAAGGAAGAGGTGGGGGGAGGGAGAGAGAGAGAGAGAGAGAGAGAGAGGGAAGAATGAGTAAACATAAATACGTGAGATAGAGAGAGGGAGAGAGAGAGAGAGAGAGAGAGAGAGAGAGAGAGAGGGAAGAATGAGTAAACATAAATACGTGAGATAGAGAGAGAGAGAGAGAGAGAGAGAGAGAGAGAGAGAGGGAGAGAGAGAGAGAGAGAGAGAGAGAGAGAGAGAGAGAGAGAGAGAGAGAGAGAGAGAGAGAGAGAAAGAGAGAGAGAGAGAGAGAGAGAGAGAGAGAGAGAGAGAGAGAGAGAGAGAGAGAGAGAGAGAGAGAGAGAAGAATGAGTAAACATAAATATGTGAGAGAGAGAGAGAGAGAGAGAGAGAGAGAGAATCTGGTTAGAGCGTCGTGAATTTTTGGACACCAGGAGGCAGGCTAAAAACGCGGGTTCGATCCCCCGGCTAGTCGCAGTGTTGTTATTGGTGACTTGTACTTAGCTCTGTGAAGACCTGTTTGCGCGCTCTCTACGAATTGAAGCAAGATGCCCTCCATCGAGCAACTTTACCAACAGCTTAAGGAAGAATTGAGGATGGCGAAGATGGAGATTCGGTGACTGACCGAGGAAAACAAGAAGATTTGTAGTAGTCCTCCTGTTTTGAGTCCTCAGGTCAAGAAGGGAAACTGGTCAGTGGCTGGACAGCAGGGAACGAAGTTGACGATCAAGAAGACGAATGGAAAGGTAGAAACGATGAAGAAGAAAGAGACTACCGTGGAAACTGTCGTGGAAACATCTAATACATTCTCAGTGCTACCCGACAAATGTGAGTCCACTACTGGGAACGTCACTACGAACGACACCAAGGAAGGTAAGATTATTGTTGTTGTTGGGGATAGCCAAGTTAGGTATGTGGATAGGGCATTCTGCTTGAAGGACAGGAGTAGGAGACAGAGGGTTTGCTTTCCTGGGGCTGGGATGGAGGATATTGTTAGCCGTCTGGATGACATCATGAGAGGTAATGGAAGCAATCCTATTATCTGTCTCAGTGCTGGAGGCAACGATGTTGGCAGACGTAGGAGTGAAGACATGATTAGCAGGTATAGGTCAGCAATAGAAATAATTAGGAGGAAGGGTGGGAACCCTGCCATATGTGGTATTTTGCCAAGGAGAGGAGTTGGAAATGAATGGTTGTCCAGGGCAATTGGTGTCAATTGCTGGCTGGACAAATACTGTAAGGAAAATGCGGTAACATTCATTGACAACTGGGACCTCTTCTATGGCAGAAATGACATGTATGCCAGGGATGGGGTTCACTTATCTAGGTCTGGGGTGGGAGCACTGGCAACTGCAGTGGAGGGAGCTGTTAGGACTTTAAACTAGGAATAGTTAGTGGTATGGGTTTTGGCAGGAAAACAGTGAAGTCCCAGTGTAGTAATATTATGAGTTCTAGGGGAACTAGTAATAAGCAGAACGAGGTAGATATTGAAAAGCCAGTGACACTGGGTGATAAGGACAGTAATAGGTTTAGTAGAAAAACAGAAATGAGCAGGAAGGGTAAAGAGAAAGGAGAGTCTTTCAATGTTTATTATGCTAATAGCCGTAGTGCTAGGAATAAGATGGACGAGTTGAGATTAGTTGCTAGTGCAAGTAACATTGATGTATTTGCCTTAACTGAGACGTGGTTCAATTCAAAAAGTCGGGACATGCCTGGGGAATGTCACATTCAGGGTTTTAAATTGTTCCAATTAGATAGAAGTATTGGGAAGGTGGGTGGGGTGGCATTGTTTGTCCGAGATCGCTTGAACTGTTGCATAAAAACGGGTATTAAGTCTGAAGTAATACATATAGAGTCTGTTTGGATAGAATTTTCAGAGGGGCATGAAAAACTGATTTTAGGAGTGATATACCGTCCCCCAAACTTAGATAGGTACCAAGGGAGACTACTATGGGAGGAAATTGTTAAGGCCACAAGGCACGATAATGTAGTAATTCTAGGAGACTTTAACTTTAGTCATATGGATTGGAATTTCTTGACTGGGAATTTAGAATCATACGACTTCTTAGAAGTAGTTCAGGATTGTTTTTTGAAGCAGTTTGTGACAGAACCTACAAGGGGAAATAACCTGCTTGACTTAGTTATGGCAAACAATGAATCCCTTGTTAATAATTTAGAAATTTCAGAGGAACTGGGTGCTAGCGACCACAAATCAATTACATTTAGAATTGAATGGAAGTACGATAGTAGCGATAACTCAGTAACAGTCCCAGATTTTCGCTTAGCAGATTACGATGGTCTTAGAGAACACTTATCATCTGTTGACTGGGGTAACGAAGAGAGCAGTCAATATGACAGTTTTCTGAACACTATACATGCTGCTCAAAGAACGTTCATCCCGTAAAAAGAAATTACATCAAATAGAAATGACCCAAAATGGATGAATAATAGACTCAAATATCTACTAGGGCATAAGAAAGGAATTTATAGGCGTATCAAAAGAGGTGAGGGTCATCTTATGAATCAGTATATTGACATTAAGAGGGACATTAAAAAGGGGGTAAGAAAAGCTAAAAGGGACTATGAAATTAAAGTTGCTAGGGATTCTAAAACTAACCCAAAAAGTTTTTTCCAGGTCTATACAACAAAAGTTAGAGATAAGATAGGTCCCCTTAAAAATAACTATGGGCACCTTACTGACAAAGAGAATGAAATGTGCTTGATTTTAAATAATTATTTTCTCTCAGTTTTTACACAGGAAGACACTAACAATATTCCAGTAATTAATTTTTACAGTGGGCTAGAAGAAGATAAATTATGTAACATCACAGTCACTAGTGAAATGGTTGTGAAGCAGATAGACAGACTGAAGCAAAATAAGTCGCCGGGTCCTGATGAGGTTTTTTCAAGGGTTCTTAAGGAATGCAAAATGGAACTCTGTGAACCATTAACTAATATTTTTAATTTATCTCTTCAAGCAGGTGTAGTGTCTGATATGTGGAAGATGGCTAATGTAATTCCTATTTTTAAAACAGGGGACAAGTCGTTACCATCAAATTACCGCCCAATAAGCCTGACCTCAATTGTAGGCAAATTACTAGAGTCAATTATAGCTGAGATTATAAGAAGCCATCTCGATAAGCATAGCTTGATTAATGATACTCAGCATGGATTCACAAGAGGCTGGTCTTGTCTAACTAATTTATTAACTTTCTTCAGTAAAGCTTTTAAGGCTGTTGACCACGATAAAGAGTTTGATATTATTTACTTAGATTTTAGTAAGGCTTTTGATAGAGTTCTGCACCAAAGACTGTTAAAGAAAGTGGCAGCTCATGGCATTGGGGGAAAAGTGCTCTCATGGATCGAGTCATGGGTCACAGACAGGAAGCAGAGAGTGTCCATAAATGGGGTTAAATCCGAGTGGGGATCTGTAACAAGTGGCGTTCCACAGGGATCAGTCTTGGGCCCGTTGTTGTTTATAATATATATCAATGATCTTGATGAGGGAATTACTAGTGATATGAGCAAATTCGCCGATGACACAAAGATAGGTAGGATAATTGATTCAAACGTAGACGTTAGGGAACTTCAGGAGGATTTAAACAAACTATGTTCTTGGTCAGAAAAGTGGCAGATGCAGTTCAATGTAGATAAATGTAGATAAAAGCTCGGGAGTGTCCATAACCCTAGTACTTATAAGTTAAATGATGTAGAACTTAGCTATACAGATTGCGAAAAGGACTTGGGGGTTATGGTAAGCAGCAACCTTAAACCAAGACAGCAATGCCTAAGCGTACGTAATAAGGCAAATAGATTATTGGGATTTATATCAAGAAGTGTAAGCAACAGAAGTCCAGAGGTCATACTGCAGCTTTATACATCATTAGTAAGGCCTCACTAGATTATGCAGTTCAATTCTGGTCTCCATATTACAGAATGGACATAAATTCGTTAGAAAACATTCAGCGTAGGATGACTAAATTAATACATAGCATTAGAAATCTTCCTTATGAAGAAAGATTGAAGACTCTTAAGTTACATTCACTTGTTAGACTAAGAATGAGGGGAGACCTGATCGAAGTGTATAAGTGGAAGATAGGTATTAATAAAGGGGATATTAATAAGGTCTTGAGGATGTCTCTCCAAGAGAGAACCCGCAGTAATGGATTTAAATTAGATAAGTTTAGATTTAGAAAGGACACAGGAAAGTATTGGTTTGGAAATAGGGTAGTAGATGAGTGGAACAGTCTACCTAGTTGGGTTATTGAGGCTGGGACTTTGGGTAGTTTCAAATTTAGGTTGGATAAGTACATGAGTGGGAGGGATTGGATTTGAGTGGGACTTTCACATCAGAGCTTATTTCTTAGGTGGCATTGAAAATTGGGTTGGTCAAATGTTTTGTTAGTGGGATGAATTGTAAAGGACCTGCCTAGTATGGGCCAACAGGCCTGCTGCAGTGTTCCTCCTTTCTTATGTTCTTATGTTCTTATATATATATATATATATATATATATATATATATATATATATATATATATATATATATATATATATATATATATATATATATATATGTATGTATATATATATATATATATATATATATATATATATATATATATATATATATATATATATATATATATATATATATATATATATATATATATATATATATATATATATATACATCAGGCATAAATATTATAATTGCATCTTCTTATGTCATACACTACTGAAGATGGTGGGTCATACATGATGCATCAAGGGTGCTCTTGATGCTGGCGTAGGGCTCTAGATCAAAGGATTCAGAGCTACCCCTACCCTTGGACCAAACCTAATTACCTGAAGCATGTAATGTACTCCTTATTGTCTGGTATAATTGTATATATCCCCTGATGTAACTATCCCACGTTCCTCCTGGTGTAACTATCCTACGTTCCTCCTGGTGTAACTATCCTACGTTCCTCCTGGTGTAACTATCCTACGTTCCTCCTGGTGTAACTATCCCACGTTCCTCCTGGTGTAACTATCCTACGTTCCTCCTGGTGTAACTATCCCACGTTCCTCCTGGTGTAACTATCCTACGTTCCTCCTGGTGTAACTATCTCAAGTTCCTCCTGGTGTAACTATCCTACGTTCCTCCTGGTGTAACTATCCCGCGTTCCCCCTGGTGTAACTACCCCACGTTCCCCCTGGTGTAACTATCCCGCGTTCCCCCTGGTGTAACTATCCCGCGTTCCCCCTGGTGTAACTATTCCACGTTCCCCCTGGTGTAACTATCCCACGTTCCCCCTGGTGTAACTATCCCACGTTCCCCCTGGTGTAGCTATCCCACGTTCCCCCTGGTGTAACTATCCCACGTTCCCCTGGTGTAACTATCCCACGTTCTCCCTGGTGTTGGAGGCGTATCCTGCCTTGCTGGTCGACCTGTACGACTGGTATGCGGGGATGTCCTGCCAGCCATGAGAGACAATTGAGAGTGTGTGATGTCCCCAGCCTACTTTGACTTGCCAGAAGTGTTAGTGTTACCTGTGTGAAATAAGGTGACCTTGAATGCGGTCCAGTGTTTATGGCCGCCTTGTTTTATGAGGCCAGTGAATCCTAGTAGTGGCATAGGATAATGGAGGGTCTTAGCTGCGATGCCTGCCCTGTCTCGATTTTCAGATGTTGTAGTGTGCATGTGAAGTGTGCCGAAAATGCGACCTTGGTGGTCGTGAAGTGGTCCAGTTGCAGTTACTTGAAAGAATGCAACCCGTTGGAGCAGTTTTCCACGCCATAGAAGCCTAGAGAGGTTTGGCCCAATGGTTAACGTGCGAGGGTGACTAGCATTGGCTACTGCATTTCTAATAGAAGTAGGGAAGGCACTGGAGCCCGATATTTAGGTTTAAGGAGAAATGACGGGTAAGGAGGCTTTGCACCAGAGAGCAACTGTTATGCTGGCCAACTGCCAGGTGTACTGATTATACTGCCTTGTGGTAGTTGAGAAGGTTGAGGGAAATATATGTAATTGAATAATTTTGTATTACGTATAATTTTGTCTTTGTATTGTAATAGATTTAAGGGGTTAGGATTAAAATAGTCTAATAACTAGGACAAATTGTCCTAGTTCTCAGATATTTTAAATTGGGGGAGAAAGGGGGATGTGATGTAGTTCAGCTGGGCTTGTGAGGTCTCTGGGGAGACCTAATTTAACCAATTATATGGTCACACCTTGCCTTGGCAGACGTCTGTAGCCACGCCCACGTCTGAGGTCTTTTGTTCTTGACGGCGTCAAATCCAGGCGTCAGGTCGTACACGTGGTTGTGGAGGGTGCTTGGACCACGATATAAGCCCAAGGAACAGCTGAGCAGAGAGATTCGAGTGGAGCTGCTGCTGGGGTGCAGAGCTCCTGAGCAGAGATTCGAGCGGAGCTGCTGCTGGGGTGCAGGGCTCCTGAGCAGAGACTTCGAGCGGAGCTGCTGCTGGGGTGCAGAGCTCCTGAGCAGAGACTTCGAGCGGAGCTGCTGCTGGGGTGCAGGGCTCGGGAGAAGGCTGCTGAAGTCTCTGGAGGAGACTCTTGGAGACATTGGGCAGAGTACTGGCTTGGAGCAGTACTCGTGCTGTGTAGGTCTTGGGACCTGTGGCTTAGTTCCTGTAGTGAACTGTCCTCTGTACTATATTGTAAGTTATATTCATTTTCGTCAAGTTGATTGTGCTCCCTGTCTCACTGCTTATACATACCATCCCATTTATCTAAACCAATGGCGTACTCCTGTTCCCAAATATATTATTGTACAAGGACTTAATAATAAACTGTGTTTGAGTAGAATAGTAATATTCACTGTCCCCGTTATTTATTCTTTTTTCTTATATTTTATTGTGTTTATATGAGTGAAGAATGGGCGAGGCATATGTTAGTGAGTAGTGTAGAGTTAATGAGAGTGTCGTGGTGGTCACCACTGACCTGTCATTACCTACCTACCTCCGCTAATCATCTCACTCCTACCACCTCGCCTGCATGTCCCCTACCTACTAACTCCCTCCTCTTACCCCCCATATTCCCCTAATCATTCCCCCCTACATGACAACGTTCCCCTGGTGTAACTATCCCACGTTCCCCTGGTGTAACTATCCCACGTTCTCCCTGGTGTAACTATCCCACGTTCTCCCTGGTGTAACTATCCCACGTTCCCCTGGTGTAACTATCCCACGTTCCCCTGGTGTAACTATCCCACGTTCCCCTGGTGTAACTATCCCACGTTCCCCTGGTGTAACTATCCCACGTTCCCATGGTGTAACTATCCCACGTTCCCCTGGTGTAACTATCCCACGTTCTCCCTGGTGTAATTATCCCACGTTCTCCTGGTGTAATTATCCCACGTTCCCCTGGTGTAACTATCCCACGTTCCCCTGGTGTAACTATCCCACGTTCCCCTGGTGTAACTATCCCACGTTCTCAATGGTGTAACTATCCCACGTTCTCCTGGTGTAATTATCCCACGTTCCCCTGGTGTAACTATCCCACGTTCCCCTGGTGTAACTATCCCACGTTCTCCTGGTGTAACTATCCCACGTTCCCCTGGTGTAACTATCCCACGTTCCCCTGGTGTAACTATCCCACGTTCTCCTGGTGTAACTATCCCACGTTCCCCTGGTGTAACTATCCCACGTTCCCCTGATGTAACTATCCCACGTTCTTCTGGTGTAACTATCCGACGTTCCCCTGGTGTAACTATCCCACGTTCTCCTGGTGTAACTATCCCACGTTTACTGGTATAACTATCCCACGTTCCCCTTGTGTAACTATCCCACGTTCCCCTGGTGTAACTATCCCACGTTCTCCTGCTGTAACTATCCCACGTTCCCCTGGTGTAACTATCCCACGTTCCCCTGGTGTAACTATCCAACGTTCCCCTGGTGTAACTATCCCACGCTCTCCTGGTGTAACTATCCCACGTTCCCCTGGTGTAACTATTCCACGTTCCCCTGGTGTAACTATCCAACGTTCCCCTGGTGTAACTATCCCACGTTCTCCTGGTGTAACTATCCCACGATCTCCTGGTGTAACTATCCCACGTTCCCCTGGTGTAACTATCCCACGTTCCCCTGGTGTAACTATCCCACGTTTTCCTGGTGTAACTATCCCACGTTCCCCTGGTGTAACGATCCCACGTTCCCCTGGTGTAACTATCCCACGTTCCCCTGGTGTAACTATCCCACGTTCCCCTGGTGTAACTATCCAACGTTCCCCTGGTGTAACTATCCCACGTTCCCCTGGTGTAACTATCCCACGTTCCCCTGGTGTAACTATCCCACGTCCCCCTGGTGTAACTATCCCATGTTTCCCTGGTGTAACTATCCCACTTTCCCCTGTTGTAACTATCCCACGTTCCCCTGGTGTAACTATCCCACGTTCCCCTGGTGTAACTATCCCACGTTCCTCTGGTGTAACTATCCCACGTTCTCCCTGGTGTAACTATCCCACGTTCTCCCTGGTGTAACTATCCCACGTTCTCCCTGGTGTAACTATCCCACGTTCCCCTGGTGTAACTATCCCACGTTTTCCCTGGTGTAACTATCCCACGTTCTCCCAGGTGTAACTATCCCACGTTCCCCTGGTGTAACTATCCCACGTTCTCCCTGGTGTAACTATCCCACGTTCTCCCTGGTGTAACTATCCCACGTTCTCCCTGGTGTAACTATCCCACGTTCCCCTGGTGTAACTATCCCACGTTCTCCTGGTGTAACTATCCCACGTTCCCCTGGTGTAACTATCCCACGTTCCCCTGGTGTAACTATCCCACGTTCCCCTTGTGTAACTATCCCACGTTCCCCTGGTGTAACTATCCCACGTTCCCCTGGTGTAACTATCCCACGTTCTCCCTGGTGTAACTATCCCACGTTCTCCCTGGTGTAACTATCCCACGTTCTCCCTGGTGTAACTATCCCACGTTCCCCTGGTGTAACTATCCCACGTTCTCCTGGTGTAACTATCCCACGTTCTCCCAGGTGTAACTACCCCACGTTCCCCTGGTGTAACTATCCCACGTTCCTCTGGTGTAACTATCCCACGTTCTCCCTGGTGTAACTATCCCACGTTCTCCCTGGTGTAACTATCCCACGTTCTCCCTGGTGTAACTATCCCACGTTCCCCTGGTGTAACTATCCCACGTTTTCCCTGGTGTAACTATCCCACGTTCTCCCAGGTGTAACTATCCCACGTTCCCCTGGTGTAACTATCCCACGTTCTCCCTGGTGTAACTATCCCACGTTCTCCCTGGTGTAACTATCCCACGTTCTCCCTGGTGTAACTATCCCACGTTCCCCTGGTGTAACTATCCCACGTTCTCCTGGTGTAACTATCCCACGTTCCCCTGGTGTAACTATCCCACGTTCCCCTGGTGTAACTATCCCACATTCCCCTTGTGTAACTATCCCACGTTCCCCTGGTGTAACTATCCCACGTTCCCCTGGTGTAACTATCCCACGTTCTCCCTGGTGTAACTATCCCACGTTCTCCCTGGTGTAACTATCCCACGTTCTCCCTGGTGTAACTATCCCACGTTCCCCTGGTGTAACTATCCCACGTTCTCCTGGTGTAACTATCCCACGTTCTCCCAGGTGTAACTACCCCACGTTCCCCTGGTGTAACTATCCCACGTTCTCCCTGGTGTAACTATCCCACGTTCTCCCTGGTGTAACTATCCCACGTTCTCCCTGGTGTAACTATCCCACGTTCCCCTGGTGTAACTATCCCACGTTCCCCTGGTGTAACTATCCCACGTTCTCCCTGGTGTAACTATCCCACGTTCTCCCTGGTGTAACTAACCCACGTTCTCTCTGGTGTAACTATCCCACGTTCCACTGGTGTAACTATCCCACGTTCTCCCTGGTGTAACTATCCCACGTTCTCCCTGGTGTAACTATCCCACGTTCCCCTGGTGTAACTATCCCACGTTCTCCCTGGTGTAACTATCCCACGTTCTCCCTGGTGTAACTATCCCACGTTCCCCTGGTGTAACTACCCCACGTTCCCCTGGTGTAACTATCCCACGTTCTCCCTGGTGTAACTATCCCACGTTCCCCTGGTGTAACTATCCCACGTTCCCCTGGTGTAACTATCCCACGTTCCACTGGTGTAACTATCCCACGTTCTCCCTGGTGTAACTATCCCACATTCCCCTGGTGTAACCATCCCACGTTCTCCTGGTGTAACTATCCCACGTTCTCCTGGTGTAACTATCCCACGTTCCCCTGGTGTAACTATCCGACGATCCCCTGGTGTAACTATCCCACGTTTTCCTGGTGTAACTTTCCCACGTTCCCCTGGTGTAACTATCCCACGTTCCCCTGGTGTAACTATCCCACGTTCCCCTGGTGTAACTATCCCACGTTCCCCTGGTGTATCTATCCCACGTTCCCCTGGTGTAACTATCCCACGTTCCCCTGGTGTAACTATCCCACGTTCCCCTGGTGTAACTATCACACGTTCCCCTGGTGTAACTATCCCACGTTACCTTGGTGTAACTATCCCACGTTCCCCTGGTGTAACTATCCCACGTTCCCCTGGTGTAACTATCCCACGTTCCCCTGGTGTATCTATCCCACGTTCCCCTGGTGTAACTATCCCACGTTCCCCTGGTGTAACTATCCCACGTTCCCCTGGTGTAACTATCACACGTTCCCCTGGTGTAACTATCCCACGTTACCTTGGTGTAACTATCCCACGTTCCCCTGGTGTAACTATCCCACGTTCCCCTGGTATAACTATCCCACGTTCTCCTGGTGTAACTATCCCACTTTCTCCTGGTGTAACTATCCGACGTTCCCCTGGTGTAACTATCCGACGTTCCCCTGGTGTAACTATCCGACGTTCCCCTGGTGTAACTATCCCACGTTCTCCTGGTGTAACTATCCCACGTTCCCCTGGTGTAACTATCCCACGTTCCCCTGGTGTAACTATCCCACGTTCCCCTGGTGTAACTATCCCATGTTCCCCTGGTGTAACTATCCCACGTTCCCCTGGTGTAACTATCCCACGTTCTCCCTGGTGTAACTGTCCCACGTTCCCCTGGTGTAACTATCCCACGTTCTCCCTGGTGTAACTATCCCACGTTCCCCTGGTGTAAGTATCCCACGTTCCCCCTGGTGTAACTATCCCACGTTCCCCTGGTGTAACTATCCCACGTTCCCCCTGGTGTAACTATCCCACGTTCCCCTGATGTAACTATCCCACGTTCCCCTGGTGTAACTATCCCACGTTCTCCCTGGTGTAACTATCCGACGTTCCACTGGTGTAACTATCCCACGTTTTCCCTGGTGTAACTATCCCACGTTCTCCCTGGTGTAACTATCCCACGTTCCCCTGGTGTAACTATCCCACGTTGTCCCTGGTGTAACTATCCCACGTTCCCCTGGTGTAACTATCCCACGTTCCCCTGGTGTAACTATCCCACGTTCCCCTGGTGTAACTATCCCACGTTCTCCATGGTGTAACTATCCCACGTTCCCCTGGTGTAACTATCCCACGTTCCCCTGGTGTAACTATCCCACGTTCTCCTGGTGTAACTATTCCACGTTCTCCCTGGTGTAACTATTCCACGTTCTCCCTGGTGTAACTATCCCACGTTCCCCTGGTGTAACTATCCCACGTTCCCCTGGTGTAACTATCCCACGTTCCCCTGGTGTAAGTATCCCACGTTCTCACTGGTGTAACTATCCCACGTTCCCCTGGTGTAACTATCCCACGTTCTCCCTGGTGTAACTATCCCACGTTCCCCTGGTGTAACTATCCCACGTTCTCCCTGGTGTAACTATCCCACGTTCCCCTGGTGTAAGTATCCCAAGTTCTCCCTGGTGTAACTATCCCACGTTCTCCCTGGTGTAACTATCCAACGTTCCCATGGTGTAACTATCCCACGTTCCCCTGGTGTAACTACCCCACGTTCCCCTGGTGTAACTATCCCACGTTCTCCCTGGTGTAACTATCCCACGTTCCCCTGGTGTAACTATCCCACGTTCCCCTGGTGTAACTATCCCACGTTCCACTGGTGTAACTATCCCACGTTCTCCCTGGTGTAACTATCCCACGTTCCCCTGGTGTAACTATCCCACGTTCTCCTGGTGTAACTATCCCACGTTCTCCTGGTGTAACTATCCCACGTTCCCCTGGTGTAACTATCCGACGATCCCCTGGTGTAACTATCCCACGTTTTCCTGGTGTAACTTTCCCACGTTCCCCTGGTGTAACTATCCCACGTTCCCCTGGTGTAACTATCCCACGTTCCCCTGGTGTAACTATCCCACGTTCCCCTGGTGTATCTATCCCACGTTCCCCTGGTGTAACTATCCCACGTTCCCCTGGTGTAACTATCCCACGTTCCCCTGGTGTAACTATCACACGTTCCCCTGGTGTAACTATCCCACGTTACCTTGGTGTAACTATCCCACGTTCCCCTGGTGTAACTATCCCACGTTCCCCTGGTGTAACTATCCCACGTTCCCCTGGTGTATCTATCCCACGTTCCCCTGGTGTAACTATCCCACGTTCCCCTGGTGTAACTATCCCACGTTCCCCTGGTGTAACTATCACACGTTCCCCTGGTGTAACTATCCCACGTTACCTTGGTGTAACTATCCCACGTTCCCCTGGTGTAACTATCCCACGTTCCCCTGGTATAACTATCCCACGTTCTCCTGGTGTAACTATCCCACTTTCTCCTGGTGTAACTATCCGACGTTCCCCTGGTGTAACTATCCGACGTTCCCCTGGTGTAACTATCCGACGTTCCCCTGGTGTAACTATCCCACGTTCTCCTGGTGTAACTATCCCACGTTCCCTTGGTGTAACTATCCCACGTTCCCCTGGTGTAACTATCCCACGTTCCCCTGGTGTAACTATCCCATGTTCCCCTGGTGTAACTATCCCACGTTCCCCTGGTGTAACTATCCCACGTTCTCCCTGGTGTAACTGTCCCACGTTCCCCTGGTGTAACTATCCCACGTTCTCCCTGGTGTAACTATCCCACGTTCCCCTGGTGTAAGTATCCCACGTTCCCCCTGGTGTAACTATCCCACGTTCCCCTGGTGTAACTATCCCACGTTCCCCCTGGTGTAACTATCCCACGTTCCCCTGATGTAACTATCCCACGTTCCCCTGGTGTAACTATCCCACGTTCTCCCTGGTGTAACTATCCGACGTTCCACTGGTGTAACTATCCCACGTTTTCCCTGGTGTAACTATCCCACGTTCTCCCTGGTGTAACTATCCCACGTTCCCCTGGTGTAACTATCCCACGTTGTCCCTGGTGTAACTATCCCACGTTCCCCTGGTGTAACTATCCCACGTTCCCCTGGTGTAACTATCCCACGTTCCCCTGGTGTAACTATCCCACGTTCTCCATGGTGTAACTATCCCACGTTCCCCTGGTGTAACTATCCCACGTTCCCCTGGTGTAACTATCCCACGTTCTCCTGGTGTAACTATTCCACGTTCTCCCTGGTGTAACTATTCCACGTTCTCCCTGGTGTAACTATCCCACGTTCCCCTGGTGTAACTATCCCACGTTCCCCTGGTGTAACTATCCCACGTTCCCCTGGTGTAAGTATCCCACGTTCTCACTGGTGTAACTATCCCACGTTCCCCTGGTGTAACTATCCCACGTTCTCCCTGGTGTAACTATCCCACGTTCCCCTGGTGTAACTATCCCACGTTCTCCCTGGTGTAACTATCCCACGTTCCCCTGGTGTAAGTATCCCAAGTTCTCCCTGGTGTAACTATCCCACGTTCTCCCTGGTGTAACTATCCAACGTTCCCATGGTGTAACTATCCCACGTTCCCCTGGTGTAACTATCCCACGTTCCCCTGGTGTAACTATCCCACGTTCTCCCTGGTGTAACTGTCCCACGTTCCCCTGGTGTAACTATCCCACGTTCTCCCTGGTGTAACTATCTCACGTTCCCCTGGTGTAACTATCCCACGTTCCCCTGGTGTAACTATCCCACGTTCTCCCTGGTGTAACTATTCCACGTTCCCCTGGTGTAACTATCCCACGTTCTCCCTGGTGTAACTATCCCACGTTCCCCTGGTGTAACTATCCCACGTTCCCCTGGTGTAACTATCCTACGTTCCCCTGGTGTAACTATCCCACGTTCCCCTGGTGTAACTATCCCACGTTCTCCCTGGTGTAACTATCCCACGTTCTCCCTGGTGTAACTATCCCACGTTCTCCCTGGTGTAACTCTCCCACGTTTTCCCTGGTGTAACTATCCCACGTTCTCCCTGGTGTAACTATCCCACGTTCCCCTGGTGTAACTATCCCACGTTCTCCCTGGTGTAACTATCCCACGTTCCCCTGGTATAACTATCCCACGTTCCCCTGGTGTAACTATCCCACGTTCCCCTGGCGTAACTATCCCACGTTCTCCCTGGTGTAACTATCCCACGTTCCCCTGGTGTAACTATCCCACGTTCCCCTGGTGTAACTATCCCACGTTCCCCTGGTGTAACTATCCCACGTTCCCCTGGTGTAACTATCCCACGTGCCCCTGGTGTAACTATCCCACGTTCCCCTGGTGTAACTATCCCACGTTCTCCCTGGTGTAACTATCCCACGTTCCCCTGGTGTAACTATCCCACGTTCTCCGTGGTGTAACTATCCCACGTTCTCCCTGGTGTAACTATCCCACGTTCCCCTGGTGTAACTATCCCACGTTCCCCTGGTGTAACTATCCCACGTTCTCCCTGGTGTAACTATCCCACGTTCCCCTGGTGTAACTATCCCACGTTCTCCCTGGTGTAACTATCCCACGTTCTCCCTGGTGTAACTATCCCACGTTCCCCTGGTGTAACTATCCCACGTTCCCCTGGTGTAACTATCCCACGTTCCCCTGGTGTAACTATCCCACGTTCCCCTGGTGTAACTATCCCACGTTCTCCCTGGTGTAACTATCCCACGTTCCCCTGGTGTAACTATCCCACGTTCTCCCTGGTGTAACTATCCCACGTTCTCCCTGGTGTAACTATCCCACGTGCCCCTGGTGTAACTATCCCACGTTCCCCTGGTGTAACTATCCCACGTTCTCCCTGGTGTAACTATCCCACGTTCCCCTGGTGTAACTATCCCACGTTCTCCCTGGTGTAACTATCCCACGTTCTCCCTGGTGTAACTATCCCACGTTCCCCTGGTGTAACTATCCCACGTTCTCCCTGGTGTAACTATCCCACGTTCTCCCTGGTGTAACTATCCCACGTTCCCCTGGTGTAACTATCCCACGTTCTCCCTGGTGTAACTATCCCACGTTCCCCTGGTGTAACTATCCCACGTTCTCCCTGGTGTAACTATCCCACGTTCTCCCTGGTGTAACTATCCCACGTGCCCCTGGTGTAACTATCCCACGTTCCCCTGGTGTAACTATCCCACGTTCTCCCTGGTGTAACTATCCCACGTTCCCCTGGTGTAACTATCCCACGTTCTCCCTGGTGTAACTATCCCACGTTCTCCCTGGTGTAACTATCCCACGTTCCCCTGGTGTAACTATCCCACGTTCTCCCTGGTGTAACTATCCCACGTTCTCCCTGGTGTAACTATCCCACGTTCTCCCTGGTGTAACTCTCCCACGTTTTCCCTGGTGTAACTATCCCACGTTCTCCCTGGTGTAACTATCCCACGTTCCCCTGGTGTAACTATCCCACGTTCTCCCTGGTGTAACTATCCCACGTTCTCCCTGGTGTAACTATCCCACGTTCCCCTGGTGTAACTATCCCACGTTCCCCTGGTGTAACTATCCCACGTTCTCCCTGGTGTAACTATCCCACGTTCCCCTGGTGTAACTATCCCACGTTCTCCCTGGTGTAACTATCCCACGTTCTCCCTGGTGTAACTATCCCACGTTCCCCTGGTGTAACTATCCCACGTTCTCCCTGGTGTAACTATCCCACGTTCCCCTGGTGTAACTATCCCACGTTCTCCCTGGTGTAACTATCCCACGTTCTCGCTGGTGTAACTATCCCACGTGCCCCTGGTGTAACTATCCCACGTTCCCATGGTGTAACTATCCCACGTTCTCCCTGGTGTAACTATCCCACGTTCCCCTGGTGTAACTATCCCACGTTCTCCCTGGTGTAACTATCCCACGTTCTCCCTGGTGTAACTATCCCACGTTCCCCTGGTGTAACTATCCCACGTTCTCCCTGGTGTAACTATCCCACGTTCTCCCTGGTGTAACTATCCCACGTTCCCCTGGTGTAACTATCCCACGTTCTCCCTGGTGTAACTATCCCACGTTCCCCTGGTGTAACTATCCCACGTTCTCCCTGGTGTAACTATCCCACGTTCTCCCTGGTGTAACTATCCCACGTGCCCCTGGTGTAACTATCCCACGTTCCCCTGGTGTAACTATCCCACGTTCTCCCTGGTGTAACTATCCCACGTTCTCCCTGGTGTAACTATCCCACGTTCCCCTGGTGTAACTATCCCACGTTCTCCCTGGTGTAACTATCCCACGTTCTCCCTGGTGTAACTATCCCACGTTCCCCTGGTGTAACTATCCCACGTTCTTCCTGGTGTAACTGTCCCACGTTCCCCTGGTGTAACTATCCCACGTTCTCCCTGGTGTAACTATCCCACGTTCCCCTGGTGTAACTATCCCACGTTCTCCCTGGTGTAACTATCCCACGTTCTCCCTGGTGTAACTATCCCACGTTCTCCCTGGTGTAACTATCCCATGTTCCCCTGGTGTAACTGTCCCACGTTCCCCTGGTGTAACTATATCCTGGGGTAACTATGTTCCCCTGGTGTAACTATCCCACGTTCTCCCTGGTGTCCCACGTTCTCCTGGTGTAACTATCCCACGTAACTATCCCACTCCTGGTGTAACTATCCCACGTTCTCCCTGGTGTAACTATCCCACGTTCCCCTGGTGTAACTGTCCCACGTTCCCCTGGTGTAACTATCCCACGTTCTCCCTGGTGTAACTATCCCACGTTCTCCCTGGTGTAACTATCCCACGTTCTCCCTGGTGTAACTATCCCACGTTCTCCCTGGTGTAACTATCCCACGTTCTCCCTGGTGTAACTATCCCACGTTCTCCCTGGTGTAACTATCCCACGTTCTCCCTGGTGTAACTATCCCACGTTCCCCTGGTGTAACTATCCCACGTTCTCCCTGGTGTAACTATCCCACGTTCTCCCTGGTGTAACTATCCCACGTTCCCCTGGTGTAACTATCCCACGTTCTCCCTGGTGTAACTATCCCACGTTCTCCCTGGTGTAACTATCCCACGTTCCCCTGGTATAACTATCCCACGTTCCCCTGGTGTAACTATCCCACGTTCCCCTGGTGTAACTATCCCACGTTCTCCCTGGTGTAACTATCCCACGTTCTCGCTGGTGTAACTATCCCACGTGCCCCTGGTGTAACTATCCCACGTTCCCCTGGTGTAACTATCCCACGTTCTCCCTGGTGTAACTATCCCACGTTCCCCTGGTGTAACTATCCCACGTTCTCCCTGGTGTAACTATCCCACGTTCTCCCTGGTGTAACTATCCCACGTTCCCCTGGTGTAACTATCCCACGTTCTCCCTGGTGTAACTATCCCACGTTCTCCCTGGTGTAACTATCCCACGTTCCCCTGGTGTAACTATCCCACGTTCTCCCTGGTGTAACTATCCCACGTTCCCCTGGTGTAACTATCCCACGTTCTCCCTGGTGTAACTATCCCACGTTCTCCCTGGTGTAACTATCCCACGTGCCCCTGGTGTAACTATCCCACGTTCCCCTGGTGTAACTATCCCACGTTCTCCCTGGTGTAACTATCCCACGTTCTCCCTGGTGTAACTATCCCACGTTTTCCTGGTGTAACTATCCCACGTTCTCCCTGGTGTAACTATCCCACGTTCTCCCTGGTGTAACTATCCCACGTTCCCCTGGTGGTCCCCTGGTGTAACTATCCCACGTTCTTCCTGGTGTAACTGTCCCACGTTCCCCTGGTGTAACTATCCCACGTTCTCCCTGGTGTAACTATCCCACGTTCCCCTGGTGTAACTATCCCACGTTCTCCCTGGTGTAACTATCCCACGTTCTCCCTGGTGTAACTATCCCACGTTCTCCCTGGTGTAACTATCCCATGTTCCCCTGGTGTAACTGTCCCACGTTCCCCTGGTGTAACTATCCCATGTTCCCCTGGTGTAACTGTCCCACGTTCTCCTGGTGTAACTATCCCACGTTCTCCTGGTGTAACTATCCCACGTTCTCCCTGGTGTAACTATCCCACGTTCCCCTGGTGTAACTGTCCCACGTTCCCCTGGTGTAACTATCCCACGTTCTCCCTGGTGTAACTATCCCACGTTCTCCCTGGTGTAACTATCCCACGTTCTCCCTGGTGTAACTATCCCACGTTCTCCCTGGGGTAACTATCCCACGTTCTCCCTGGTGTAACTATCCCACGTTCTCCCTGGTGTAACTATCCCACGTTCTCCCTGGTGTAACTATCCCACGTTCCCCTGGTGTAACTATCCCACGTTCTCCCTGGTGTAACTATCCCACGTTCCCCTGGTGTAACTATCCCACGTTCCCCTGGTGTAACTATCCCACGTTCCCCTGGTGTAACTATCCCACGTTCCCCTGGTGTAACTGTCCCACGTTCTCCCTGGTGTAACTGTCCCACGTTCCCCTGGTGTAACTATCAAACGTTCCCCTGGTGTAACTATCCCACGTTCCCCTGGTGTAACTGTCCCACGTTCCCCTGGTGTAACTATCCCACGTTCCCCTGGTGTAACTATCCCACGTTCCCCTGGTGTAACTATCCCACGTTCCCCTGGTGTAACTGTCCCACGTTCTCCCTGGTGTAACTGTCCCACGTTCCCCTGGTGTAACTATCCCACGTTCCCCTGGTGTAACTATCCCATGTTCCCCTGGTGTAACTATCCCACGTTCCCCTGGTGTAACTGTCCCACGTTCCCCTGGTGTAACTATCCCACGTTCCCCTGGTGTAACTATCCCACGTTCCCCTGGTGTAACTGTCCCACGTTCCTCTGGTGTAACTATCCCACGTTCCCCTGGTGTAACTATCCCACGTTCCCCTGGTGTAACTATCCCACGTTCCCCTGGTGTAACTGTCCCACGTTCTCCCTGGTGTAACTGTCCCACGTTCCCCTGGTGTAACTATCCCACGTTCCCCTGGTGTAACTATCCCACGTTCCCCTGGTGTAACTGTCCCACGTTCCCCTGGTGTAACTATCCCACGTTCCCCTGGTGTAACTGTCCCACGTTCTCCCTGGTGTAACTATCCCACGTTCCCCTAGTGTAACTGTCCCACGTTCTCCCTGCTATAACCACGTACTATACAAATTATTGGATCTTCTATAATTGGCTATATTATAGTTGTCAGAATTTGCATAGATCTTTCCCTCCTTTCCTTCCTTCTACTCTCTCTGTCTCTCATCTTCATTACCTTTGTTCCCGTATTCCCTCCCCTTTCAACATTTTTCTCACTCCCTACATTCTCCGGCTTCTAGCTCACCCTCTTCTAATTTGTTACTACCCCTTTCTACGATGTAGCTGGTGTGTAGCCACCGTTACAGCGTCAACGATCCCTTCGTGCAAGCTGAAGCTTCCTGTGTGTGTGTGTGTGTGTGTGTGTGTGTGTGTGTGTGTGTGTGTGTGTGTGTGTGTGTGTGTGTGTGTGTGTGTGTGTGTGTACTCACCTATTTGTACTCACGTATTTGTGGTTGCAGGGGTCGAGTCCTAGCTCCTGGCCCCGCCTCTTCACCGGTTGCTACTAGGCCCTCTCTCTCCCCGCTCCATGAGCTTTATCAAACCTCGTCTTAAAACTGTGTATGGTTCCTGCCTCCACTACGTCATTTTCTAGGCTATTCCACTGTGTGTGTGTGTGTGTGTGTGTGTGTGTGTGTGTGTGTGTGTGTGTGTGTGTGTGTGTGTGTGTGTGTGTGTGTGTGTGTGTGTGTGTGTGTGTGTGTGTGTGTGTGTGTGAAGACCGCACTACAAACAGTGGTAATTAGGAAGGCTTTCAGGATTACTCCAGAGAGTCTAAGACCAGAGGAAGAGTGTTCAGAGTGACTGGCCGTGCTAGAGGATAGTGTATCTAATAACTGAGAGTGTCGGAGGGAGAGAGATGGTACATAGGAATAAAAGATAGCCTCGGTATGTCCTTCCAGGACCTTTGCTAACTGCTGAGAACTATCTAATTCTATCTAGACTACGAACTATCGTGTATAATAGACGTGTGTGAGTCAACGAAGAGAGAGAGAGAGAGAGAGAGAGAGAGAGAGAGAGAGAGAGAGAGAGAGAGAGAGAGAGAGAGAGAGAGAGAGAGAGAGAGAGAGAGAGAGAGAGAGAGAGAGAGAGAGAGAGAGAGAGAGAGAGAGAGAGAGAGAGAGAAAGAGAGAGAGATAAATCTTGGATCAGGTTTATCTCCCATTGCATTCTTGAATAGATATCTTACCTTTGATATACACTTGATGGGTTTCGAGAGTTTTCGCCACTCCCGCAGGTCGTCCCTGGGCCAGTGCTTGCCTGATCAACCAGACTGTTGCTACTGGTGTCCCGCTGACCCCACAAACGTCCTGACGCCCTAAGATTGTGTGCCGCCCCAGCAGGTTCCTGCTTTGACTCAACTATTTAGAAAAAGAAATATGTTCTTATTTTTGTCCAAATTAAAATTTTTAGACAGTTGAGAAGTTAACTTCTGCCTTTTGTTAACAAATTTACTATTTTGAAAAGACCTGCAGGGTGTTCCGGGGGGTCAACGCCCCCGCGACCCGGTCCATGACCAGGCCTGGCCATGGATCGGAACCTGATCAACCAGGGTGTTACTAGCAGCCTCTTCGCTAGTCACTACTAGATCCACTTTCCCCTTGCTCCATGAGCTTCATCGTACCTCTCCTTCAAGCTATGTATGGTGAGGGAACACACAAGAGTCAGACTACGCCGCCAGGGGTAGATGAGGGTGGCTTGGTGGGTTGTACAAGCCAAGGGTTAGAACACCAGGTATGTTGGAGTGTGTGTGCGTGCCAGATCACATCACCTGCACATTCCCACGGCTTGGGTACCTTGTGCAGCATCAGACACGCACATGCACGCACATGACTCTTGTGAGGTCGTTTCTGATGGAATAAAATCGATTATTATTACCACACAAACTATATATATATATATTTATATATATATATATATATATATATATATATATATATATATATATATATATATATATATATATATATATATATATATATATATTTCTTCTTTCAACAAACCGGCCGCATCCCACAGAGGCAGGGTGGCCCAAAAAGAAAAAAAACAGTTTCTCTTTTTAAATTTAGTAATATATACAGGAGAAGGGGTTACTAGCCCCTTGATCCCGGCATTTTAGTCGCCTCTTACAACACGCATGGCTTACGGAGGAAGAATTCTGTTCCACTTCCCCATGGAGGTAAGAGGAAATAAACAAGAACAAGAACTAGAAAGAAAATAGAAGAAAACCCAGCGGGTTGTGTATATATATGCTTGTACATGTATGTGTAGTGTGACCTAAGTGTAATTAGAAGTAGCAAGACGTACCTGAAATCTTGCCTGTTCATGAGACAGAAAAAAAGACACCAGGAATCCTACCATCATGTAAAACAATTACACACACACACACACACACACACACACACACACACACACACACACACACACACACACACACACACACACACACACACACACACACACACACACACACACACACACATAATAGCACTCACAGAAACAAAACTCACCAGAATAATAACAGATTCAATCTTTCAATCCGGATATCAAATCCTCAGGAAAGACAGAGGGAGGAGAGGGGGAGGAGGAGTTGCACTGCTCATTAAAAACCAGTGTGGGTTTGAGAAAATGGAAGGAATGGATGGCACGGGCGAAAGGGACTACTTACTAGGAACAATCCAGTCTGAGGGACATAAGGTGATAATTGCAGTAATGTACAACCCACCACAGAACTGCAGGAGGCCAAGAGAAGAATATGATGAGAGCAACAGAGCAATGGTCGAC
>NC_091364.1:1964165-1971665 GCF_038502225.1 Cherax quadricarinatus | reverse complement strand
CATGATAGACAATGAAAACGAGACCACTGAAACAAGAAGTGTCGCAAGGCAGCTGTGTAACCACATGTTTAGTTACGATTTTCTGAATTTGCTAGGATTTTGTAACAAAGTATTCATTCACATTGACCGTATTCAAAAGAGGCTGCTGGATCCTAGCATGAACTTCCACGATGCTGCCCTGGATGTGAAAGCCCTAAGAGATCATTTTGATGATGAAAGAGAAGTGTTGGTCAGTGAGTCACTCGAATGGAATATTGAAGTTGATAGACGTCAGAGACGAAAGAAACGAATGGCTGATGAGAACTGGAGAGACGCTGAGTTAACAGCCAAGGAGGAAATGAAGAGTCACGAAGGGAACATTCGACCGTCTTCACAGAGAACTGGATGTAAGCTTCGCTAGTTTACACGAAACTGACGCCAAGTTTGGGTTCCTTCTAGATGTCGAGGGACTCTGGTACGCCGCTGACAGTAACGACATAAAGAAGTGCGAAAAATTGGGAATTGTACAGTCCTAATGTTGATGTAAACCAACTATATGAAAAACTGGTGGAGTGCAGACTGTTGCTATCAAGTCGATCCAACACGAAAATATCAAGACCAGAAGAGCTTCTAGAATTTATTATTCAATTTGGAGACGACAGCGTCTTCGCTAAGCTTCACATTGGTATCCAGATAATGGTAACCATCGCAGTTACCATCACCAGCTGTGAGAGATCATTCAGCGAGAGAAGAAACTGGTAAACACTGGAATTGAGCACATAGACCAAATTGCATCAGTGAAAGCAAGGAAGATGCAGTAGTAATTTCCACGAAGTGCCATAATCTCTTAAATAAGAGATTAACGAGCTTGAATTGCATTTTTAAGCTGATATTATGGCAAACTTATCTAAAAGATGGGTGTCAGATGTTTGAACAGAGGCGCAATTTCAGTGTTTGCCTAAGGCGCTGTTTCCCGTAGATACACCGCTGTCTGCAAGCTGAGTAACGCTGCGCCATACGTAAACAAGACAACGCAGCGCAATGAAGTGGCAATTACGGTCCAGTAAAGTAACAACTGCGGTCCAGCAAAGTAACAACTGCGGTTCAATAAAGTAACAACTGCGGTCCAGCAAAGTAACAACTGCGGTTCAATAAAGTAACAACTGCGGTCCAGCAAAGTAACAACTGCGGTTCAATAAAGTAACAACTGCGGTCCAGCAAAGTAGCAACTGCGGTTCAATAAAGAAACAACTGCGGTCCAGCAAAGTAACAACTGCGGTTCAATAAAGAAACAACTGCGGTCAAGCAAAGTAACAACTGCGGTTCAATAAAGAAACAACTGCGGTCCAGCAAAGTAACAACTGCAGTTCAATAAAGTAACAACTGCGGTCCAGCAAAGTAACAACTGCGGTTCAATAAAGTAACAACTGCGGTCCAGCAAAGTAGCAACTGCGGTTCAATAAAGAAACAACTGCGGTCCAGCAAAGTAACAACTGCGGTTCAATAAAGAAACAACCACTGGGGTCTGGCTGGTCCAGTAAAGGAACAACTACTGGGGTCTGGCTGGTCCAGTAAAGGAACAACCACTGGGGTCTGGCTGGTCCAGTAAAGGAACAACTACTGGGGTCTGGCTGGTCCAGTAAAGGAACAACCACTGAGGTCAGGCTGGTCCAGTAAAGGAACAACCACTGGGGTCTGGCTGGTCCAGTAAAGGAACAACCACTGGGGTCTGGCTGGTCCAGTAAAGGAACAACCACTGAGGTCAGGCTGGTCCAGTAAAGGAACAACCACTGGGATCTGGCTGGTCCAGTAAAGGAACAACTACTGGGGTCTGGCTGGTCCAGTAAAGGAGCAACCACTGGGGTCTGGCTGGTCCAGTAAAGGAGCAACCACTGGGGTCTGGCTGGTCCAGTAAAGGAACAACCACTGGGGTCTGGCTGGTCCAGTAAAGGAACAACCACTGGGGTCTGGCTGGTCCAGTAAAGGAACAACTACTGGGGTCTGGCTGGTCCAGTAAAGGAACAACCACTGAGGTCTGGCTGGTCCAGTAAAGGAACAACTACTGGGGTCTGGCTGGTCCAGTAAAGGAACAACCACTGGGGTCTGGCTGGTCCAGTAAAGGAACAACCACTGGGGTCTGGCTGGTCCAGTAAAGGAATAACCACTGGGGTCTGGCTGGTCCAGTAAAGGAATAACCACTGGGGTCTGGCTGGTCCAGTAAAGGAACAACCACTGGGGTCTGGCTGGTCCAGTAAAGGAACAACCACTGGGGTCTGGCTGGTCCAGTAAAGGAACAACCACTGGGGTCTGGCTGGTCCAGTAAAGGAGCAACCACTGGGGTCTGGCTGGTCCAGTAAAGGAACAACCACTGGGGTCTGGCTGGTCCAGTAAAGGAACAACTACTGGGGTCTGGCTGGTCCAGTAAAGAAACAACCACTGGGGTCTGGCTGGTCCAGTAAAGGAACAACCACTGAGGTCTGGCTGGTCCAGTAAAGAAACAACCACTGGGGTCTGGCTGGTCCAGTAAAGGAACAACCACTGAGGTCTGGCTGGTCCAGTAAAGGAACAACCACTGGGGTCTGGCTGGTCCAGTAAAGGAACAACTACTGGGGTCTGGCTGGTCCAGTAAAGAAACAACCACTGGGGTCTGGCTGGTCCAGTAAAGAAACAACCACTGAGGTCTGGCTGGTCCAGTAAAGGAACAACTACTGGGGTCTGGCTGGTCCAGTAAAGGAACAACCACTGGGGTCTGGCTGGTCCAGTAAAGGAACAACTACTGGGGTCTGGCTGGTCCAGTAAAGGAACAACCACTGGGGTCTGGCTGGTCCAGTAAAGGAACAACCACTGGGGTCTGGCTGGTCCAGTAAAGGAACAAGCACTGGGGTCTGGCTGGTCCAGTAAAGAAACAACCACTGAGGTCTTGCTGGTCCAGTAAAGGAACAACTACTGGGGTCTGGCTGGTCCAGTAAAGGAACAAGCACGGGGGTCTGGCTGGTCCAGTAAAGGAACAACCACTTTGGTCTGGCTGGTCCAGTAAAGGAACAAGCACTGGGGTCTGGCTGGTCCAGTAAAGGAACAACCACTGGGGTCTGGCTGGTCCAGTAAAGGAACAACCACTGGGGTCTGGCTGGTCCAGTAAAGGAACAACCACTGGGGTCTGGCTGGTCCAATAAAGGAACAACCACTGGGGTCTGGCTGGTCCAGTAAAGGAACAACCACTGGGGTCTGGCTGGTCCAGTAAAGGAACAACCACTGGTGTCTGGCTGGTCTAGTAAAGGAACAACCACTGGGGTCTGGCTGGTCCAATAAAGGAACAACCACTGGGGTCTGGCTGGTCCAGTAAAGGAACAACCACTGGGGTCTGGCTGGTCTAATAAAGGAACAACCACTGGGGTCTGGCTGGTCTAATAAAGGAACAACCACTGGGGTCTGGCTGGTCCAGTAAAGGAACAACCACTGGGGTCTGGCTGGTCTAGTAAAGGAACAACCACTGGGGTCTGGCTGGTCTAATAAAGGAACAACCACTGGGGTCTGGCTGGTCCAGTAAAGGAACAACCACTGGGGTCTGGCTGGTCTAATAAAGGAACAACCACTGGGGTCTGGCTGGTCTAATAAAGGAACAACCACTGGGGTCTGGCTGGTCTAATAAAGGAACAACCACTGGGGTCTGGCTGGTCCAGTAAAGGAACAACCACTGGGGTCTGGCTGGTCTAATAAAGGAACAACCACTGGGGTCTGGCTGGTCTAATAAAGGAACAACCACTGGGGTCTGGCTGATCCAGTCAAACAAGCACAGTCTCGTTACTGCGCCATTCACGTCCCGTCTTCGATAAAGCGAAGCTTAAGAGGTCGTGAAATTTTGGGATTTATGGACGTGGTGGAGGGGATAGTGGAGGTTAGTGGGTGGAGGAGGTTAGTGGGTAGTGGAGGTTAGTGGGTAGTGGAGGTAAGTGGGTTTTGAAGGTAAGTGGGTAGTGGTGGTTAGTGGGTAGTGGAAGTTAGTGGGGAGTGGAGGTTAGTGGGGAGTGGAGGTTAGTGGGTAGTGGAGGTTAGTGGGTAGTGGAGGTAAGTGGGTAGTGGAGGTAAGTGGGTAGTGGTAGTTAGTGGGTATTGGAGGTTATGGGTAGTGGAGGTTAGTGGGGAGAGGGGGGTACTCTCACCCTCCCTCACCCTCCCTCACCCTCCCTCACCCTCCCTCACCCTCCCTCACCCTCCCTCACCCTCCCTGGCCAGCAGGTGAGGATCTTGATGACACAGACAGAAAACTCAGGTAATTACCAGACAGGTTAAACATACTGCCAAGATGAACTAGATTCCATCATCTCTCTCTCTCTCTCTCTCTCTCTCTCTCTCTCTCTCTCTCTCTCTCTCTCTCTCTCTCTCTCTCTCTCTCTCTCTTTTCTTCTTCATCTTATCCCTATTCCTTCTCATTGCTCTTCTTCTTCGTTTCCTTTATTCCTACCTTTTCTTCCTCTCTCATTTTTTCTTCTCCCTCGCCACTTTCCCATCTCCCTCAGTTTCTTCTCTCCCTCTCTTATTTCCTCGCCATCCATCTTCTCCCTTATTTCCTCTTTTTTTTCTTCTCTTCTTCCCATCTTCACTCTTTCACCCCCTTCGTCCTCTTTTCTCTTTATTGATTAAATCTTCCTCGAGAGATTTATTCTCTTGAGAGAGAGAGAGAGAGAGAGAGAGAGAGAGAGAGAGAGAGAGAGAGAGAGAGAGAGAGAGAGAGAGAGAGAGAGAGAGAGAGAGAGAGAGAGAGAGAAGAGAACTGTGGGAAGAGAAAATGTGGGAATAAATATTAGAATAGAAATGAGATGAGGGGAAGAGAGGGAGGAAGAGGAGGAGGAGGAAAAAGAAGAGGAAGAGGAGAAGACAGAAAAGCAGTAAAGACAGAGGCAGAAACTCTACGAGGCTGGAAACGGGATTGGATCCCTTTTTACGAGGGGAATAAGGAAGTGAATCTCATCTTACTAGGAAATACAGCGTTGGATTCCACTTGATGGGCATATATGGAATTGGAACTCATCTCAGTGGAAAATACAGCATTAGATCCCACACGACTAGAGTATAAGGAACTGTATAATACATCACAGGGGGAAATTGGGATTAACTTACTCACTGGGAAATGGATCCCATTTGATGGGAGAATAGGCAGTTGGAACCCTCTTAATGTGACACAAGATAACAGGAACACTGTCTTAATCAACATCTCAGCCAACATCTCAACCAGCATCTCAACCAGCATCTCAACCAACATCTCAATCAGCATCTCAACCTACATCTCAACCAGCATCTCACCCAACATCTCCACCAACATCTCAACTAACATCTCAGCCAACATCTCAACCAACATCTCAACCAGCATATCAACCAACATCTCAACCAGCATCTCAACCAACATCTCAACCAGCATCTCAACCAACATCTCAACCAGCATCTCAACTAACATCTCAACTAACATCTCAACTAACATCTCAACCAACATTTCAACCAACATCTCAACCAACATCTCAATCAGCATATCAACCTACATCTCAACCAGCATCTCAACCAACATCTCCACCAACATCTCAACTAACATCTCAGCCAACATCTCAACCAACATCTCAACCAGCATATCAACCAACATCTCAACCAGCATCTCAACCAACATCTAAACCAACATCTCAACCAACATCTCAACCAACATCTCAACTAACATCTCAACTAACATCTCAACTAACATCTCAACCAACATTTCAACCAACATCTCAACCAACTTCTTAACTAACATCTCAACCAGCATCTCAACCAGCATCTCAGCCAACATCTCAACCAGCATCTCAACCAGCATCTCAGCCAACATCTCAACCAGCATCTCAGCCAACATCTCAGCCAACATCTCAACCAGCATATCAACCAACATCTCAACCTGCATCTCAACCAGCATCTCAACCAGCATCTCAGCCAACATCTCAACCAACATCTCAACCAGCATCTCAACTTCGTGTGTGTAATCATCGTGACCCAATTCGTGTATCTTGTCTCAGTTCGTCTCCACATTCGTTTTTTAAGTTTATCTTCTTCCCTCTTTTACTTACTTTCTCCCTCAATTTACCCCTTCACTTTCATCCTCACTCTTCCCGACTCTCCCTCACTATCTCTTAAATCAGGAGATTTAAGTCACGAAAGTATTATTAATCCGTAACCGAGTGGAATAATTGAGCCAAAGTCCCTAGTAGTGTGTAGTGAGATGACAGCTGTCATACTGACAGTTCATCACCTCCCCCATCACACTCAACCTTCTCTTTCTCGTGATATGTCAACACTGATTCTTACAAGTCTTTCAAGATTTTCCTTATTTCTCTCTCGCTGTCGTCACTGCCTGAACTTTCGCTGATTAATAACAAAATGCTAGACAGGAGGTTTTTTTTTTTTTTTTTAATATGTTCTTTTTTTCTTTTGTAATTTCCAGGACGGATTTCTTGCTCCCTCTCTGTTTCTTTCATTTGGTTTAAATGTTCTAGTCCCTAATTTGTAACGGTAACCTCTCACTTTAGACTTTATTCCCTTCGTTGTGAGATTCTCCTTTTTAACATCCTTCTACGTTCTTATTCTCTATGTGATGCTCACTTAAGCTTCCCCAACGAATTTGAATCCCCTGTAATTTCACTTTTCCCGAGCACTAGTGAGGGTTCAGGTGGTCAGGACAGTTTCCCAGGGAATATCTAATACCTCTTTATTTGGTTTCGATTCTTCCTCTGATAATTAAATTTACCGAGCACCCCCTCTGGTGGGATATTCCTGCTGTTTTGTGATGTATATCTACACATTACCATTTACCCTTCAGTACCGACTGTAATGTGTAAGTTTATTTAGGTACAGGTCTACGTAAGTACAATTATTATAAATAGTAACATATTGATAACTGAAGTATTCTGAACACGTGTTATTGTTCAATAATAAACCAGATGGAGACAAACTCAGGAGATTAATTGATCTTTGGGAAGATCTGCTGAAGAGGACCCCAGAAGGGGGTTGAAATATATAGTTCATTATGTGTAAATTAATTAGGATAACCCAACAAGTTAGATAATGTGACTTATTTCCATTGGGGTGCTTGTGTTATCTTATTGTTTAAAATCTGGCTGTAAGATACAGTAGAAATCAGTCATGATTATAAGCTTAGTTATAGGCTGTCAAATGTCTGTCAAATAAGCTGGGTTTTTGTCTGTGGTCAAGTGACGTCTTCTCAACGGATGTCTCAGACGTCTCGGCGGATGTCTCAACACTCGAGAGGTCTCGACGGATGTCTCAGCACTCGAAACGTCTCGGCGGATGTCTCAGCACTTGAGACGTCTCGGCGGACGTCTCAGCACTTGAGACGTCTCGACGGATGTCTCAGCACTTGACACGTCTCGGCGGATGTCTCAGCACTTGAGACGTCTCGACGGATGTCTCAGCACTTGAGACGTCTCGGCGGATGTCTCAGCACTTGAGACGTCTCGGCGGATGTCTCAACACTTGAGACGTCTCGAC
>NC_091364.1:1911665-1959165 GCF_038502225.1 Cherax quadricarinatus | reverse complement strand
CTCCCTTAAGGTTTACTATACTAATAGCAGGAGTGTAAGAAATAAGATAGATGAGCTAAGATTAATTGCAAGTGCAGGAAATATAGATATTATTGCTATAACAGAGACCTGGCTCAATCTGAAAGATAGAGAGATGCCTTCTAAATGTCACATACAAGGCTATAAATTATTCCACACTGACAGGGTCAACAGGAAAGGTGGTGGAGTAGCGATGTACGTCAGAGACAATTTAAAGTGTTGTGTTAGACAAGATATAAAATTAGAAGCGTCAGCCACTGAATCTGATTGGTTACAGCTTCTCGAGGGCCGTGAAAAACTAATTTTGGGTGTGATTTACTGGGCCCCAAATCTTGATAGGGAGTGCGGTAAACTCCAGGTAATACGAAAATGTTGTGATAATGGGAGATTTCAACTATAGACAGACTGACTGGAGCAATTTGACAGGAAATTTAGAATCAAGTGACTTTCTTGATACGATTCAGGATTATTTTTTAAAGCAGTTTGTGACAGAGCCAACTAGAGGAAATAACCTGCTTGACTTGGTTCTTGCCAGCAGGGAAACGCTAATTAATAATCTTGAGGTTAATGATGAGCTTGGGGAAAATGATCACAAATCACTCAGTTTTAATATATCATGGAATTCCCCTAATAATGGCAATCAAGTCTGTCCCTGACTTCCGCTTGGCTGATTTCATAGGACTGAAAAATTACTTGTGTGGGCTGAACTGGAATGACCTGACTAAGGGTCAGGTAGGTGGTGATGGTTGCCGATATGACGTTTTCCAGAGCATAGTTTTAGCTGCTCAGACAATTTATGTTCCAAATAAGGAAATCAGATCAAGCAAAAATGATCCTAAATGGATGAACAATAAATTAAAACATCTCATTGGCCAAAAGAGAGGCATATATAGGCAAATCAAAAGAGGAGAGGGGCAATTATATAGAGGGGCAATATATTCAGTTAAAGAAAGAAATAAAAAAGGGAATAAGAAAAGCAAAAAGAGATTATGAGGTTAAAGTTGCAAGAGAATCGAAGACTAACCCAAAAGGATTCTTTCAGGTATACAGAAGTAAGATCAGGGACAAGATAGGCCCACTCAAAAGTTCCTCGGGTCAGCTCACTGACAGTGATAAGGAAATGTGTAGAATTTTTAACACATACTTCCTCTCAGTTTTTACACAGGAGGATACCAGCGATATTCCAGTAATGATAAATTATGTAGAACAGGACGATAACAAACTGTGCACGATTAGGGTCACAAGTGACATGGTCCTTAGGCAAATTGATAAATTAAAACCTAACAAATCCCCAGGCCCTGATGAACTGTATGCAAGGGTTCTAAAGTAATGTAAAGAGGAGCTTAGCAAACCTCTGGCTAATCTTTTCAGTATATCACTACAGACTGGCATGGTGCCAGATAAGTGGAAAATGGCAAATGTGATACCTATTTTCAAAGCAGGTGACAGGTCCTTAGCTTCGAACTATAGACCAGTAAGCCTAACCTCCATAGTGGGAAAATTTATGGAATCAATAATTACCGTGGCAGTTCGTAGCCACCTTGAAAAGCACAAATTAATCAACAAATCTCAGCATGGTTTTACAAAAGCGCGTTCCTGCCTTACGAATTTATTAACTTTTTTCACTAAGGTATTTGAGGAGGTAGATCATGGTAAAGAATATGATATTGTGTATATGGACTTCAGTAAGGCTTTTGACAGGGTCCCACATCAGAGACTATTGAGGAAAATTAAGGCACATGGAATAGGAGGAGAAATTTTTTCCTGGATAGAGGCATGGTTGACAAATAGGCAGCAGAGAGTTTGCATAAATGGGGAGAAATCAGAGTGGGGAAGTGTCACGAGCGGTGTTCCACAGGGGTCAGTGTTGGGCCCCCTGTTGTTCACAATCTACATAAACGACATTGATGAGGGCATAAAGAGCGACATAAGCAAGTTTGCCGATGACACCAAAATAGGCCGTCGAATTCATTCTGACGAGGACATTCGAGCACTCCAGGAAGATTTGAATAGACTGATGCAGTGGTCGGAGAAGTGGCAGATGCAGTTTAATATAGACAAATGCAAAGTTCTAAATGTTGGACAGGACAATAACCATGCCACATATAAACTAAATAATGTCGATGTTAATATTACGGATTGCGAAAAAGATTTAGGAGTCCCGGATAGCAGTAATCTGAAACCAAGACAACAGTTTACCCGGAGTTTACCTGGAGAGAGTTCCGGGGGTCAACGCCCCCGCGGCCCGGTCTGAGACCAGGCCTCCTGGTGGATCAGAGCCTGATCAACCAGGCTGTTGCTGCTGGCTGCACGCAAACCAACATACGAGCCACAGCCCGGCTGATCCGGAACTGACTTTAGGTGCTTGTCCAGTGCCAGCTTGAAGACTGCCAGGGGTCTGTTGGTAATCCCCCTTATGTGTGCTGGGAGGCAGTTGAACAGTCTCGGGCCCCTGACACTTATTGTATGGTCTCTTAACGTGCTAGTGACACCCCTGCTTTTCATTGGGGGGATGGTGCATCGTCTGCCAAGTCTTTTGCTTTCGTAGTGGGTGATTTTCGTGTGCAAGTTCGGTACTAGTCCCTCTAGGATTTTCCAGGTGTATATAATCATGTATCTCTCCCTCCTGCGTTCCAGGGAATACAGGTTTAGGAACCTCAAGCGCTCCCAATAATTGAGGTGTTTTATCTCCGTTATGCGCGCCGTGAAAGTTCTCTGTACATTTTCTAGGTCGGCAATTTCACCTGCCTTGAAAGGTGCTGTTAGTGTGCAGCAATATTCCAGCCTAGATAGAACAAGTGACCTGAAGAGTGTCATCATGGGCTTGGCCTCCCTAGTTTTGAAGGTTCTCATTATCCATCCTGTCATTTTTCTAGCAGATGCGATTGATACAATGTTATGGTCCTTGAAGGTGAGATCCTCCGACATGATCACTCCCAGGTCTTTGACGTTGGTGTTTCGCTCTATTTTGTGGCCAGAATTTGTTTTGTACTCTGATGAAGATTTAATTTCCTCATGTTTACCATATCTGAGTAATTGAAATTTCTCATCGTTGAACTTCATATTGTTTTCTGCAGCCCACTGAAAGATTTGGTTGATGTCTGCCTGGAGCTTTGCAGTGTCTGCAATGGAAGACACTGTCATGCAGATTCGGGTGTCATCTGCAAAGGAAGACACGGTGCTGTGGCTGACATCCTTGTCTATGTCGGATATAAGGATGAGGAACAAGATGGGAGCGAGTACTGTGCCTTGTGGAACAGAGCTTTTCACCGTAGCTGCCTCGGACTTTACTCTGTTGACGACTACTCTCTGTGTTCTGTTAGTGAGGAAATTATAGATCCATCGACCGACTTTTCCTGTTATTCCTTTAGCACGCATTTTGTGCGCTATTACGCCATGGTCACACTTGTCGAAGGCTTTTGCAAAGTCTGTATATATTACATCTGCATTCTTTTTGTCTTCTAGTGCATTTAGGACCTTGTCGTAGTGGTCCAATAGTTGAGACAGACAGGAGCGACCTGTTCTAAACCCATGTTGCCCTGGGTTGTGTAACTGATGGGTTTCTAGATGCGTGGTGATCTTGCTTCTTAGGACCCTTTCAAAGATTTTTATGATATGGGATGTTAGTGCTATTGGTCTGTAGTTCTTTGCTGTTGCTTTACTGCCCCCTTTGTGGAGTGGGGCTATGTCTGTTGTTTTTAGTAACTGTGGGACGACCCCCGTGTCCATGCTCCCTCTCCATAGGATGGAAAAGGCTCGTGATAGGGGCTTCTTGCAGTTCTTGATGAACACAGAGTTCCATGAGTCTGGCCCTGGGGCAGAGTGCATGGGCATGTCATTTATCGCCTGTTCGAAGTCATTTGGCGTCAGGATAACATCGGATAGGCTTGTGTTAATCAAATTTTGTGGCTCTCTCATAAAAAATTCATTTTGATCTTCGACTCTCAGTCTGGTTAGCGGCTTGCTAAAAACTGAGTCATATTGGGACTTGAGTAGCTCACTCATTTCCTTGTTGTCATCTGTGTAGGACCCATCTTGTTTAAGTAGGGGCCCAATACTGGACGTTGTTCTCGATTTTGATTTGGCATAGGAGAAGAAATACTTTGGGTTTCTTTCGATTTCATTTATGGCTTTTAGTTCTTCCCGCGATTCCTGACTCCTAAAGGATTCTTTTAGCTTAAGTTCGATGCTTGCTATTTCTCTGACCAGTGTCTCCCTACGCATTTCAGATATATCGACCTCTTTTAGCCGCTCTGTTATTCTTTTCCGTCGCCTGTAAAGGGAGCGCCTGTCTCTTTCTGTTTTACATCTACTCCTCCTTTTTCTTAGAGGAATAAGCCTTGTGCATACATCGAGTGCTACCGAGTTAATCTGTTCTAGGCATAAGTTGGGGTCTGTGTTGCTTAGTATATCTTCCCAGCTTATATCGGTTAGGACTTGGTTTACTTGGTCCCACTTTATGTTTTTGTTATTGAAGTTGAATTTGGTGAATGCTCCCTCGTGACTAATCTCATTATGTCGGTCTGGGGCTCCGCGCATACAATAAAGCTAACAGAATCTTTGGCTTCATATCAAGAAGCATAAATAATAGGAGTCCTCAGGTTGTTCTTCAACTCTATACATCCTTGGTTAGGCCTCATTTAGATTATGCTGCACAGTTTTGGTCACCGTATTATAGAATGGATAAAAATGCTCTGGAAAACATACAAAGGAGGATGACAAAGTTGATCCCATGTATCAGAAATCTTCACTATGAGGATAGACTGAGATCCCTGAATCTGCACTCTCTAGAAAGGCGTAGAATTAGGGGGGATATGATCGAGGTGTATAAATGGAAGACAGGAATAAATAAAGGGGATGTAAATAACGTGCTGAAAATATCTAGCCTAGACAGGACTCGTAGCAATGGTTTTAAGTTGGAAAAAATCAGATTCAGGAAGGATACAGGAAAGCACTGGTTTGGTAATAGAGTTGTGGATGAGTGGAACAAACTCCCGAGTACAGTTACTGAGGCTAAAATGTTGTGTAGTTTTAAAAATAGGTTAGATAAATACATGAGTGGGTGTGGGTGGGTGTGAGTTGGACCTGACTAGCTTGTGCTACTAGGTCAGTTGTCGTGTACCTTCCTTAAGTGAATGTGACCTGCCCTGACTAGGTTGGGTGCATTGGCTTAAGCCGGTAGGAGACTTGGACCTGCCTCGCATGGGCCAGTAGGCCTGCTACAGTGTTCCTTCTTTCTTATGTTCTTATGAGAGAGAGAGAGAGAGAGAGAGAGAGAGAGAGAGAGAGAGAGAGAGAGAGAGAGAGAGAGAGAGAGAGAGAGAGAGAGTACAAAGCATGGCGAAGGTATAAGAGACATCCTACCACCTATAACAGGAACTTGCACATGCAAGCCTGTAGGCATATGGGTGATGTTCAAAAGTGGGCCATTGCTAAATGGGAGGTGGACACTAAAAGAAAGTTAGCATCAGGTAGGGTAGGCTCCAAAACCTGGTGGTCCCTGGTCAAGGACAGACAAGGTTATCTGCCTGATGAACTTATTCCACCTCTAAATCGACAGGATGGGACCACCTCTACTAGTAGTCAAGAGAAGGCGGACCTCTTTGCTGAACACTTTGCTACCAAAATGCAAGTTCCTGATCCAGCAAGGGACCCTCCTTGGCTAGCTGCAAGAACTGTGTCAAAACTGTGAGTGGTGACAATAAGGCAGGAGGAGGTGCATTTCCTACTTAAATCGCTTGACCAAGAAAAGGCTGTGGGCCCAGACAAGTTGAGCCCAAGATTGTTGAGAAGATGCGCAGACCAGCTAGCAGCACCTCTAACTCGCATCTTTCAGCACTGCCTAGTACAATGTAAATGGCCCTCTCTATGGAAAGAGGCAAATGTAGTCCCTGTTCACAAAAAGAAGAGCAGAGCAGAAATCAGCAACTACAGACCAGTGTCACTCCTGTCAATCACTGGTAAGATCCTTGAGACAATAATCTCAAGACAAATGACAGAGTTTTTTGACTACCACTCACTACTTTGTGATCGTCAATATGGCTTCAGGAAAGGTTACTCTGCTGCTGATCTGTTGTTAAACCTCTCCACTAAGTGGCACCAGTCACTGGATGAATCCAAAGTCAGCTGTGTGGTAGCACTGGACATTGCTGGCGCTTTCGACCGGGTGTGGCACAAGGGCCTCTTAGCAAAACTTCAAGCACTGGGAATTGCAGGCTCTACGCTATGTCTCCTCAGTGATTACCTTCATGGTAGATCTCTAAGTGTAGTTCTCAATGGAACGGAATCAGCAAGACATCCTATTGGGGCAAGTGTTCCACAAGGAAGCGTGCTGGGTCCATTGTTATGGAATGTCTACTTCAACGACCTTCTTCATCTCATCCCAGAATCACATGCATATGCAGACGACTGTACACTGACATTCACTTATCCAAGAGAAGAAATGCCAGCTGCTCTAAGCTACATCAATCACCAGCTGAGAGCTATATCAGCTTGGGGAAATAGATGGCAAGTAACATTTGCACCTGAGAAAACGCAAATGATGATCGTCTCTAGGCACCATGATGGTAATGCTGGTGCAGTAGTAAGGATGAATGGGAGGATGTTGGCACCTGGAGAAGAAGTTGATATCCTTGGGGTGAAATTTGACTCCGAACTAACCATGAAGAACCATGTTGTAAATCTTGCAAACAAGGCAGCCAGGAAGCTTACAGCACTTCGCCGTATCTCCCATCTGCTTGACAGTAGGGGTTGCAAGATCCTGTACGAGGCACAAGTATGCTCACACCTTGAGTATGCTCCACTTTCTTGGTTTGCCTGCCCCCCCTCTCATCTGCGACTGCTTGACAGAGTAGAGAACAGAGCAAGACGTCTCATCTCTCGCCTGGACCCATCCTGGATAGATCTGTCATTTCAGCAGAGCCTTCAACATAGGAGGGATGTGGGTGGCCTTACTGTTATGTACAAGGCCAATATTGTCAAAATACCACACTTGGATCCACTTCGAGGACAGCGTGAAATAAGCTTTTATGCCACAAGACGGGCAGAAAGCAGCAACTTCACTCTGGCTGTACCCTTCTCCAGAACATCACTCCATCTGAGATCATACATACCCAGGATGACTCGAGTATGGAACACATTCGTACAGGATAATGATGTCAACGAGATAAAGTCAGTTGATCAAATGAAAATGCTGGCCCACAGATGGCTCCAACTTCATCCTGTTTCCTACTTGTATGTCTCATAACAATAAAAATGCTTTCAAATGAGCTGATGTAGGTAACAGCTCTTAGCTTGCCAATAAAGTTAGTAATCCTTAACCTGTAAATAGCTGTCAATAAAGCTAGGGATCCTTAACCTTGTCAAACCCTGTGTAAAAAAAAAAAAAAAAAAAAAAAAAAAAAAAAAAAAAAAAAAGAGAAAGAGCGAGTGTAAGTGAGAGAGTGAGTGAGAGAGAGAGAGAGACGTCCGTCCTCTCTACCCTTGAGAGACCAGCAGGGTCCTCGAGGCGTCCTGGATAAGAATGGACCACGTCTTAAATTGTCCTCTCCTTGAGCCGCGTCCTACCCTGGTAAGGAGGTACACTTTCCCTCTCTTCAGGAGGCTAGGAAGATGGAGGAGGAGGGGGAAAGAGAGGACAGGGTGGAGGAAGAGAGGACAGGAGGGATTCATATCTTAACTCCTTCCTAACCTCCTGACTGAGCTGTCATCCTACAAACAGTGTTTCTGTTGTTTATTTTTCAAACACATTAGCGAAGCTTTTGTGTGTGTGTGTGTGTGTGTGTGTGTGTGTGTGTGTGTGTGTGTGTGTGTGTGTCTTTCTTGTTCACATCTTAGTAAATAGTCCTTGATAAACTCTTACGAATTTGTGTAATGTTTGCACTTAATCTCGTGTGCAATATATATACACTCCCAGTGCTAGGTTACTATCTCTCTCTCTCTCTCTCTCTCTCTCTCTCTCTCTCTCTCTCTCTCTCTCTCTCTCTCTCTCTCTCTCTCTCTCTCTCTCTCTCTCTCTCTCTCTCTCTTTTCTTCCTCTCCTTCCCTTCACTTCGCCTTCTAACAAATGGAATACAAAAAGCAGCAGTAAACAGAACTTGTGCCAGCATTAGTAAAGTAAAAAACTCAGTACCCCAAGGCACTCTCCTGGCGCCTCTACTGTTTTTATCTTCTTAGCAGACTTGAATAATTAAACTCGGCCACAGTTTAGTATCATTTCCTGATGAAAGCAAAGTAAGTATGAAAGTCATCTCGGTGGAAGACACTGAAAAATAGTTTTTTTTTTCCAGTGGCAGTGGAGAACATGACATTCAGTGGTGATAAGATCAGCTGCTGAGGCATGGTAACCATGAAGAACTCAAAAGGGCCACTGCAACACTCAAGAGGGTCATCAAAGAGAAAGAAGCAAGCACGTAAAAGACCTGGGAGTAATTATGTCGGCTGACCTTTCTGTCAAAGAACACAATAAGGAAAATATCACGACAGCCAGGAAATTTATGGGGTTGATAATGAGAATTCCCAAAACGGGGGAAATAGTACCAATGGCGACATTTTTCAAATCGCTTGTGCTCTCTTGTTTAGAGTATTGTTCAGTGTTGACGACCCTGAAGTCAGAGACAACAGGGCTGCAACAAATACAGAGATCATTAACGGACAACCACTAGTGCCTATAAATCATTTAAATTACCGGGAACACCTTAATGACCTAAATATGTACTCATTGGAGCGGAGTAAAGAGATACATGATGATGTATACTGGAATGAGAGATACAGGACAAAATATAGAATAAACCTAGTGAAAACCATGGACAGAGTAAGAGAACACTGCATCAACATCTGTGGTCCCAGACTGTCTAACACCAACCAGAAGATATCAGAAACACTGGTGGGACGAGTGTACATGTCTTTAAGAGGAAACTGGACAAATACCTCCCCCAAGTGCCGGATCTACCATGCTGTGATGGATGTGTTGCACAGCGGGCCTCCAGCAGCAAAAACCTGGTTGACCAGGCAAGTACCATACAAGCCTGGACTATGGCCGGGCTGCCATAATAGGAAAACTGTCGAACCCCTGCAAAGGTATATAAAGGTTTCCCCTCGTCACATTGCCCTCACACGTGAGGTTGCCCACACGACCTTCAAGATGTAACCATAGCAACATCAGAGACGTCAGTTGATGACGCAAACAGACTCGCCAGCACATTCTCTTACCATCTTTTCTTTCATGCATTGAACTTGACTGTCGTCCATTCCCCCCTCAGGGTTTAGCGCTTCTACATGATTAAAATATATTATCGTATGTCATTATAACCGTTTATAAGGGAGTGGAACGCTGTGGAGGAGGTAGTGGAGGCAGAGGCGATACACAGCTTCTGGAGTATGTAAGACACACATCCTCGTGAATATTGGAGAGGTTGTGCCACGAGCAGAGACTCGACTCCATAAACCGGTATTAGGAGAGTACAAATAAGTACACACACACACGCGCGCTCGCTCGCGCGCACACACACACACAGAGTGATGCAGTGGAGGCAGGATCCATACATACCTTTAAGAAGAGATACGATAAAGCTCTTGGAGCAGGGAGAGAGTGGACCTAGTAGCGATCAGTGAAGAGGTGGGGCTCTCAGTAGTAGTAACCAGTTACCAGTAACCAGTGTACCAGTAGATGACTCACTACCAACCGTCTCTGCCTGAGTCACTGTCTGTATTCATATTGCCGCTGACCTCAGCAGTATTTCAAAGACCCCCTCACATATGGGTACTGGGGTTAGTTAGTGATACGAGAGTGAGCAAGGAGGCAGGTACGGCTGTTAGGGCGCTTCACACATTATCCGTAATTATACGTACTACCAGCCTACGTGAGTATTACTTTACCCTATCCACGTGTTCGAACTCCCACATGATAGGGCCAGGAGCTATGAATCGACTTCTGCAACCATAAATAAGTGGGTACACACACACACACACAAACACACACACACACACACACACACACACACACACACACACACACACACACACACAAAATCAAAATCAGAACGACAGCAGCTGAGGGAGAGGACAAAAAAGCGAAAGGAGCTAGGAAAAGAGACAAGGATGGAACCAGCAGAGGCCAGTCAGAGCAGAACAGAACAGCAAGGGCAAGCACACACACAACTATTCTCAGAACCATACAACCTATCACACCATCCCAACACACACTACAATCCATACCCACAGCCTCCACCCAACACCAAGCTATAGAATCCCACAGTATGCCACCAGGTCTCCCACCCTCACAGGCCCCCCAAACCACAGTGTTGGAAAGGAAACTGAAGATATGGTACACAAACGCTGATGGAATAACAAATAAGTGGGAGGAGTGGCATGAAAGAGTCAAAGAAGCATCACCGGACATCATAGCTCTCACAGAAACCAAGCTTACAGGTATGATAACAGATGCCATCTTTCCAACGGGATACCAAATCCTGAGGAAAGACAGAGGGAACAGGGGGGGTGGAGGAGTGGCGTTGCTGATCAAAAATCGCTGGAATTTTGGTGAGCTGGAGAGAGGAGACAGCGGAGAAGAAAGTGATTACATAGCGGGAACACTTCACTCTGGAGGTCCCAAGGTGGTAATAGCAGTGATGTATAACCCACCACAGAACAGCAGGAGGCCAAGGCAAGAGTACGACGAGAGCAATAGAGCGATGGTTGATACACTGGCTAGAGTGGCCAGAAGAGCTCATGCATGCAGGGCAAAGCTCCTGATCATGGGTGACTTTAGCCACAAGGAGATCGATTGGGAGAACTTGGACCCACATGGGGGCCAAGATACATGGAGGGCTAAGATGATGGAGGTGGTACTGGAAAACTTCATGTGCCAACACGTAAGGGACACTACAAGAGAGAGAGGAGAGGATGAACCAGCAAGGCTGGACTTAGTATTCACCTTGAGTAGTGCAGATATCGAGGACATCACATACGAAAGACCCCTTGGGGCCAGTAACCATGTGGTTTTAAGCTTCGAATACACAGTAGAGCTACAAGTGAAGGGAGAAGCAGGAAGGCCAGGACGAATGAAGCCAAACTACAAGAAAGGGGACTACACAGGAATGAGGAACTACCTGAACGGGGTTCAGTGGGACAGAGAACTGGCAGGGAAGCCAGTTAATGAGATGATGGAATATGTAGCAACAAAATGCAAGGAGGCTGAGGAGAGGTTTGTACCCAAGGGTAACAGGAATAATGAAAAAGCCAGGATGAGCCCATGGTTTACCCAAAGGTGCAGGGAGGCAAAAAACCAAGGGAATGGAAGAAATACAGAAGGCAAAGGACCCAGGAGAATAAGGAGACCAATCGTAGAGCCAGAAACGAATATGCACAGATAAGAAGGGAGGCCCAAAGACAATATGAAAATGACATAGCAGTGAAAGCCAAATCTGACCCAAAACTGTTGTACAGCCACATCAGGAGGAAAACAACAGTCAAGGACCAGGTAATCAGGCTAAGGAAGGAAGGAGGAGAGTCAACAAGAAATGATCGTGAAGTATGTGAAGAACTCAACAAGAGATTCAAAGAAGTGTTCACAGAGGAGACAGAAGGGACTCCAGAAAGACGGAGAGGTGGGGCACACCACCAAGTGCTGGACACAGTGCACACCACCGAGGAAGAAGTGAAGAGGCTTCTGAGTGAGCTAGATACCTCAAAGGCAATGGGGCCAGATAACATCTCCCCATGGGTATTGAGAGAGGGAGCAGAGGTGCTATGTGTACCCCTAACAACAATATTCAATACATCTATCGAAACAGGGAGATTGCCTGAGGCATGGAAGACAGCAAATGTAGTCCCAATCTTTAAAAAAGGAGACAGACATGAAGGATTAAACTACAGACCAGTGTCACTGACATGTATAGTATGCAAAATCATGGAGAAGATTATCAGGAGAAGAGTGGTGTAACACCTAGAAAGGAACGATCTCATAAACAGCAGCCAACATGGTTTCAGGGATGGGAAATCCTGTGTCACAAACCTACTGGAGTTCTATGACATGGTGACAGCAGTAAGACAAGAGAGAGAGGGGTGGGTGGATTGCATTTTCTTGGACTGCAAGAAGGCGTTTGACACAGTTCCACACAAGAGATTGGTGCAAAAACTGGAGGACCAAGCAGGGATAACAGGGAAGGCACTACAATGGATCAGGGAAAACTTGTCAGGAAGACAGCAGCGAGTCATGGTACGTGGCGAGGTGTCAGAGTGGGCACCTGTGACCAGCGGGGTCCCGCAGGGGTCAGTCCTAGGACCAGTGCTGTTTCTGGTATTTGTGAACGACATGACGGAAGGAATAGACTCTGAGGTGTCCCTGTTTGCAGATGACGTGAAGTTGATGAGAAGAATTCACTCGATCGAAGACCAGGCAGAACTACAAAGGGATCTGGACAGGCTGCAGACCTGGTCCAGCAATTGGCTCCTGGAGTTCAATCCCACCAAGTGCAAAGTCATGAAGATTGGGGAAGGGCAAAGAAGACCGCAGACGGAGTACAGTCTAGGGGGCCAGAGACTACAAACCTCACTCAAGGAAAAAGATCTTGGGGTGAGTATAACACCAGGCACATCTCCTGAAGCGCACATCAACCAAATAACTGCTGCAGCACATGGGCGCCTGGCAAACCTCAGAACAGCATTCCGACATCTTAATAAGGAATCATTCAGGACCCTGTACACCGTGTACGTTAGGCCCATATTGGAGTATGCGGCACCAGTTTGGAACCCACACCTAGCCAAGCACGTGAAGAAACTAGAGAAAGTGCAAAGGTTTGCAACAAGACTAGTCCCAGAGCTAAGAGGTATGTCCTACGAGGAGAGGTTAAGGGAAATCAACCTGACGACACTGGAGGAGAGGAGAGATAGGGGGGACATGATAACGACATACAAAGTACTGAGAGGAATTGACAAGGTGGACAAAGACAGGATGTTCCAGAGATTGGACACAGTAACAAGGGGACACAGTTGGAAGCTGAAGACACAGATGAATCACAGGGATGTTAGGAAGTATTTCTTCAGCCACAGAGTAGTCAGTAAGTGGAATAGTTTGGGAAGCGATGTAGTGGAGGCAGGATCCATACATAGCTTTAAGCAGAGGTATGATAAAGCTCACGGCTCAGGGAGAGTGACCTAGTAGCGATCAGTGAAGAGGCGGGGCCAGGAGCTCGGACTCGACCCCCGCAACCTCAACTAGGTGAGTACATCTAGGTGAGTACACACACACACACACACACACACACACACACACACACACACACACACACACACACACACACACACACACACACACAGATATATATATATATATATATATATATATATATATATATATATATATATATATATATATATATATATATATATATATAAACATATATATATATATACATATATATATATATATACATATATATATATATACATATATATATATATATATATATATACAGCCAGGAGCGGAGATTCGACCCCCAGCAACCACAAGTAGGTGAGCACACGCCCCACGGGTCGTTATTCTCAGTGACAAAAATTGTCTGACCCAAGAGCTAAACAGCACCACAAACACCGTTAAAAAACACAGCAAACAAGAGGATGTTTTTTTGTGTTGTGGATGTTAAGAGTGTGTTGGCAGACCAGCAGTGTTGCCACGCGTAGCAGACCAGCAGTGTTGCCACGTGTAGCAGATTAGCAGTGTTGCCACGTGTAGCAGACCAGCAGTGTTGCCACGCGTAGCAGACCAGCAGTGTTGCCACGTGTAGCAGACCAGCAGTGTTGCCAATTGTAGCAGACCAGCAGTGTTCCCACGTGTAGCAGGCCAGCAGTGCTGTCACGTGTAGCAGATTAGCAGTGTTGCCACGTGTAGCAGACCAGCAGTGTTGTCACGTGTAGCAGATTAGCAGTGTTGCCACGTGTAGCAGACCAGCAGTGTTGCCACGCGTAGCAGACCAGCAGTGTTGCCACGTGTAGCAGATTAGCAGTGTTGCCACGTGTAGCAGACCAGCAGTGTTGCCACGCGTAGCAGACCAGCAGTGTTGCCACGTGTAGCAGACTAGCAGTGTTCCCACGTGTAGCAGACCAGCAGTGTTGCCACGTGTAGCAGACCAGCAGTGTTGTCACGTGTAGCAGACCAGCAGTGTTGTCACGTGTAGCAGACCAGCAGTGTTGCCACGTGTAGCAGACCAGCAGTGTTGCCACGTGTAGCAGACCAGCAGTGTTGTCACGTGTAGCAGACCAGCAGTGTTGCCACGCGTAGCAGACCAGCAGTGTTGTCACGTGTAGCAGACCAGCAGTGTTGTCACGTGTAGCAGACCAGCAGTGTTGCCACGTGTAGCAGACCAGCAGTGTTGTCACGTGTAGCAGACCAGCAGTGTTGTCACGTGTAGCAGACCAGCAGTGTTGTCACGTGTAGCAGACCAGCAGTGTTGCCACGCGTAGCAGACCAGCAGTGTTGCCACATGTAGCAGACTAGCAGTGTTGCCACGTGTAGCAGACCAGCAGTGTTGCCACGTGTAGCAGACCAGCAGTGTTGCCACGTGTAGCAGACCAGCAGTGTTGTCACGTGTAGCAGACCAGCAGCGTTGCCACGCGTAGAAGACCAGCAGTGTTGTCACGTGTAGCAGACCAGCAGTGTTGCCAATTGTAGCAGACCAGCAGTGTTCCCACGTGTAGCAGGCCAGCAGTGCTGTCACGTGTAGCAGACCAGCAGTGTTGCCAAGTGTAGCAGACTAGCAGTGTTGTCCCGTGTAGCAGACCAGCAGTGTTGTCACGTGTATCAGACCAGCAGTGATGCCACGTGTAGCAGACCAGCAGTGGTGCCACGTGTAGCAGACCAGCAGTGATGCCACGTGTAGCAGACCAGCAGTGTTGTCACGTGTAGCAGACCAGCAGTGTTGTCACGTGTATCAGACCAGCAGTGTTGTCACGTGTAGCAGACCAGCAGTGTTGCCAAGTGTAGCAAACCAGCAGTGTTCCCACGTGTAGCAGACCAGCAGTGTTGTCACATGTAGCAGACCAGCAGTGTTGCCACGTGTAGTAGGCCAGCAGTGTTGTCACGTGTAGCAGACCACCAGTGATGCCACGTGTAGCAGACCAGCAGTGTTGCCACGTGTAGCAGACCAGCAGTGTTGTCACATGTAGCAGACCAGCAGTGTTGCCACGTGTAGCAGACCAGCAGTGATGCCACGTGTAGCAGACCAGCAGTGTTGTCACGTGTAGCAGACCAGCAGTGTTGCCACGTGTAGCAGACCAGCAGTGATGCCACGTGTAGCAGACCAGCAGTGTTGTCACGTGTAGCAGACCAGCAGTGTTGCCACGTGTAGCAGACCAGCAGTGTTGTCACGTGTAGCAGACCAGCAGTGTTGTCACGTGTAGCAGACCAGCAGTGTTGTCACGTGTAGCAAACCAGCAGTGTTGCCACGTGTAGCAGACCAGCAGTGTTGTCACGTGTAGGATACCAGCAGTGTTGTCACGTGTAGCAAATCAGCAGTGTTGCCACGTGTAGCAGACCAGCAGTGTTGCCACGTGTAGCAGACCAGCAGTGTTGTCACGTGTAGCAGACCAGCAGTGTTGCCACGTGTAGCAGACCAGCAGTGTTGCCACGTGTAGCAGACCAGCAGTGTTGCCACGTGTAGCAGACCAGCAGTGTTGCCACGTGTAGCAGACCAGCAGTGTTGCCACGTGTAGCAAACCAGCAGTGTTGCCACGTGTAGCAGACCAGCAGTGCTGCCACGTGTAGCAGACCAGCAGTGTTGCCACGTGTAGCGAACCATTAGTGTTGTCACGTGTAGGATACCAGCAGTGTTGTCACGTGTAGCAGACCAGCAGTGTTGTCACGTGTATCAGACTAGCAGTGTTGCCACGTGTAGCAGACCAGCAGTGTTGTCACGTGTAGCAGACCAGCAGTGTTGTCACGTGTAGCAGACCAGCAGTGTTGTCACGTGTATCAGACCAGCAGTGTTGTCACGTGTATCAGACAAGCAGTGTTGTCACGTGTAGCAGACCAGCAGTGTTGCCACGCGTAGCAGACCAGCAGTGTTGCCACGTGTAGCAGATTAGCAGTGTTGCCACGTGTAGCAGACCAGCAGTGTTGCCACGCGTAGCAGACCAGCAGTGTTGTCACGTGTAGCAGACCAGCAGTGTTGTCACGTGTAGCAGATTAGCAGTGTTGCCACGTGTAGCAGACCAGCAGTGTTGCCACGCGTAGCAGACCAGCAGTGTTGCCACGTGTAGCAGATTAGCAGTGTTGCCACGTGTAGCAGACCAGCAGTGTTGCCACGCGTAGCAGACCAGCAGTGTTGCCACGTGTAGCAGACTAGCAGTGTTGCCACGTGTAGCAGACCAGCAGTGTTCCCACGTGTAGCAGACCAGCAGTGTTGCCACGTGTAGCAGACCAGCAGTGTTGCCACGTGTAGCAGACCAGCAGTGTTGTCACGTGTAGCAGACCAGCAGTGTTGTCACGTGTAGCAGACCAGCAGTGTTGTCACGTGTAGCAGACCAGCAGTGTTGCCACGTGTAGCAGACCAGCAGTGTTGCCACGTGTAGCAGACCAGCAGTGTTGTCACGTGTAGCAGACCAGCAGTGTTGCCACGCGTAGCAGACCAGCAGTGTTGTCACGTGTAGCAGACCAGCAGTGTTGTCACGTGTAGCAGACCAGCAGTGTTGCCACGTGTAGCAGACCAGCAGTGTTGTCACGTGTAGCAGACCAGCAGTGTTGTCACGTGTAGCAGACCAGCAGTGTTGTCACGTGTAGCAGACCAGCAGTGTTGCCACGCGTAGCAGACCAGCAGTGTTGCCACATGTAGCAGACTAGCAGTGTTGCCACGTGTAGCAGACCAGCAGTGTTGCCACGTGTAGCAGACCAGCAGTGTTGCCACGTGTAGCAGACCAGCAGTGTTGTCACGTGTAGCAGACCAGCAGCGTTGCCACGCGTAGAAGACCAGCAGTGTTGTCACGTGTAGCAGACCAGCAGTGTTGCCAATTGTAGCAGACCAGCAGTGTTCCCACGTGTAGCAGGCCAGCAGTGCTGTCACGTGTAGCAGACCAGCAGTGTTGCCAAGTGTAGCAGACTAGCAGTGTTGTCCCGTGTAGCAGACCAGCAGTGTTGTCACGTGTATCAGACCAGCAGTGATGCCACGTGTAGCAGACCAGCAGTGGTGCCACGTGTAGCAGACCAGCAGTGATGCCACGTGTAGCAGACCAGCAGTGTTGTCACGTGTAGCAGACCAGCAGTGTTGTCACGTGTATCAGACCAGCAGTGTTGTCACGTGTAGCAGACCAGCAGTGTTGCCAAGTGTAGCAAACCAGCAGTGTTCCCACGTGTAGCAGACCAGCAGTGTTGTCACATGTAGCAGACCAGCAGTGTTGCCACGTGTAGTAGGCCAGCAGTGTTGTCACGTGTAGCAGACCACCAGTGATGCCACGTGTAGCAGACCAGCAGTGTTGCCACGTGTAGCAGACCAGCAGTGCTGCCACGTGTAGCAGACCAGCAGTGTTGTCACGTGTAGCAGACCAGCAGTGTTGCCACGTGTAGCAGACCAGCAGTGATGCCACGTGTAGCAGACCAGCAGTGTTGTCACGTGTAGCAGACCAGCAGTGTTGCCACGTGTAGCAGACCAGCAGTGTTGTCACGTGTAGCAGACCAGCAGTGTTGTCACGTGTAGCAGACCAGCAGTGTTGTCACGTGTAGCAAACCAGCAGTGTTGCCACGTGTAGCAGACCAGCAGTGTTGTCACGTGTAGGATACCAGCAGTGTTGTCACGTGTAGCAAATCAGCAGTGTTGCCACGTGTAGCAGACCAGCAGTGTTGCCACGTGTAGCAGACCAGCAGTGTTGTCACGTGTAGCAGACCAGCAGTGTTGCCACGTGTAGCAGACCAGCAGTGTTGCCACGTGTAGCAGACCAGCAGTGTTGCCACGTGTAGCAGACCAGCAGTGTTGCCACGTGTAGCAGACCAGCAGTGTTGCCACGTGTAGCAAACCAGCAGTGTTGCCACGTGTAGCAGACCAGCAGTGCTGCCACGTGTAGCAGACCAGCAGTGTTGCCACGTGTAGCGAACCATTAGTGTTGTCACGTGTAGGATACCAGCAGTGTTGTCACGTGTAGCAGACCAGCAGTGTTGTCACGTGTATCAGACTAGCAGTGTTGCCACGTGTAGCAGACCAGCAGTGTTGTCACGTGTAGCAGACCAGCAGTGTTGTCACGTGTAGCAGACCAGCAGTGTTGTCACGTGTATCAGACCAGCAGTGTTGTCACGTGTATCAGACAAGCAGTGTTGTCACGTGTAGCAGACCAGCAGTGTTGTCACGTGTAGCAGACCAGCAGTGTTGCCACGTGTAGCAGACCAGCAGTGCTGCCACGTGTAGCAGACCAGCAGTGTTGTCACGTGTAGCAGACCAGCAGTGTTGCCACGTGTAGCAGACCAGCAGTGTTGTCACGTGTATCAGACCAGCAGTGTTGTCACGTGTAGCAGACCAGCAGTGTTGCCACGTGTAGCAGACCAGCAGTGTTGCCACGTGTAGCAGACCAGCAGTGTTGTCACGTGTAGCAGACCAGCAGTGTTGCCACGTGTAGCAGACCAGCAGTGTTGTCACGTGTAGCAGACCAGCAGTGTTGCCACGTGTAGCAGACCAGCAGTGTTGTCACGTGTAGCAGACCAGCAGTGTTGCCACGTGTAGCAGACCAGCAGTGCTGCCACGTGTAGCAGACCAGCAGTGTTGTCACGTGTAGCAGACCAGCAGTGTTGCCACGTGTAGCAGACCAGCAGTGTTGTCACGTGTATCAGACCAGCAGTGTTGTCACGTGTAGCAGACCAGCAGTGTTGCCACGTGTAGGATACCAGCAGTGTTGTCACGTGTAGCAGACCAGCAGTGTTGCCACGTGTAGCAGACCAGCAGTGTTGTCACGTGTAGCAGACCAGCAGTGTTGCCACGTGTAGCAGACCAGCAGTGTTGTCACGTGTATCAGACCAGCAGTGTTGTCACGTGTAGCAGACCAGCAGTGTTGCCACGTGTAGCAGACCAGCAGTGTTGCCACGTGTAGGATACCAGCAGTGTTGTCACGTGTAGCAGACCAGCAGTGTTGCCACGTGTAGCACATCAGAAGTGTTGCCACATGTAGCAGACCAGCAGTGTTGCCACGTGTAGCAGACCAGCAGTGTTGCCACGTGTAGCAGACCAGCAGTGTTGCCACGTGTAGCAGACCAGCATTTCTGCAACATTTAGGATACACTAATATAGAAAGTTTGAAGCCTGTAGGGAGATTCATTTTCAAGCTGTCAGTTTGTTAAACTGACAGCTACACCCCCAAAAAACGAACCTTCCACTAATCATAAGTACACCAACATTGAAAGTTTCAATCTTATCCGAAGAGGCATTCTTTATTTATCACATATGAACAAATCTCACACTCCACATAGGCCTTCTTTTTTTCTGAGTATGCCTAATAATAATTTATTTGCATTGTGAATAGGCTCAGTTGTAGATAGAATAAATGGAAGAAACTGTATAAATTCGCAATACTCAAGGTCTCGCCTAGTCAAAGGTCTCGTCTAGTCAAGGTCTCGTCTTGTCAAGGTCTCATCTAGTCAAGGTCTCATCTAGTCAAGGTCTTGCCTTGTCAAGGTCTCATCTAGTCAAGGTCTTATCTAGTCAAGGTCTCGCCTAGCAGGGTCTCGCCTAGTCAAGTTTCGTCTAGTCAAGGTCTCGTCAACTTGAGGTCTCGTCTAGTCAAGGTCTCGTCTAGTCAAGGTCTCGCCTAGCAGGGTCTCGCCTAGTCAAGTTTCGTCTAGTCAAGGTCTCGTCAACTTGAAGTCTCGTCTAGTCAAGGTCTCGTCAACTCGAGGTCTCGTCTAGTCAAGTCTTTTCTAGTCAACGACCCCAATAGAAATAAGTCAACGACCCTAATAGAAATAAGTCAACGACCCCAATAGAAATAAGTCAACGACCCTAATAGAAATAAGTCAACGACCCCAATAGAAATAAGTCAACGACCCCAATAGAAATAAGTCAACTACCCCAATAGAAATAAGTCAACGACCCCAAAAGAACTAAGTCAACGACCCCAATAGAAATAAGTCAACGACCCCAATAGAAATAAGTCAACGACCCCAATAGAAATAAGTCAACGACCCCAGTGGAAATAAGTCAACGACCCCAATGGAAATAAGTCAACGACCTCAATAGAAATAAGTCAACGACCTCAAAAGAAATAAGTCAACGACCCCAATAGAAATAAGTCAACGATCTCAATAGAAATAAGTCAACGACCTCAATGGAAATAAGTCAACGACCACAATGGAAATAAGTCAACGACCCCAATAGAAAAAAGTCAACGACTCCAATAGAAATAAGTCAACGACCACAATGGAAATAAGTCAACGACCTCAATAGAAATAAGTCAACGACTCCAATAGAAATAAGTCAACGACCCCAATGGAAATAAGTCAACGACCACAATGGAAATAAGTCAACGACCCCAATGGAAATAAGTCAACGACCTCAATAGAAATAAGTCAACGACCCCAATAGAAATAAGTCAACGACCACAATGGAAATAAGTCAACGACCCCAATGGAAATAAGTCAACGACCACAATGGAAATAAATCAACGGCCTCAATAGAAAAAAGTCAACGACTCCAATAGAAATAAGTCAACGACCCCAATGGAAATAAGTCAACGACCTCAATAGAAATAAGTCAACGACCCCATTGGAAATAAGCCAACGACCCCAATAGAAAAAAGTCAACGACTCCAATAGAAATAAGTCAACGACCACAATGGAAATAAGTCAACGACCCCAATGGAAATAAGTCAACGACCTCAATAGAAATAAGTCAACGACCCCAATAGAAATAAGTCAACGACCCCAATAGAAAAAAGTCAACGACTCCAATAGAAATAAGTCAACGACCCCAATAGAAATAAGTCAACGACCCCAAAAGAAATAAGTCAACGACCACAACAGAAATAAGTCGACGACCACAATAGAAATAAGTCGACGACCACAATAGAAATAAGTCGACGACCATAATAGAAATAAGTCAACGACCCCAAAAGAAATAAGTCAACGACCACAACAGAAATAAGTCGACGACCACAATAGAAATAAGTCGACGACCACAATAGAAATAAGTCAACGACCCCAAAAGAAATAAGTCAACGACCACAACAGAAATAAGTCGACGACCACAATAGAAATAAGTCGACGACCACAATAGAAATAAGTCGACGACCACAATAGAAATAAGTCAACGACCACAAAAGAAATAAGTCAACGACCACAACAGAAATAAGTCGACGACCACAATAGAAATAAGTCGACGACCACAATAGAAATAAGTCAACGACCACAATAGAAATAAGTCAACGACCCCAACAGAAATAAGTCAACGACCCCAACAGAAATAAGTCAACGACCCCAACAGAAATAAGTCAACGACCCCAACAGAAATAAGTCAACGACCCCAACAGAAATAAGTCAACGACCCCAACAGAAATAAGTCAACGACCCCAATAGAAAAGAGTCAACGACCACAATAGAAATAAGTTACTTTGTCTGACTTTTCCGGGTTGTCCTGGTGGATAATTTACACACTCGTTACTATGTATGATAATTTGTGTAGTTTTGTGTATCTGAATAAACTTTCTTAATCTGTCTTGCTTCCACTGACCCATGACAGACACTGGAATGAAACCACGGAACGGGTGGGGTTGAAACAGCGGTAGATGAGACCTAGAGCCTCACAGGCCTAGTGTGTAAGCCACTGGGGCAGCTGGCTACAATAACATCCAGCTGGCTGAGTGGCTTAAGCACTGGCTTGGAGTTTAGTGTTCCATATAGGCTGGAACAATACACAAATAACCCAGACATAGGAGAAAGAAGCTTATGACGACGTTTCGGTCCGACTTGGGCTATTGATTACTCAATGGTTCAAGTCGGATCGAGACGTCGTCATGAGCTTCTTTCTCCTATCTCTGGGTTATTTCTGTATTTTGAAACACACTCACCAGGGGGTTCGAACCCCACCCGTTCCGTGGTTTGTTTACAGTCGTTTTATTACGATTTCGTGAGTCATGATGGAATGGTTATAACCGACAGAAAAACTTGTCCCTCTCACTCTCTTGCCCTTCCCACACTGCTGTTTCTCAATCTCTCTCTCTCTCTCTCTCTCTCTCTCTCTCTCTCTCTCTCTCTCTCTCTCTCTCTCTCTCTGGTGAGGTAATGCTACATACAACATTTACAGTCTTCAGCATTACAACTTTCCATCCTCAATCATACAGGATGTTGCACTCGTAGAAGGCCCCGAGTTATGGTTCAGAGACCCTGAATTATCGTTTAGAGGCCATGAGTTATCGTTTAGAGGCCCCAAGTTATCATTTAGAGGCCCGAGTTATCGTTCAGAGGTCCTGAATTATCGTTTAGAGGCCCCAAGTCATCGTTTAGAGGCCCCGAGTTAACGCTTACTGTAGACATAATATACAAACAAAACGGTTGCAACTACAGGAGTATCAACTCGGGGCCTCCTACGGGTGAAACACCCTGTAATAGGTCTCCAGGAATGCCTCCCCTGCAGTGGAAGTCTGCCGTACGCCTTCCATTCCAAAACCCAGGTTCTATCAGGCTGCGACCTCTCAGACTCAACCCACAACTCTTACTAGTTCCATTTGCAGACTGATGGAACATGCGATAAACAGGTTAGTATGGTGTTTGGATTATTATTAGTATTATAATCACGAGAATCAAACAGCGTTCCATGTGGTGCTTGGTGACCCACACTTGTGTATCTTCACTTCAGTTTGCATACACAAGGAGCTATGACACTGTCGATCCTCTGGCTTGGTTTAATATTTGGTGAAAAACAGAAATCCACAGTGATAAACGAGACACTTGTGCAATATTTGCCAGCCAGCGACTTCTCCAGTCTAATGCAGAGAAAGGTGGAAGATGAGGATTTTGAGGTAATCATTCCCTCAGCCTGGAGTCAGTATGTTCAATTCATCAAGATTAATGGACAGAATACACTGACTCCAGGCTGAGGGACTGATTGCCTCAAACTCCTCATCTTCCACCTATCTCTGCATTGGACTGAAGAAGTAACTGGCTGGTGAAACGTTCTAGAATAAAGATACCCAAACGATGCACAAGTGTTTCATTTATCAACCTGTCGGTTTTGTAAACCATTTATTCACAAAAAGGCACAATATCGTGACTGGAACAATACACAAACAACCCAAACATTTACTAGTGTGACTTGCAAATGCTTCAAATGGGACCGAAACGTCGTCGTAAGCTTCTCTCTCCCATGTGCGGATTATTTGTGTATTGAAACCTGTTATTGTGTTACCTTTGCTAAAGGTCACTTTGTAGCGGCCGTTTCTTTTCTTTTACTTGGGAAAGACTTGTGGCAGTACCTGGCACTCTCAAGTCTTATCCCGGGTATTATTCATGGCCAGCCAGGCCAACTCCCACCTTTTTTTCTCATGGCCTTCATGACAGATTAACTCATTAGCATCAAGATTCAATAACAACTTTTCAATAACCTATTTTTCCAAGGTGTTCCTCAAGGGTGTATTCTCAGCACTACCTTGTTTCTCTTAGCTCTTGATATTTTAGCCTCATACGACCTCAGGCAAATTGGTCATCTTTGTTACTTACAAATGCTGTACCACCGCTTGTGCTGGTACAGCATCCAGCAAGCATCCATCTCCTAAAAGAGTACATATCGCTATTCATCCAGTTTGGTTATATCGCACGACTTAGTAAGTAACTAAGTTTTTCCTTTTTAGACACAGGTACATATAGGTGCAGTTATGATACATAGTATAAATTACATAAAATAAGCCAAAAAAAATGGTCAGATAAAGTGGCATATTTCATTGGGGTCTTTGACTTCAAGTTCTGAAAGTCCAAAATGAAACTGATCCTAAGTCTGTTCCCTGTCATTCCCCGTATCAAACTAGCCTTGGCTACCCTGTCTAAATATTCCATACTGTTTAACTTTGGGCTTCCACTTTGTATGGAAATTATATGTGAAAGTCGTGTCTGGGCACATTTAATGTACTTAAAATTTTGTCAAATTTTACCTAAGGGGACACTAGGCTAGTTCACCTTCACACAGCCAAGGTTCTATTAACATTTCATTAAGGGGATCAGGTTTAATCATCTGCTTCAACTGTTCTTTTTTCCACACTTGATGTTGACCATTATTGAGGATTGAATCTGTGTCTCAGTGCCTTTGGTTCGTCCCAGTTCGTAAGCCTTTATGTAGCGTCTAGTGATCCTCCATCGTAAGACAGTCGAAATACTGTCTACATTATATTGTTTAATTTCCTAATGTAGTATATCTTTTGTATATAGTTCTACTGTCTTCCAATTATTTCCTTGAATCTGTATTGATAAAGCCACTGGATGGCGAAGCGTCTACAATAAAGATACCCAGATGTTGCACATGTGTCTAATTCTTAATCTTGCTTTCATAATGTTCAATGACCCTGCAACTTGCGGAATAATCACTGACATTAATAAAACTGACATTTTCAATCATAGTCCTTTATTGCATCGTTTTAATCTCTGTCTTAGTACTTAAGTTAGTTCCTTCAATCTATCCTTGACCAGTGAAGTGGAAAGTATCGAACTTAAGTTAAAGGACTCTTACAGGATCCAGGAGAGATAGGAGAAGCTAAAAGCGATTAGTGAAATCGAAAGAAATTTGAAATATTTCTTTTAATATGCCAAAAACGAGGCTAATACCACATCAGACAAGATGGGACTTACACAGATGAAAACAAAGAAATAAGTGAGATACTGAAATCCCAATATGACTGTGTTTAGTGAGCCACTAATCAGTCTAAAGATTGACAATCCAAATTATTTTTTCATGAATGGGCCTCAATGTATGCCAGATTCCCGACATTACCCTAACTCCGATAGACTTTGAGAAAGCCATTGACAACATGCCCATGCACTCAGCCCCAGGCCCAGACTCGTGGAACTCTGTGTTCATTAAGTAATGCAATAAACCCCTCTCACGGGCCCTAAGTATACTATGGAGCAGCATCTTAGACATGGATGAAATTCCACAGTCAGTAAAAACAACCCATATAGCCCCACTCCATAAAGGTGGCAGAAAAGCATTAGTTAAGAACTATATATCAATAGTTCTAACGTCCCACATCATAAAAATCTTTGAAAGAGTGCTAAGAAGTACGATTGCAAACCACTTGAATTCCCCAAAACTGCACAATCCAGGGCAACATGGGTTCAGGACAGGTGGCTCCTGCCTCTCACAACTACTGGATCACTATGATATGGCCTTGGATGCATTGGAATAAAAACAGAATGCAGATGCAATATACACAGACTTTGCAAAAGCCTTTGACAAGTGCGATCATGGCGTAATAGCGCACAAAATACGTGATAAAGGAATAACTGCCAAAGAGGAGAGATGGATCTTCAACTTCCTAACCAATCGAACACAAAGAGTAGTGGTCAACAGAGTTAAATCGGAAGCTGTCATAGTGAAAAGCTCTGTTCCACAAGGCACAGTACTCGCCCCCATCCTGTTCCTCATCCTCATATCAGACATAGACAGATATGTAATCCACAGCACCGTGTCATCCTTTGCACACGATACTAGGATCTGCATGAGAGTGTCATCTATTGAGGACGCGGTTAACCTCCAAGAAGATATAAACAAAGTTTTCCAATGGACAACAGAGAACAATATGATGTTCAATGTAGACAAATTCCAACTACTCCGTTATGGAAAACTGGAGGAAATAATAACTAGAACTGAGTATACTACAAACTCTGATCATACATCAGAGCAGAAAAATAATGTGAGGGACCTGGGAGTAGTAATGTCTGAGGATCTCACTTTCAAGGATCACAACAGTGTCACGATCACAAGTGCAAAAAAAATGATAGGATGGATAATGAGAACTTTCAAGACAAGAGATGCCAAGCCAATGATCTTTTTTAAATCACTTGTTCTCTCTAGGCTGGAATACTACTGTACATTGACATCTCCTTTCAATGCAGGTGAAATTGCAGATCTAGAGAGTGTACAGAGAACCTTTACTGCACGTATAAGTTCAATCGAACACCTTAACTACTGGGAACGCCTGGAAGCACTTGACTTGTACTCGCTGGAAAGCAGGAGAGAGAGAGATATATCATAATCTACACTTGGAAAAATCCTACAAGGAATGGTCCCGAATCTGCACACAGAAATCACTCCCTACGGAAGTAAAAGACTGGGCCGGCGATGCAAAATAGCCCCAATGTAAAGTAGGGGCGCCATTGGTACACTAAGAGAAAAGACTATAAGTGTCCGGGGTCCAAGACTGTTCAACAACCTCCCACCATGCATAAGGGGAATTACCAATAGGCCCCTGACTGCCTTCAAGAGGGAGCTGGACAGATACTTAAAGTCGGTGCGGGATGAGCCGGGCTGTGGTTCGTATGTTGGACTACGTGCGGCCAGCAGTAACAGCCTGGTCGATCTAAGCCTGATCAACCAGGTCCATGACCAGGCCGGGAGGCTTGGTCATGGACTGGGCCGCCGGTGCGTTGATCCCCAGAATACCCTCCAGGTAGACTCCAGGTAAGTGTACTGATGATTTTCCTCTGTCTTCCAGCGTCTCGTTCCTCTGCTATGGATCTACGGTCTCTATTCCTTGACCAGTTTCAGTTATATTCTCGTGCTGTTGTTCTCTACACTGGTGGTAACCAATTTTCTGATAGCGCAGGATACTTAGAAATTTTTCCAGAATGTGACACAGGGACACTCAGTATGGCATGTATATTCAAGGGAATTATATACGCCTCATGCGACTATCATCGACTCGTTTTGTTGCAGCTTACGGGTCTTAAAGAGCTTTACATCACACTGTCCTTGAAAATCAACACTGCTTGTGTCACCATTCCAACAAGCATAAACGTGTAATAATTTTGGTAGAATTACCGACAATATGTTTGGTAAAAGGACACAAGTGCAACTAATGTGACGTTTTATTGTAGCAACGTTTCGCTCTCCAGGAGCTTTGTCAATCCGTATTGTTTGCAACGGTTTGACAAAGCTCCTGGAGAACGAAAGGTTGCCACAATAAAAATGTCGCATTAATTGCACTTGTGTCCTTTTACCAAAGCATAAACACGTTGGCTCCCTGGTTTGTTCTGGTGTTCAGAGCATCGAAGTCGCACACTCTTCAAGACGCTCCGTGAGTCAGGACCTGTCGTTCTCTCTCTCAGTGATCTGACTTTTTCAGATTTTACCAGATCTTTCTTGGGAGCCTTTGAGATCAATGGCAGCGCTGTTGGTCCAGGTTAGAGACCTACCAGCACGTCGCATCTGAGAAACGGTTCTCACTAGGCTGTACATTAATCACACAGGAGTTACACAAATATCAGTAACATGGAGAGGTGGCAGGAACCTCTCTCTGAAACCTGTCAAGCCTTGTTGACCCACAAGAGATACTTTGACTGTCCTATTTATCACTGAGCACGTAGAGTTCGTTTCCAGTCACCTGGACAGCGCCTGGACGACCTTACTCTTCCTGCCCTCCCGTCAGACAGCCTGACTTACCTTCAGTGCTGACACAATCCATAACTTTTTGATTGAAACTGACTTGTTATGCCAGCTTTCACTGCACTTCTAAGTTTATAGTCCATCCTGCACGTTACTTCCCCAGTGTTACAAAACCCATACGCGTTTAATAATAATAATAAATAATAATAATAATAATAATAATAATAATAATAATAATAATAATAATAATAATAATAATAATAATAATAATAATAATAATAATACCCTTCAAGGCACCTGCCCAGATGTTGGCAATGGGTTCTTGATTCAAGGAATTGGAGTAATCCTTCCACTTTCTTGGACAGAATCTATTTCCTCGTATTCCTCAAGGGTTCCATGACCCCTAAGGGTTTAGCTCATCCCCATAAATGTAACAATACAAACACCGAAGTCTCCAAGGAACACAGCACAATACACAACACAATACACAACACAATACACAACACAATACCATAATAACACACCACTTCAGAACACACACACACAGGCCGGTGACCTTTGCAATGACTCGATGACCTTGTTTAAGGAGCCATTTAAAGGTGAGTTTAATAGAGCTTGAATGACGAAGCTTGTTTGGCCTATTGGGTGAAGAATGCTCTCTCTCTCTCTCTCTCTCTCTCTCTCTCTCTCTCTCTCTCTCTCTCTCTCTCTCTCTCTCTCTCTCTTTTTTTTTTTTTTTTTTTTTTTTTTACACAGGGTTTGACAAGGTTAAGGATCCCTAGCTTTATTGACAAGCTATTTACAGGTTAAGGATTCCTAACTTTATTGGCAAGCTAAGAGCTGTTACCTACATCAGCTCATTTGAAAGCATTTTTATTGTTATGAGACATACAAGTAGGAAACAGGATGAAGTTGGAGCCATCTGTGGGCCAGCATTTTCATTTGATCAACTGACTTTATCTCGTTGACATCATTATGCTGTACGAATGTGTTCCATACTCGAGTCATCCTGGGTATGTATGATCTCAGATGGAGTGATGTTCTGGAGAAGGGTACAGCCAGAGTGAAGTTGTTGCTTTCTGCCCGTCTTGTGGCATAAAAGCTTGTTTCACGCTGTCCTCGAAGTGGATCCAAGTGTGGTATTTTGACAATATTGGCCTTGTACATAACAGTAAGGCCACCCACATCCCTCCTATGTTGAAGGCTCTGCTGAAATGAGAGATCTATCCAGGATGGGTCCAGGCGAGAGATGAGACGTCTTGCTCTGTTCTCTACTCTGTCAAGCAGTCGCAGATGAGAGGGGGGGCAGGCAAACCAAGAAAGTGGAGCATACTCAAGGTGCGAGCGTACTTGTGCCTCGTACAGGATCTTGCAACCCCTACTGTCAAGCAGATGGGAGATACAGCGAAGTGCTGTAAGCTTCCTGGCTGCCTTGTTTGCAAGATTTACAACATGGTTCTTCATGGTTAGTTTGGAGTCAAATTTCACCCCAAGGATATCAACTTCTTCTCCAGGTGCCAACATCCTCCCATTCATCCTTACTACTGCACCAGCATTACCATCATGGTGCCTAGAGACGATCATCATTTGCGTTTTCTCAGGTGCAAATGTTACTTGCCATCTATTTCCCCAAGCTGATATAGCTCTCAGCTGGTGATTGATGTAGCTTAGAGCAGCTGGCATTTCTTCTCTTGGATAAGTGAATGTCAGTGTACAGTCGTCTGCATATGCATGTGATTCTGGGATGAGATGAAGAAGGTCGTTGAAGTAGACATTCCATAACAATGGGCCCAGCACGCTTCCTTGTGGAACACTTGCCCCAATAGGATGTCTTGCTGATTCCGTTCCATTGAGAACTACACTTAGAGATCTACCATGAAGGTAGTCACTGAGTCTCTCTCTCTCTCTCTCTCTCTCTCTCTCTCTCTCTCTCTCTCTCTCTCTCTCTCTCTCTCTCTCTCTCTCTCTCTCTCTCTCTCTCTCTCTCTCTCTCTCTCTCTGTTGACCTGGATGCTGCAGGTTATGCACAGAAGAGACGACCCGGCCACACTCTTGTGGTTTCTTCTGAAGGTGCCCTACCCTGTCTCTCCCGATACTCGTGCTGTTTCTGTAACTCGCGCTCTACTCTGATAGTGGCAGTCCTCCAGTAATCCGCGGTCTTTCAAGACTCGCGGTGGTCCCAGCGAAGGCTCATGCAAATTTAAGTACAGTGTTGGGAAATGCATGACGCTAGATGAGGAGACTGAACCGCCTCGTGTGTCGTAATGTGGCTGAGTTGCGGTTGCTACGTAGCAGTGAGACTGGCTGGCTGGCTGGCTGGCTGGCTGAATGACTGGCTGAATGACTGATTGGATGACTGGCTGAATGACTGGTTGAATGACTAGCTGAGTGACTGGCTTAATGACTGGCTGACTGGAAGACTGACTGGCTGGCTGGCTTCCTGTCTGGCTGGACCAACCTGCTAATCTTTCTTTGTCTTGGCTGTACGTTGAGATGAACTTTAGAAGAGAACCACGCCCAAGTACACACACACATACACGCCCATGTGCACACACACACTCACGTACACACACGCCCACGCTTACAACACTTCGGACAATCACGGAAATGTCAGTTCTTTCCCACTGGCGATAAATCCTGACACAATAGCAGTGTTTATGAGTCTGACTTCAGCTCACTGACCTTCTCTCTTACGTTTTCCCCATTTTCTTTATTCTGGTTCTGTATAAAAACGAGGCGTTACTTCGCCTTATTTTTTTTCTATTTGCTAGGTCTACTGGCCTGTATATTTATCCCTTCATTAGACCTATAGGCCTCTACGTTTACACTATCATGTATATGCTTTTATTGTGTCTCTTTGAGTACAGATTGAAGCACATAAGCATACAAGAACATACACATGCAGACACATACACGTCAGATCTAAGTTTGAGAATATATATGTTGTCTGGGATCCAGATCTAAGAAGTATGGGAATAAAATACAACTCGAGGTGTGTATGAGAGTGAATCCTGGAATTAAGAAGTCTGAGGTTATCAACGTCGTCATGACATCAATGGTTGACACTAACGGGAGGTTGATGAATTAAGACATACTGGTAGCTACAGTGGTACCCGCTATCAACTACATCAACACTGGTGACAGGTACTGAACACCAGTTCTAACTGTAGACAGTTATTGAACACCAGTCATAATTGGAGACTGTTACTGAACCCCAGTCGTAACTGTAGACTGTTATTGAACCCCAGTCGTAATTGTAGACTGTTATTGAACCCCAGTCGTAACTGTAGACTGTTATTGAACCCCAGTCGTAACTGTAGACTGTTATTGAACACCAGTCGTAACTGCAGACTTACTGAACCCCAGTCGTAACTGTAGACAGTTATTGAACACCAGTCGTAACTGTAGACTTACTGAACACCAGTCGTAACTGGAGACTGTTACTGACCACCAATCGTAACTGTAGACAGTTATTGAACACGTCATAACTGGAGACAGTTATTGAACACCAGTCGTAACTTCAGAGCAGCTTCACAGCCCCAGCAGTGACTGGAGAGATAAGAGACTTCTCCAGCATCTCGCTGCTTCCACTGACACCCAACAGAAATCTACGCATCGTACCCAAAGACAGAGAGGCATTTGCAAATAATAGGTCATTGCAAGAGCCTGACCCACTGCATGCACGTCAAGGGCCCACCTGCCTACCTGGAGTCTACATGGAGGCCCACCTGCCTACCTGGAGGCCCACCTGCCTACCTGGAGTCTACATGGAGGCCCACCTGCCTACCTGGAGTCTACATGGAGGCCCACCTGCCTACCTGGAGTCTACATGGAGGCCCACCTGCCTACCTGGAGTCTACTTGGAGGCCCACCTGCCTACCTGGAGTCTATCTACAGGCCCACCTGCCTACCTGGAGTCTACATGGAAGCCCACCTGCCTACCTGGAGGCCCACCTGCCTACCTGGAGTCTACCTGGAGGCCCACCTGCCTACCTGGAGTGTACATGGAGGCCCACCTGCCTACCTGGAGTCTACATGGAGGCCCACTTGCCTACCTGGAGTCTACATGGAGGCCCACCTGCCTACCTGGAGTCTACCTGGAGGCCCACCTGTCTACCTGGAGTCTACCTGGAGGCCCACCTGCCTACCTGGAGTCTACCTGGAGGCCCACCTGCCTACCTGGAGTCTACCTGGAGGCCCACCTGCCTACCTGGAGTCTACCTGGAGGCCCACCTGCCTACCTGGAGTCTACCTGGAGGCCCACCTGCCTACCTGGAGTCTACCTGGAGGCCCACCTGCCTACCTGGAGTCTACCTGGAGGCCCACCTGCCTACCTGGAGTCTACCTGGAGGCCCACCTGCCTACCTGGAGTCTACCTGGAGGCCCACCTGCCTACCTGGAGTCTACCTGGAGGCCCACCTGCCTACCTGGAGTCTACCTGGAGGCCCACCTGCCTACCTGGAGTCTACCTGGAGGCTGTTCCGGGGGTCAACGCCCCCGCGTCTGAGAGATGATAAAATCGTCTACAAATCTCTCAACTTCAAAAAAAAAATTAATTTTTTGTAGACTCAAATTTCTGACCAAAATTATCATATTTTTGGGTTAAAAAATCAATTTAAGAATGAAAATTAGTTTTTTTTATATAGGTTTTAATGAATTCTATGTTAGAAATATATTGTAAAATTTTAATAACGAAGTGACAGAGACGCTGGTTGTAAAATCATCCCGTAACTGGATTGGTAGTGCACTCAGCTCACACACTCAGGTTCGATCCCCGGTACGGGTGGAAACAATGAGACGTATTTCCTTAAGACACCTGCTGTTCCTGTTCACCTAGCAGTAAAATAGGTACCTGGGTAATAGTTGACTAGTGTGGGTGGCATCCTGGGAAGAAAATTGCCTTAATTTGCCACAAATGCTGCCCATAACCAAGTGTTTTCTAGTATATAGTACGTCATTGATGTGAGCTATGGTCTGTATAAGTTGTATCAAGTGCTTATAGAAATAAAGATTATTATTATTATTATTATTGTTATTATTATTAGTAGTAGTAGTAGTAGCAGCAGTAGTAGTAGTAGTGGTGGTGGTGGTAGTAGTAGTAGTAGTAGTAGTAGTAGTAGTAGTAGTAGTAGTAGTAGTAGTAGTAGTAGTAGTAGTAGTAGTAGTAGTAGTAGTAGTAGTAGTAAGCTCGGTGGCTGACTGGTGTCAGTGTTGGGTCTGATATATGCAGGAACCTCGGTTCGAGGAACTAGTAATGTTAATAGCGGCCATTAGCATCTCCACTATCATTTAATCGTGATGTTGATGTTAATATTGGTAGATACGATGATAGTTAAGACTGAAGTGTTGTGAAGTGTTGATAGTGACAGCTGATTGGTGCTGACGGCAGTACTGTTAGTGCTGACGGCAGTACTGTTAGTGCTGACGGCAGTATGGTTAGTGCTGACGGCAGTACTGTTAGTGCTGACGGCAGTACTGTTAGTGCTGACGGCAGTACTGTTAGTGCTGATGGCAGTACTGTTAGTGCTGACGGCAGTACTGTTAGTGCTGACGGCAGTACTGTTAGTTCTGACGGCAGTACTGTTAGTGCTGACGGCAGTACTGTTAGTGCTGACGGCAGTACTGTTAGTGCTGACGGCAGTACTGTTAGTGCTGACGGCAGTACTGTTAGTGCTGACGGCAGTACTGTTAGTGCTGACGGCAGTACTGTTAGTGCTGACGGCAGTACTGTTAGTGCTGACGGCAGTACTGATAGTGCTGACAGTCCTTATACAAGTGCTGACAGTGATGCTTTTGAAGTCATTCCTCCTGAGCGAATCTGCCCGGATTTCCTACTCTATTTCTGCAACATTGCAAGCTCCTGATGATGTACTGTAACACGAAAGGCCTAAAGCTATTATTCAAAGCCCTTCATTACTTTGTCAGCATTGAAATACATTTCTCTCAATGACTTTCTGTGGTGATAACCAGCAAGAATAAACACCACCTTGAAGAGTTGCCTTGATAAAGTCAAGGAAGAAGAGCAGACGCAGAGGAGACAGGATAAATTGCAATAAATTGGGTTAAATCTAAATAAACTGACCTAAACTACAATACAAAAGAAAAAGACAGAGACGCATATGAAGTGTATATATATATATATATATATATATATATATATATATATATATATATATATATATATATATATATATATATATATATATATATATATATATATATATATATATATATATATATATATATATATATATATATATATATATATATATATATATATGTCGTGCCGAATATGTAAAACTGGTCAATTACCAAGAACTCATTTAAAATTAAATCCTTTCTGAAATTTTCTCTTATACGTTTAAAGATATATTTTTTTCATCAATGTTAATGTAAAAAATTATAATTTTGGACCAAAAGAATCTTAGAAAACTTACCTAACCTTATTATAACAAGTGTAATTTATTTTAGCCTAACCCAACTAAATATATTTTAAATACGTTTACAATAATTTAGTACTAAACAAACACAATCAAATATATTTTTTTCGTTAGGTTCAGAATGATTTTGGCGAAATTATTGCATACACAAATTTTCACTTGTCCTATATGGCAAGATGAGCGTTTGTGGAGAAATTTTCTCCAGGAGGGGGGTATCAGCCCCCTTCAGCCCCTTTCAGCCCTTTCAGCCCTGAGGGGCCCAGCCCTCTCAGAAGGGGCAAGCGTCTTGTTTACTGCTACAGTAAGTAATTGATCGCAGATGCAGTACGAGTATGCGACGTGGTCAAGCGACCGCTGCTCCTTGCAGTCCAGTCGAGGAAGTGGCAAGGAAGCAAAAGTACTATGTCAGCTTTTCCTTTGTGCAAAGGGCAGTAACGGCGTGGGGTGCTGTGGCGTCTTCAGATTACTTTTGACTCTACTGAGAGTGACACTGATGCCAGGATAACCAACAAAGAACGATCTGTGTGTTAGTGTGAACAAAGTATCTCATAAAACACAATAAACACTTAAGAGAAGTGTGATCAGCTTCTTTAGTGATAAGATTGTGAACAATAAAGACAAATCTTGTGGAACATAGTGTACCAGTGTGCGTATTCCTAGACTACGGAAGAGGTGGACATCCAAGGACACTTCAGCTTCTATCAAGTCACCGATACCTGTCGAAGGTGTGAAGAACACCATAGCTCACGCTACAAGAGCAAGGTAGGTTATGAATTTCTCGTAGTACGGGGGACTGCACAGTTCTTGAGTCGCAAGGAGTTTGTAATCAACCTATAGTCGGCAGTAAGGTGCGGACTTTTGAGTCCAAACAAGTATGTAATTTGTCAGCAATCAGTGAATGAAATATGCTGACATAACACCCCCTAGGGGTAATTTATAATCTTACAAATTATAACTCATTTACAGCCCGTTGAGAGATGACTTCGACAGCGTCTCAAGACCTGGTCTGCAGGGGCGGCTGTGCAGGCGATGAGCTGTCTTTCTAAGTTAAGTACAAACTCTTTAAACTTAGCTGGTAATCCCATTTCTCAACAGAGTTGCTATTTAAGCCAAGATCGCAAGTTCTGCCTATTCGGCACGACATATATATATGTATATATATATATATATATATATATATATATATATATATATATATATATATATATATATATATATATATATATATATATATATATTACCAAGATAAGGTGACGCAAAAAAAGGAAACACATTTACCATCATTTGCTTAATAGCTGTCTTGCCAGAAGTATGTGATGGAACACCTTCTTTCATCTAATATTTTGGCCACCGAGGGCAGGGTAGCTCTATTTCCTTGGATCAGGAGCCCTTGCGGGGATACTCAAAAGCAAATGACATTGAAAAAGTATATACCTGTAAACTGTTATTTTTATTTTCAGTTATTATTCTCTCTCTTCTATTGTTTTGCTCTCTAACCCTTCCTTTCCTCTTCCTTTCCCCCCTCTTCCTCTCTTCATCACCCTCTCCCTTTCTCTCCCCTTTGGTTCTCCCTTAGTAACATGAGCCCTGAGACCCTTGACAATGGCAGGGGAAGGGGGCGTTCCTCCCCTCGCTACTGTGTATGGCTTCCACAAGCCACTCACCCCTTCATGTGATCAGCTGTCTCGCTCAGCTGATCGCGCAGTCAGCTGTCTCGCTCAGCTGATCGCGCAGTCAGCTGTCTCGCTCAGCTGATCGCGCAGTCAGCTGTCTCGCTCAGCCGATTACGTCGGCAGCTGTTCCAATCAGCTGATTGCGCTGATAGTTGCGTTGATAGTATTTCTGATAGCACTGCTTATAATAGTGTTGATAGTATGACTTATTATTATATTTCTTCATCATCATCATCATCATCATCATCATCATCATCATCATCATCATCATCATCATCATCATCATCATCATCATCATCATCATCATCTTATTCTTATTCATATTCATATTATTCATATTATTATTATTATTATTATTATTATTATTATTATTATTATTGTTATTTTATTATCATTATTATTATTAGTAGTAGTAGTAGTAGTAGTATTGTTGTAATCATTATTATTATTAATGATATTATCATTATTATTATTATTATTATAATAATTATTATAATTATTATTATTATTATTATTATTATTATTATTATTATTATTGTTGTTGTTGTTGTTGTTGTTGTTGTTGTTGTTGTTTTGAAGTTAAAATTTTCTACATTTAATTAGACTTTAGTCGTATGAATACTAATGAGACGTTTATGAATATTAATGAGGCAAATTTGCATGCTAATGAGCTAATTATGAATATTAATGAGGTGATTAAACTAATAATAATTATGGATAGCATTAATGTTCTTAATTCATGGAGAAAAAAGCGCTAACCCCGTAGGGGTTATCATGTTTGATCCGAGTGGAGGGAGGACAGGTCAGGTTCCTCGGATCAAATTAACATATGACAATAATTGGGCCTTTTTTTAAATATGATTTTTTTTAAAACAACCCAAAAAAATTTGAAGTGGACAGAAATTCTTGAAAATTGGTGATAATGGACGTTTTTCTTCTGAGAAACTATTGTAGGTATCTGCATGGATGAGTGGGTGGAGTGGGTGGATGAGTGGGTGGAGTGGGTGGATGAGTGGGTGGAGTGGGTGGATGAGTGGGTGGAGTGGGTGGATGAGTGGGTGGATGGATGAGTGGGTGGAGTGGGTGGATGAGTGGGTGGAGTGGGTGGATGAGTGGGTGGAGTGGGTGGAGGATGGAGTGGGTGGATGAGTGGGTGGAGTGGGTGGATGAGTGGGTGGAGTGGGTGGATGAGTGGGTGGAGTGGGTGGATGAGTGGGTGGAGTGGGTGGATGAGTGGGTGGAGTGGGTGGATGAGTGGGTGGAGTGGGTGGATGAGTGGGTGGAGTGGGTGGATGAGTGGGTGGAGTGGGTGGAGGAGTGGGTGGAGTGGGTGGATGAGTGGGTGGAGTGGGTGGATGAGTGGGTGGAGTGGGTGGATGAGTGGGTGGAGTGGGTGGAGGAGTGGGTGGAGTGGGTGGATGAGAGGGTGGAGTGGGTGGATGAGTGGGTGGAGTGGGTGGATGAGTGGGTGGAGTGGGTGGAGGAGTGGGTGGAGTGGGTGGATGAGAGGGTGGAGTGGGTGGATGAGTGGGTGGAGTGGGTGGATGAGTGGGTGGAGTGGGTGGAGGAGTGGGTGGAGTGGGTGGATGAGAGGGTGGAGTGGGTGGATGAGTGGGTGGAGTGGGTGGATGGGTGGGTGGAGTGGGTGGATGAGTGGGTGGAGTGGGTGGATGAGTGGGTGGAGTGGGTGGATGAGAGGGTGGAGTGTGTGGATGAGAGGGTGGAGTGGGTGGATGAGTGGGTGGAGTGGGTGGATGAGAGGGTGGAGTGGGTGGATGAGTGGGTGGAGTGGGTGGATGAGTGGGTGGAGTGGGTGGATGAGTGGGTGGAGTGGGTGGATGAGAGGGTGGAGTGGGTGGATGAGTGGGTGGAGTGGGTGGATGAGAGGGTGGAGTGGGTGGATGAGTGGGTGGAGTGGGTGGATGAGAGGGTGGCGTGGGTGGATGAGTGGGTGGAGTGGGTGGATGAGTGGGTGGAGTGGGTGGATGGGTGGGTGGAGTGGGTGGATGAGTGGGTGGAGTGGGTGGATGAGTGGGTGGAGTGGGTGGATGAGTGGGTGGAGTGGGTGGATGGGTGGGTGGAGTGGGTGGATGAGAGGGTGGAGTGGTTGGATGAGTGGGTGGAGTGGGTGGATGAGAGGGTGGAGTGGGTGGATGAGTGGGTGGAGTGGGTGGATGGGTGGGTGGAGTGGGTGGATGAGAGGGTGGAGTGGGTGGATGAGAGGGTGGAGTGGTTGGATGAGTGGGTGGAGTGGGTGGATGAGAGGGTGGAGTGGGTGGATGAGTGGGTGGAGTGGGTGGATGGGTGGGTGGAGTGGGTGGATGAGAGGGTGGAGTGGGTGGATGAGTGGGTGGAGTGGGTGGATGAGTGGGTGGAGTGGGTGGATGAGAGGGTGGAGTGGGTGGATGAGAGGGTGGAGTGGGTGGATGAGTGGGTGGAGTGGGTGGATGAGTGGGTGGAGTGGGTGGATGAGAGGGTGGAGTGGGTGGATGAGTGGGTGGAGTGGGTGGATGAGTGGGTGGTGTGGGTGGATGAGAGGGTGGAGTGGGTGGATGAGAGGGTGGAGTGGGTGGATGAGAGGGTGGAGTGGGTGGATGAGTGGGTGGAGTGGGTGGATGAGTGGGTGGAGTGGGTGGATGAGTGGGTGGAGTGGGTGGATGAGAGGGTGGAGTGGGTGGATGAGTGGGTGGAGTGGGTGGATGAGTGGGTGGAGTGGGTGGATGAGAGGGTGGAGTGGGTGGATGAGAGGGTGGAGTGGGTGGATGAGAGGGTGGAGTGGGTGGATGAGTGGGTGGAGTGGGTGGATGAGTGGGTGGAGTGGGTGGATGAGTGGGTGGAGTGGGTGGATGAGAGGGTGGAGTGGGTGGATGAGTGGGTGGAGTGGGTGGATGAGTGGGTGGAGTGGGTGGATGAGAGGGTGGAGTGGGTGGATGAGTGGGTGGAGTGGGTGGATGAGTGGGTGGATGAGAGGGTGGAGTGGGTGGATGAGAGGGTGGAGTGGGTGGATGAGAGGGTGGAGTGGGTGGATGAGTGGGTGGAGTGGGTGGATGAGTGGGTGGAGTGGGTGGATGAGAGGGTGGAGTGGGTGGATGAGTGGGTGGAGTGGGTGGAGTGGGTGGATGAGAGGGTGGAGTGGGTGGATGAGAGGGTGGAGTGGGTGGATGAGAGGGTGGAGTGGGTGGATGAGTGGGTGGAGTGGGTGGATGAGTGGGTGGAGTGGGTGGATGAGAGGGTGGAGTGGGTGGATGAGAGGGTGGAGTGGGTGGATGAGTGGGTGGAGTGGGTGGATGAGTGGGTGGAGTGGGTGGATGAGTGGGTGGAGTGGGTGGATGAGAGGGTGGAGTGGGTGGATGAGTGGGTGGAGTGGGTGGATGAGTGGGTGGAGTGGGTGGATGAGAGGGTGGAGTGGGTGGATGAGTGGGTGGAATGGGTGGATGAGTGGGTGGAGTGGGTGGATGAGAGGGTGGAGTGGGTGGATGAGAGGGTGGAGTGGGTGGATGAGTGGGTGGAGTGGGTGGATGAGTGGGTGGAGTGGGTGGATGAGTGGGTGGAGTGGGTGGATGAGAGGGTGGAGTGGGTGGATGAGTGGGTGGAGTGGGTGGATGAGTGGGTGGAGTGGGTGGATGAGTGGGTGGAGTGGGTGGATGAGAGGGTGGAGTGGGTGGATGAGTGGGTGGAGTGGGTGGATGAGTGGGTGGAGTGGGTGGATGAGAGGGTGGAGTGGGTGGATGAGTGGGTGGAGTAAGTGGATGAGTGGGTGGAGTGGGTGGATGAGAGGGTGGAGTGGGTGGATGAGAGGATGGATTGGGTGGATGAGAGGGTGGAGTGGGTGGATGAGTGGGTGGAGTGGGTGGATGAGTGGGTGGAGTGGGTGGATGAGAGGGTGGAGTGGGTGGATGAGTGGGTGGAGTGGGTGGATGAGTGGGTGGAGTGGGTGGATGAGAGGGTGGAGTGGGTGGATGAGAGGGTGGAGTGGGTGGATGAGAGGGTGGAGTGGGTGGATGAGTGGGTGGAGTGGGTGGATGAGTGGGTGGAGTGGGTGGATGAGAGGGTGGAGTGGGTGGATGAGTGGGTGGAGTGGGTGGATGAGTGGGTGGAGTGGGTGGATGAGAGGGTGGAGTGGGTGGATGAGAGGGTGGAGTAGGTGGAGTGGGTGGATGAGTGGGTGGAGTGGGTGGATGAGAGGGTGGAGTGGGTGGATGAGTGGGTGGAGTGGGTGGATGAGAGGGTGGAGTGGGTGGATGAGAGGGTGGAGTGGGTGGATGAGAGGGTGGAGTGGGTGGATGAGAGGGTGGAGTGGGTGGATGAGAGGGTGGAGTGGGTGGATGAGAGGGTGGAGTGGGTGGATGAGAGGGTGGAGTGGGTGGATGAGTGGGTGGAGTGGGTGGATGAGAGGGTGGAGTGGGTGGATGAGAGGGTGGAGTGGGTGGATGAGAGGGTGGAGTGGGTGGATGAGAGGGTGGAGTGGGTGGATGAGAGGGTGGAGTGGGTGGATGAGAGGGTGGAGTGGGTGGATGAGAGGGTGGAGTGGGTGGATGAGAGGGTGGAGTGGGTGGATGAGTGGGTGGAGTGGGTGGATGAGAGGGTGGAGTGGGTGGATGAGAGGGTGGAGTGGGTGGATGAGAGGGTGGAGTGGGTGGATGAGTGGGTGGAGTGGGTGGATGAGAGGGTGGAGTGGGTGGATGAGTGGGTGGAGTGGGTGGATGAGAGGGTGGAGTGGGTGGATGAGTGGGTGGAGTGGGTGGATGAGAGGGTGGAGTGGGTGGATGAGAGGGTGGAGTGGGTGGATGAGTGGGTGGAGTGGGTGGATGAGAGGGTGGAGTGGGTGGATGAGAGGGTGGAGTGGGTGGATGAGAGGGTGGAGTGGGTGGATGAGTGGGTGGAGTGGGTGGATGAGAGGGTGGAGTGGGTGGATGAGAGGGTGGAGTGGGTGGATGAGAGGGTGGAGTGGGTGGATGAGAGGGTGGAGTGGGTGGATGAGAGGGTGGAGTGGGTGGATGAGAGGGTGGAGTGGGTGGATGGGTGGAGAGTGGGTGGATGAATGGAGAGTGGGTGGATGAATGGAGAGTGGGTGGATGAATGGAGAGTGGGTGGATGAATGGAGAGTGGGTGGATGAGAGGAGAGTGGGTGGATGGGTAGAGAGTGGGTGGATGAGAGGAGAGTAGGTGGATGGGTGGAAAGTGGGTGGATGAATGGAGAGTGGGTGGATGAGAGGAGAGTGGGTGGATGGGTAGAGAGTGGGTGGATGAGAGGAGAGTAGGTGGATGGGTGGAAAGTGGGTGGATGAATGGAGAGTGGGTGGATGAGAGGAGAGTGGGTGGATGAGAGGAGAGTGGGTGGATGAGAGGAGAGTGGGTGGATGGGTGGAAAGTGGGTGGATGAATGGAGAGTGGGTGGATGGTAGAGAGTGGGTGGATGAGAGGAGAGTGGGTGGATGAGAGGAGAGTGGGTAGATGGGTAGAGAGTGGGTGGATGAGAGGAGAGTGGGTGGATGAGAGGAAAGTGGGTGGATGGGTAGAGAGTGGGTGGATGAGAGGAGAGTGGGTGGATGAGAGGAGACTGGGTGGATGAGAGGAGAGTGGGTGGATGGACAGAGAGTGGGTGGATGAGAGTAGAGTGGGTGGATGGGTGGAAAGTGGGTGGATGAATGGAGAGTGGGTGGATGAGAGGAGAGTGGGTGGATGGGTAGAGAGTGGGTGGATGAGAGGAAAGTGGGTGGATGAGAGGAGAGTGGGTGGATGGGTAGAGAGTGGGTGGATGAGAGGAGAGTGGGTGGATGAGAGGAAAGTGGGTGGATGGGTAGAGAGTGGGTGGATGAGAGGAGAGTGGGTGGATGAGAGGAGACTGGGTGGATGAGAGGAGAGTGGGTGGATGGGTAGAGAGTGGGTGGATGAGAGGAGAGTGGGTGGATGGGTAGAGAGTGGGTGGATGAGAGGAGAGTGGGTGGATGAGAGGAGAGTGGGTGGATGAGAGGAGAGTGGGTGGATGGGTAGAGAGTGGGTGGATGAGAGGAGAGTGGGTGAATGAGAGGAGAGTGGGTGGATGAGAGAAGAGTGGGTGGATGAGAGGAGAGTGGGTGGATGGGTAGAGAGTGGGTGGATGAGAGGAGAGTGGGTGGATGAGAGGAGAGTGGGTGGATGGGTAGAGAGTGGGTGGATGAGAGAAGAGTGGGTGGATGAGAGGAGAGTGGGTGGATGGGTAGAGAGTGGGTGGATGAGAGGAGAGTGGGTGGATGAGAGGAGAGTGGGTGGATGAGAGGAGAGTGGGTGGATGAGAGGAGAGTGGGTGGATGGGTAGAGAGTGGGTGGATGAGAGGAGAGTGGGTGGATGGGTAGAGAGTGGGTGGATGAGAGTAGAGTGGGTGGATGGGTAGAGAGTGGGTGGATGAGAGGAGAGTGGGTGGATGAGAGGAGAGTGGGTGGATGGGTAGAGAGTGGGTGGATGAGAGGAGAGTGGGTGGATGGGTAGAGAGTGGGTGGATGAGGGGAGAGTGGGTGGATGAGAGGAGAGTGGGTGGATGGGTAGAGAGTGGATGGATGAGAGGAGAGTGGGTGGATGAGAGGAGAGTGGGTGGATGGGTAGAGAGTGGGTGGATGAGAGGAGAGTGGGTGGATGGGTAGAGAGTGGGTGGATGAGAGGAGAGTGGGTGGATGGGTAGAGAGTGGGTGGATGAGAGGAGAGTGGGTGGATGAGAGGAGAGTGGGTGGATGGGTAGAGAGTGGGTGGATGAGAGGAGAGTGGGTGGATGAGAGGAGAGTGTGTGGATGAGAGGAGAGTGGGTGGATGGGTAGAGAGTGGGTGGATGAGAGGAGAGTGGGTGGATGAGAGGAGAGTGGGTGGATGAGAGGAGAGTGGGTGGATGGGTAGAGAGTGGGTGGATGAGAGGAGAGTGGGTGGATGAGTGGAGAATGGGTGGATGAGAGGAGAGTGGGTGGATGAGAGGAGAATGGGTGGATGGGTGGAGAGTGGGTGGATGGGTGGAGAGTGGGTGGATGGGTGGAGAGTGGGTGGATGAGAGGAGAGTGGGTGGATGGGTGGAGAGTGGGTGGATGGGTGGAGAGTGGGTGGATGGGTGGAGAGTGGGTGGATGAGAGGAGAGTGGGTGGATGAGAGGAGAGTGGGTGGATGAGAGGAGAGTGGGTGGATGGGTAGAGAGTGGGTGGATGAGAGGAGAGTGGGTGGATGGGTAGAGAGTGGGTGGATGAGAGGAGAGTGGGTGGATGAGAGGAAAGTGGGTGCATGGGTGGAGAGTGGGTGGATGAGAGGAAAGTAGGTGCATGGGTGGAGAGTGGGTGGATGAGAGGAAAGTGGGTGCATGGGTGGAGAGTGGGTGGATGAGATGAAAGTGGGTGCATGGGTGGAGAGTGGGTGGATGAGAGGAAAGTGGGTGCATGGGTGGAGAGTGGGTGGATGAGAGGAAAGTGGGTGCATGGGTGGAGAGTGGGTGGATGAGAGGAAAGTGGGTGCATGGGTGGAGAGTGGGTGGATGAGAGGAAAGTGGGTGCATGGGTGGAGAGTGGGTGGATGAGAGGAAAGTGGGTGCATGGGTGGAGAGTGGGTGGATGAGAGGAAAGTGGGTGCATGGGTGGAGAGTGGGTGGATGAGAGGAAAGTGGGTGCATGGGTGGAGAGTGGGTGGATGAGAGGAAAGTGGGTGCATGGGTGGAGAGTGGGTGGATGAGAGGAAAGTGGGTGGATGAGAGGAAAGTGGGTGCATGGGTGGAGAGTGGGTGGATGAGAGGAAAGTGGGTGCATGGGTGGAGAGTGGGTGGATGAGAGGAAAGTGGGTGCATGGGTGGAGAGTGGGTGGATGAGAGGAAAGTGGGTGCATGGGTGGAGAGTGGGTGGATGGGTAGAGAGTGGGTGGATGAGAGGAAAGTGGGTGCATGGGTGGAGAGTGGGTGGATGGGTGAATTGATTTATGTGCGGAACTGTCCTGTCTCTTTATCTCTAAGAACACTGTGAAGAGAGAGAGAGAGAGAGAGAGAGAGAGAGAGAGAGAGAGAGAGAGAGAGAGGTCAAAGACCTGTACATACTTATCCTGGCCTAAGCGTTCACATTAGAACGCACTAAAGAACTAATTACGAAAGTTAATGTCATCAGGGAAGGAAGCTGTGTTAGAGACGACACACATCAGCCTGTGTCCAGGAGCTAGCTCTCTCTCTGCCTCTCTCTGTCTCTCTCTGTCTCTCTCTCTCTCTCTCTCTCTCCCCTTGACTATACAACATGCATCAGGTAATGTGTCCAACAGAGACACATTACAATGCATCATGTGAATCTATGTGTCTATGTTTCTCCTATTTCCCCTTCTCTTCCTCTTTCTCTACAGTCTTCCTCATCTTTATCACGGTCTTCTCTTCCTTCCTTACTATAAATATCACACAAAAGATGTATGTTAAAACTATCAGAAAATTCTTATACAAGATTTAAGTAAATCTTGGTTAAGAAAATTAAAAATATGAATACGTCTCCTTTCTATATATACAATAATAATAATAATAATAATAATAATAATAATAATAATAATAATAATAATAATAATAATAATAATAATAATAATAATAATAATAATAATAATAATAATAATAATAATAATAATAATAATAATAATAATAATAATAATAATAATAATAATAATAATAATAATAATAATAATAATCTTTATTTCCACAAGTACGTGATACAACTTATACAGACCATAGCTGACATCAATGACGTACTCTATACAAAGCCGCTTGTTATGCAGAGCATTTCCCGCAGCTTAGGTCAATTTTGTCGCCAGGATGCGACCCACACCCGTCGACTAACACCCAGGTACCCATTTTACACATCTTAATGTTTCCACCTGTACCGGGAATCGAACCACGGACTTCAGTGTGTGAGCTGAGTGCGCTACCAACCCAGCTACGGGACGCATGTATGTGTGTTTTCCTCTCGTTTCCTGCATCAGTGAAAAATTGTCAGGAGCCACTCAAAGGTCTTCCGGGGGAAATGACGGAAATACGCAGATTTCGACCTCCAGGTGAGGTCTTCTTCAGTAGACACAAGAAGCAAGGAAACAACAGATATCGGCCTCACATGTAAGGGGGTCAACACCTGCGGTGAGGGGGAGGGGGTGGGGGTCGTCGTATAGTCTGGGGCAGGGAAGCGCTGCTTGCGTGCGTCGGAGCGTCGACTGCGTGGTGTGGCGTGCGTGGAACATGAGTTTGCGTTGGGGAGAGGAGAGGGGGAGGGGGGAGGGGGAAGGGGGAGGGGGGTAAAGAAGCAGGTGCACGGAAAATCGTGAGTTTTGAAGGTCAAGGCTAGGACCCCCCCCCCCCCCCACGACACACAAGTTGAAAGCTCAGATGAATCACAGGGATGTTAGGCAGTATTTCTTCAGTCACAGAGTTGTCAGGAAGTGGAATAATCTGCAGAGTGATGTAGTGCAGGCAGGATCCATACATAGCTTTAAGAAGAGGTACGACCAAGCTCTTGGAGCAGGGGAAGAGTGAACCTAGTAGCCACCAGTGAGAGGCGGGGCCAGGAGCTGTGAATCGACCCTTGCAACCAAAAATTAGGTTGAGTACACACACACATCAACTGGTCGAAGTACAAGAGGCGGGACCAAGAGCTGCAGCTCAGCCCCCTCTCCCCAGAATCTCAAACAGGTAATTACAAATACGTAATTACAGGGTAATTACACAGACATGAAGAAAACGGAGGAAGAGGAAGATAGAATAATCAACCGGGAGAATGGAAGATGATGGGTAAATTGAGAGGAAATTGAGTGATTGACGGGGGTGGAGGAGAGGTGGAAGGAAGGGAAGGAAGAGAAGAGGCAAGAAGAAGAGGCGAAGAGACAAGGAAGGAAGATGTAGATGAAGGAACGGAGAATGGTAGCAGAGGACACAGAGAGAGAGAATGAAGGAGAAGAGATGATGAAGGAGGGAGAGGAGTTAAGAGGAAAAAACTGGGAAAAGAGAATAGTGGAGGGAAAAGATAGGAAGAAAAAGTGCAGATGAGGAGAAGGAGGAGGAGGAGGAGGAAGTAGAGAAAGAAGGGATGAAACGAGGTATAGGAAGAGGAGGCAGAAAGGGAAAAAAAGAAAGAAAGAGAAAAACAAAAAGGACTTGTGTGACTTATACTAAATATCCATGAGGGGCTGTTACCCCCTGATGGGGGGGTGGAAAGGGGAAGGGAAGGGTAGGGGAAGAGTAAGTGGAAAGGAAAAGAAAGGGGTTAAAGGATGATGACTGTTTTTTTCTCTTGATTCAGAGAAATAAGAGCTCTCTCTCTCTCTCTCTCTCTCTCTCTCTCTCTCTCTCTCTCTCTCTCTCTCTCTCTCTCTCTCTCTCTCTCTCTCTCTCTCTCTCTCTTCTACTACTACTACTACTACTACTACTACTACTACTACTACTACTACTACTACTACTACTACCACTACTACTACTACTACTACCACTACTACTACTACTACTACTACTACTTCTACTACTACTACTACTACTACCACTACTACTACTACTACTACTACTACTACTACTACCACTACTACTACTACTACTACTACTACTACTTCTACTACTACTGCTACTACTACTACTACTACCACTACTACTACTACTACTACTACTACTACCACTACTACTACTACTACTACTACTACTACTACTACTACTTCTACTACTACTACTACTACTACCACTACTACTACTACTACTACTACTACTACTTCTACTACTACTGCTACTACTACTACTACTACTACCACTACTACTACTACTACTACTACTACTACTACTACTACCACTACTACTACTACTACTACTACTACTACTACTACTTCTACTACTACTACTACTACTACTCTCTCCTTCTGGTTAAACCTGGGGAAGAAAACCTGGGGAACAAGACCTGGGGAACAAGACCCGGGGAACAAGACCTGGGGAACAAGACCTGGGGAACAAGACCCGGGGAACAAAACCTGGGGAACAAGACCTGGGGAACAAGACCTGGGGAACAAGACCCGGGGAACAAGACCTGGGGAACAAGACCTGGGGAACAAGACCTGGGGAACAGGACCTGGGGAACAAGACCTGGGGAACAAGACCTGGGGAACAAGACCCGGGGAACAAGACCTGGGGAACAAGACCTGGGGAACAAGACCTGGGGAACAAGACCTGGGGAACAAGACCTGGGGAACAAGACCTGGGGAACAAGACCTGGGGAACAAGACCTGGGGAACAAGACCCGGGGAACAAGACCTGGGGAACAAGACCTGGGGAACAAGACCCGGGGAACAAGACCTGGGGAACAAGACCTGGGGAACAAGACCTGGGGAACAAGACCTGGGGAACAGGACCTGGGGAACAAGACCTGGGGAACAAGACCTGGGGAACAAGACCTGGGGAACAAGACCTGGGGTGGAGAAGGGGAGAACACTAACCAGTGTACCTACAATACTTCCCACTCTGACGCTCACGGTACAGCTGTAATTTACAATCTCTTACAACTGCAATGTTACAGCTGTAATTACGTACAGCTGAAGTCTGGCGGGGCTGCTGGTAGGCACGCCCACTGTAGCACGCCCATGGCAGCGGGTTGACCTACCCGCCCGCGGTACAGAATCGCAAGAAACGTGGGAACAAAGCTACTCCCCCAGGCGACTACTGAACGTCAGATGTGAACTGACTGGTGTCTACTAGTGACCTGTTGTAGGGGATCTCTTCCTACCCTCAAGGCCTGACTCTAGGCCTGGTTCTAGGCCTGGCTTTAGGTTAGGCTTCCCTCTTGACTGCCTGGTCGAACCAGGCTGTTGCTGTTGGTGGCCCACTGG
>NC_091364.1:1896665-1904165 GCF_038502225.1 Cherax quadricarinatus | reverse complement strand
ATTTTTTTGGTTTCTCTTAAAACGACAGTTAATCTCATTCTTTTCATCTATTGTTATTGTTCAAGTTCAGGCAGGAAACGGGTGCAGAAAAAAAGCTCTTACTTGATTAATGTCTGGCACTGTGTAAAGCCTTATCCAGTCTGTGATAGCGACGCCCTCTCTTTCAAAGTGTACAAGAATCCCGGTGGAAGTGATGACCCGATTCACTTTTACTTGCACACCAAGCAGGGAGCAGTGATTGGATTCGTTCTGAGAGTTCTTTGTGTTGTATATCCAGTCCTACCTCCAAGTATGAATGCTCCTACGTCCTACAAGCCTTCACACGTCTTCGCATCCCTACGTTCTTCACCCACGGCTGTAAATAAAAACCATACTGAGTTCTTGTCAAAAGAAATACCAGCCTGGCCACGATACCATGTCTATCAAGGCTCTTGGAAGAGGCCTACTGGTACTACCCCAGGGTGTGCCGCTGGTGTCTGCATTATCCTGTGTTTAAATCATGGCAAGGAATATGCGGGGTTGGCTGTAGATGTCTGTTAGGATCAACGGAGATGGTGTGGCAGAGATGACCAAAGTAATGTCTGTACGATGTATAGAAACACAGAGGGACATCAGGGAACCAGGCTGATCATCAGGGAACCCAACTAATCATCAGGGAGCCAGATATAAGGAGACAGGTGTGTAGAAACATCTATGACAGCAGTAACAAATAGTACAGACAGCAGTAACAAACAGTACAGACAGCAGTAACAAACAGTACAGACAACAGTAACAAACAGTACAGACAGCAGTAACAAACAGTACAGACAGCAGTAACAAACAGTACAGACAGCAGTAACAAACAGTACAGACAGCAGTAACAAACAGTACAGACAGCGGTAACAAACAGTACAGACAGCAGTAACAAACAGTACAGACAGCAGTAACAAACAGTACAGACAGCAGTAACAAACAGTACAGACAGCGGTAACAAACAGTACAGACAGCAGTAACAAACAGTACAGACAGCAGTAACAAACAGTACAGACAGCAGTACAAACAGTACAGACAGCAGTAACAAACAGTACAGACAGCAGTAACAAACAGTACAGACAGCAGTAACAAACAGTACAGACAGCAGTAACAAACAGTACAGACAGCAGTAACAAACAGTACAGACAGCAGTACAAACAGTACAGACAGCAGTAACAAACAGTACAGACAGCAGTAACAAACAGTACAGACAGCAGTAACAAACAGTACAGACAGCAGTAACAAACAGTAAAGACAGCACTACAAACAGTAAAGACAGCAGTAACAAACAGTACAGACAGCAGTACAAACAGTACAGACAGCAGTAACAAACAGTACAGACAGCAGTACAAACAGTACAAACAGTAACAGAGTTGACACACTCACCATCTTGTTACCTTGAACATGTTTCGTCACGATGGAGATAAATGGTATAAAATACTGACACGAAGGATGAAAAAATATACACAAATGCCGTATAATGTGATCCTTTACTGACTACGTTTCGCCCACACAGTGGGATATATCAAGTCACAAACACATCTACCTGGACAGATCTCTACTCCATATACTCAAGTACTCTTTACCCAGGTATAGATCTGTGTGTGTCTTAACAAAGTTCACTGTGTGTGCGAAACGTTGCCAATAAAGCATCGCATTATACTGCATTTGTGCAATAAGATCACAGTAAATAGGTGATATCAGAGTATGCTGAATAATTACTGTGAAAAAAATAGTGAAATTCCAAGCGCTTTCGTGACTTCTCACATTATCAAGGAACTGCATCTGTGTTTTTTTCCCCTGCTTCATCTCAGGCACCTTAGGACAGATCTCAGGTGAGCTCACGACACTCCAGGCTACCTCACGACACTCCAGGCTGCCTCACGACACTCCAGGCTACCTCACGACACTCCAGGCTACCTCACGACACTCCAGGCTACCTCACGACACTCCAGGCTGCCTCACGACACTCCAGGCTACCTCACGACACTCCAGGCTACCTCACGACACTCCAGGCTACCTCACGACACTCCAGGCTGCCTCACGACACTCCAGGCTACCTCACGACACTCCAGGCTACCTCACGACACTCCAGGCTACCTCACGACACTCCAGGCTACCTCACGACACTCCAGGCTACCTCACGACACTCCAGGCTACCTCACGACACTCCAGGCTACCTCACGACACTCCAGGCTACCTCACGACACTCCAGGCTACCTCATGACACTCCAGGCTACCTCACGACACTCCAGGCTACCTCATGACACTCCAGGCTACCTCACGACACTCCAGGCTACCTCACGACACTCCAGGCTACCTCACGACACTCCAGGCTACCTCACGACACTCCAGGCTACCTCACGACACTCCAGGCTACCTCACGACACTCCAGGCTACCTCACGACACTCCAGACTACCTCACGACACTCCAGGCTACCTCACGACACTCCAGGCTGCCTCACGACACTCCAGGCTGCCTCACGACACTCCAGGCTACCTCACGACACTCCAGGCTACCTCACGACACTCCAGGCTACCTCACGACACTCCAGGCTACCTCACGACACTCCAGGCTACCTCACGACACTCCAGGCTACCTCACGACACTCCAGACTACCTCACGACACTCCAGGCTACCTCACGACACTCCAGACTACCTCACGACACTCCAGGCTACCTCACGACACTCCAGACTACCTCACGACACTCCAGACTACCTCACGACACTCCAGACTACCTCACACGTATCTTTGCGTGCATAAACACGTGTCTCGTGCCCCCACCAGGAAACAAGTCCCCAGGACCTAACCTAACCTAACCTAACCTAACCTAACCTAACCTAACCTAACCTAACCTAACCTAACCATCTTTATTGCTGTCTGCAGTAGGCTTTTGCCTCTTTCATTCATTTTTTTCAACATTGAATTTTGTGGTTGATATTCTCTGCCTAGTCATCAGTTTTACCTGGGCTGAGGGACTGATTATCTCGTCCTGTTGTGGCTTAACAAAGGCCACTGTGTGGGAGAAACGTAGTCAATAAAGGGTCACATTTTAGTGGATGGCGAAACGTCTACATCTGTTTCCTCTGTGTTTGACTGGAGAAGACTACTGTGTAGGCGAAAGGTTCCAGCAATAAAGATACCCTCTGTGTCCATGCAGTGTTTGTAAAAGCTTGACAAAGCTCCTGGAGAGCGAAACGTTGCCACAATAAAATGTCACATTAGCTGCACTTGTGTCTGCTTACATGATTCCCAGCTGTTACACATGTGTCTAATTCTTCATGTGCAGGAAAAACTCCTAATGACTAGGTGATATGACAGGCTGGTGTGTTTATGAGTGGCATTAGCGCTGTGTTGTGGTTACTCCTCCGCCATCATGGGAGCCCCAACAAAGGCGAAACTAAAGGCGTCTTGAGGGCGAGGATGTTGGTCAGGGACCTGGAGACGCGGTCTCCAGGTTCGCTTTGTAAGTAAGGTTATTTAGGAACAGGTGCATATAGGTACTGTTATCATATATAGTGTAAATTGTGGGAAAAGGCACTTATGAACAGTTCGGGACATTTACTAGAGGAAACGTTTCGCCAGGAGTCGCTTCTCGTGGCGAAACGTCTAATAAATGTCCTAAACTATGCATAAATGTCTTTTTCCACATCTTGTTGGTATCATCATGCCATTTTCCATAGAGTAAATTACCCAGGATAACCCCTAAAGGTCAGACAAAGTGACTTATTTCCACTGGAGTCCTTGTAGGATTTGGAGATGCGGGGGACAGTAGTCCCAGGATGCTAGTAATCCCACACTGTTTCTGATTTTGGGAATATCTGCTCTACGAGGGAGCACAGGGTGGAGTTCCCGTGGGAAGATGTGAACTAGGATGGAGGATAAGCTTGACTTACAAGCTGGAGTAGTGAGGATGTACCAAGAGGACTTGCCGTGGAGTACTTGTGGCTGACACTCTCCCTCTGGTGAGAGCTGGAGGTGTGACCTACTAGGGAAGGCTGGGCTATTTTATCCTGTAATATTCCACTCTGTAACCTCATTGACTTCATGAAAGCTCTACACAGAGCGTAAAGTTGAGGGATGATTACGGTGTTGAGATCGTGGGAAAGATCCAGGATAATCGGAAGTGATCTAAAATAATGTTCCCACTGTCATCAGTGTGTGTGTCGTAATTCATCCCTTGATGCTGGTGAAGGGCTCTTGATCCCTTCACTAGGAGCTGTATGAATCCCCCCTTACGCCCTCCCAAGGAAGCCAAAGGGAGGTTAAAACTCCTCCAGTCACAGGGGTGAGAAGTCGAACGCATTAAATATGGCGGAGGTAAATGGAATTAGGTTAGGGAGGTAGGTGAGGGAGGTAGGTGAGGGGTGGCTACTGAGGGAGGTAGGTGAGGCGTGAAGGTGAGTTCTAGGTGAGTAAGAGCGTGATTGACACAATCACCACTACTATTGAGTCAGCTGGTAGAGTATCAACAATAGATTCGTCCTTTGTTTTCTGTCTAAAGCCAGACGAAGAAAGCGGAGTGAGGAAGTAATACCGTGTCTCATATCCATCCTGTGAATGGTAGTGGATAGTTTATTGTGTACTTTAAATCCATCAGTAACACCGATCGAAGTAGTCTAGTAGTTCGACCCCCGCAAATATACTTCAGTGAGTACAACACACACAACAACAACACTACCGTAACAACCTCTTACGGCTGCCGGAACACAAAACATAAACTGTTCCCTGTAACCCACATCCTGACCCGGAAACACTGCAGGTTATCCAACACAGACATCATAAATACCTGTCACATAACCTTCCCCCTCCCACCCGGACCATCCTCGCAACATAACACGGAATTAATAACAACAATGACACATACGCAATGACAGTAACAGTGATTGTATCGTATAAACGGGAAAAAATTAATAAATATGGATGATACAAATAAACACATGAAAATATCTAACCAAAATAGTATAATGATTAAATTTAAATGAGACTTATACAGTGGGAAGTAAAGTTATCTAAGTTACCCCGTTATATTCCATCACACAGGACGGGTTATACACACGAGGTAATGGAATGTAGTGTCAGCCTGAGCTGGTAGACTTCAGTAGTGTCAGCCTGAGCTGGTAGACTTCAGCAGTGTCAGCCTGAGCTGGTAGACTTCAGCAGTGTCAGCCTGAGCTGGTATAGACTTCAGTAGTGTCAGCCTGAGCTGGTATAGACTTCAGTAGTGTCAGCCTGAGCTGGTAGACTTCAGTAGTGTCAGCCTGAGCTGGTAGACTTCAGCAGTGTCAGCCTGAGCTGGTATAGACTTCAGTAGTGTCAGCCTGAGCTGGTATAGACTTCAGCAGTGTCAGCCTGAGCTGGTATAGACTTCAGTAGTGTCAGCCTGAGCTGGTAGACTTCAGTAGTGTCAGCCTGAGCTGGTAGACTTCAGTAGTGTCAGCCTGAGCTGGTAGACTTCAGTAGTGTCAGCCTGAGCTGGTAGACTTCAGTAGTGTCAGCCTGAGCTGGTAGACTTCAGTAGTGTCAGCCTGAGCTGGTAGACTTCAGTAGTGTCAGCCTGAGCTGGTAGACTTCAGCAGTGTCAGCCTGAGCTGGTAGACTTCAGCAGTGTCAGCCTGAGCTGGTATAGACTTCAGTAGTGTCAGCCTGAGCTGGTATAGACTTCAGCAGTGTCAGCCTGAGCTGGTATAGACTTCAGTAGTGTCAGCCTGAGCTGGTAGACTTCAGTAGTGTCAGCCTGAGCTGGTAGACTTCAGCAGTGTCAGCCTGAGCTGGTAGACTTCAGCAGTGTCAGCCTGAGCTGGGAGACTTCAGTAGTGTCAGCCTGAGCTGGTAGACTTCAGTAGTGTCAGCCTGAGCTGGTAGACTTCAGCAGTGTCAGCCTGAGCTGGTAGACTTCAGCAGTGTCAGCCTGAGCTGGTAGACTTCAGTAGTGTCAGCCTGAGCTGGTAGACTTCAGTAGTGTCAGCCTGAGCTGGTAGACTTCAGTAGTGTCAGCCTGAGCTGGTAGACTTCAGTAGTGTCAGCCTGAGCTGGGAGACTTCAGTAGTGTCAGCCTGAGCTGGTAGACTTCAGCAGTGTCAGCCTGAGCTGGTAGACTTCAGCAGTGTCAGCCTGAGCTGGTAGACTTCAGTAGTGTCAGCCTGAGCTGGTAGACTTCAGTAGTGTCAGCCTGAGCTGGTAGACTTCAGTAGTGTCAGCCTGAGCTGGTAGACTTCAGCAGTGTCAGCCTGAGCTGGTAGACTTCAGCAGTGTCAGCCTGAGCTGGGAGACTTCAGTAGTGTCAGCCTGAGCTGGTAGACTTCAGTAGTGTCAGCCTGAGCTGGTAGACTTCAGCAGTGTCAGCCTGAGCTGGTAGACTTCAGCAGTGTCAGCCTGAGCTGGGAGACTTCAGTAGTGTCAGCCTGAGCTGGTAATATTGACTTCCCAACCCAGGAGGCTCGTTCTGAAAATGAGCCCAACACCACCCACAACACCACCCACAACACCACCCACAACACCACCCACAACATCACCCACAACACCACCCACAACACCACCCACAACATCACCCACAACACCACCCACAACACCACCCACAACACCACCCACAACACCACCCACAACATCACCCACAACACCACCCACAACACCCACAACACCACCCACAACACCACCCACAACACCACCAACAACACCACCCACAACATCACCCACAACACCACTCACAACACCACCCACAACACCACCCACAACACCACCCACAACACCACCCACAACATCACCCACAACACCACTCACACTACACCATCCACAACACCACCCACACAATACCACCCACAACACCACCCACAACACCACCCACAACACCACCCACACAACACCACCCACAACACCACCCACACAACACCACTCACAACACCACCCACACAACACCACCCACAACACCACCCACAACACCACCCACAACACCACCCACACAACACCACCCACAAAACCACCCACAACACCACCCACACAACACCACCCACAACACCACCCACAACACCACCCACACAACACAACTCACAACACCCACACAACACCACTCACAACTCCCCCACACAACCCCCACAACACCACCCACAATACCCCCCAACACCCCCACAACACCCCCACAACACCCCAACAACACCCCCACAACACCACCCAGAACACCCCCACAACACCACCCACAACACCCCCACAATACCCCACAACACCACCCACAACACCCCCACAACACCCCGACAACACCCCCACAACACCCCCACAACACCTCTACAACACTCCTACAACACCCCCACAACACCACCCACAATACCCCCACAACACCCCCCACAACACCCCCACAATACCCCCACAACACCACCCACAATACCCCCACAACACCCCTACAACACTCCCACAACACCCCCACAACACCACCCACAATACCCCCACAACACCAGACAACACCCCCACAACACCCCCACAACACCCGCACAAC
>NC_091364.1:1876665-1886665 GCF_038502225.1 Cherax quadricarinatus | reverse complement strand
ATGTAGGAACTACATCAGACATGAGACATAGGAACTGTAGATTACTGAGCAAGTTGCTGAGTAGATAGACATGACTTTCAATCTCTATCAGCAGGTAGACAAGTCTCTCTGTCTTTATCTATCAGCAGGTAGACAAGCCTCTCAGTCCTTGTCTATCAGCAAGCAGACATGCCTCTCAATCTCTCTCTCTCTCTCTCTCTCTATATATATATATATATATACATATATATATATATATATATATATATATATATATATATATATATATATATATATATATATATGTATATATATATATATATATATATATATATATATATATATATATATATATATATATATATATATATATATATATATATGTAAGGTATACGCAGGTATATACCTCTCAATGTATATACATAGGGAAATCAGATCAAACAAAAATGATCCTAAATGGATGAACAATAGATTAAAATATCTGATTGGTCAAAAGAGAGGCATATATAGGCAAATCAAAAGAGGAGAGGGGCAATTAAGAAATCGATATATTCAGTTAAAGAGAGAAATAAAAAAGGGAATTAGAAAAGCAAAAAGAGATTATGAGGTTAAAGTTGCAAGAGAATCGAAGACTAACCCAAAAGGATTCTTTCAGGTATACAGAAGTAAGATCAGGGACAAGATAGGCCCACTCAAAAGTTCCTCGGGTCAGCTCACTGACAGTGATAAGGAAATGTGTAGAATTTTTAACACATACTTCCTCTCAGTTTTTACACAGGAGGATACCAGTGATATTCCAGTAATGATAAATTATGTAGAACAGGACGATAATAAACTGTGCACTATTAGGGTCACAAGTGACATGGTCCTTAGGCAAATAGATAAATTAAAACCTAACAAATCCCCAGGCCCTGATGAACTGTATGCAAGGGTTCTAAAGGAATGTAAAGAGGAGCTTAGCACACCTTTGGCTAATCTTTTCAACATATCACTACAAACTGGCATGGTGCCAGATAAGTGGAAAATGGCAAATGTGATACCTATTTTCAAAACAGGTGACAGGTCCTTAGCTTCGAACTATAGACCAATAAGCCTAACCTCCATAGTGGGAAAATTTATGGAATCAATAATTGCCGAGGCAGTTCGTAGCCACCTTGAAAAGCATAAATTAATCAACGAATCTCAGCATGGTTTTACAAAGGGACGTTCCTGCCTTACGAATTTATTAACTTTTTTCACTAAGGTATTTGAGGAGGTAGATCGTGGTAACGAATATGATATTGTGTATATGGACTTCAGTAAGGCTTTTGACAGGGTCCCACATCAGAGACTATTGAGGAAAATTAAAGCACATGGAATAGGAGGAGAAATTTTTTCCTGGATAGAGGCATGGTTGACAAATAGGCAGCAGAGAGTTTGCATAAATGGGGAGAAATCAGAGTGGGGAAGCGTCACGAGCGGTGTTCCACAGGGGTCAGTGTTGGGCCCCCTGCTGTTCACAATCTACATAAACGACATAGATGAGGGCATAAAGAGCGACATCGGCAAGTTTGCCGATGACACCAAAATAGGCCGTCGAATTCATTCTGACGAGGACATTCGAGCACTCCAGGAAGATTTGAATAGACTGATGCAGTGGTCGGAGAAGTGGCAGATGCAGTTTAATATAGACAAATGCAAAGTTCTAAATGTTGGACAGGACAATAACCATGCCACATATAAACTAAATAATGTAGATCTTAATATTACGGATTGCGAAAAAGATTTAGGAGTTCTGGTTAGCAGTAATCTGAAACCAAGACAACAGTGCATAAGTGTTCGCAATAAAGCTAATAGAATCCTTGGCTTCATATCAAGAAGCATAAATAATAGGAGTCCTCAGGTTGTTCTTCAACTCTATACATCCTTGGTTAGGCCTCATTTAGATTATGCTGCACAGTTTTGGTCACCGTATTACAGAATGGATATAAATTCTCTGGAAAATGTACAAAGGAGGATGACAAAGATGATCCCATGTATCAGAAACCTTCCCTATGAGGATAGACTAAGGGCCCTGAAACTGCACTCTCTAGAAAGACGTAGAATTAGGGGGGATATGATTGAGGTTTATAAGTGGAAGACAGGAATAAATAAAGGGGATGTAAATAGTGTGCTGATAATATCTAGCCTAGACAGGACTCGCAGCAATGGTTTTAAGTTGGAAAAATTCAGATTCAGGAGGGATATAGGAAAGTACTGGTTTGGTAATAGAGTTGTGGATGAGTGGAACAAACTCCCAAGTACCGTTATAGAGGCCAGAACGTTGTGTAGCTTTAAAAATAGGTTGGATAAATACATGAGTAGATGTGGGTGGGTGTGAGTTAGACCTGATAGCTTGTGCTAACGGGTCGGTTGCCGTGTTCCTCCCTTGAGTCAATGTGACCTGACCTGACTAGGTTGGGTGCATTGGCTTAAGCCGGTAGGGACTTGGACCTGCCTCGCATGGGCCAGTAGGCCTTCTGCAGTGTTCCTTCGTTCTTATGTTCTTATGTTCTTATGTATATACACTGAGGTGTGCGTCTCTCAGTGATTACACATAGAATTTAATCCCTATTTTAGGTAATAATGGTCGACATGTGCTCAACAGGTGTCATATAGACCCTAAGGACCCATAACGTACATAATTACGCACTTAGGTACTTCCTCACGTACTTAACGAAGTGTGTGTTGAAGCGGCGCTGGAGGTGTGATAGTCAGGGGAAGGTGAAGCGTAGTAGTACCTCTGAAGGGCGAGGAAGGACACCACCAACACTAAACATTTTGAAAAACTGCCTCATCCTTTGTTTACATTATTTTCACTCAGCTCCAGCTGTCTGCTGGACTTCCTCAGCGGCTCCACTATGTCCTCAGCACTCATCAGCACACCCAGCTGGTACACTAGGTATATATGGCCATAGGTAATTCCGAAACAGAAGCAAGAATTGGGAGGTTTTGAAGAGATAGCCAAACGAAACGTTCAGATACTGGGAACATTTCGCTCGCGTGTTCAGCCGGGTCGACAGATGAGAGACCAGCTATTTAATTTTCCATCTTGATCTGGCCTTTTATTACCTTTTATTTTTGCCTCTCTGACCTCTTTTGGGGTACTCACGATGCCACTCCAAAAATCCTCATCCATCTGGCGTCCTCCAAAAGCCTTAAAAACCCAATGGAACTCGAAATGAAAAAAAAAAGAGATGTTCTTACCCCCCCTTATCCCAAATAATGTTAAATTTGTATATCGTTGAAACTAGCATTCAGACCTCTGGTTTTTCCAAGGTTTTCGCTCAGGAGAAAAAAACCCGGTGCAAGGAAAAGTTTACATTGGTTTAAAACAAGAAAATATACGTGGCTGAAGTACCCAGATCCCGTATATATATATATATATATATATATATATATATATATATATATATATATATATATATATATATATATATATATATATATATATATATATATATATATATATATATATATATATATATATATATATATATATATATATATATATATATATATGGGTTATGTCCATCGTGGTCTTCAGGTCCTCGTCTCCACATTGTGACCTACAACAATCTCTTAATACCCAGATACCTACTTACTGCTAGGTGAACAAATGACAGCAGGTGTAACGTGACTAGCACCCAGGTACCTACTTATTGCTAGGTGAGCTACGATTTCCCCCCCCCCTGGGCAGTGTGACACTGAATGTACTTCGGGAGAGGAGAGGAGAGGGGAAGGGATGAGGGGAGAAGATCTTTGCTAGGTCCGAAAATAAAGGTAAGAGAGGACGAGGAAGAGAGAGAGGGAAAAGAGGAGAGAGAGAGAGGAGGGGAAAGAAAAGAGAAAGACAGGGAGTAAAATATGGAAAGGGAAGAAGGAAATAAAGCAGGATAGTGGCAGAAGGGAGAGATGTGGAGGAGTCATGGAAGGGAGAATAATAAAGAGTGAACAAGAGGAGAGATGAAGACACAGCGATATGAGATCCTCCGAGGAGGGGTGGAACGGAGAGGAGGGGAAACGAGAGAGGGGAAGGAGGGGAAACAAGGGATTGGGAGGAGGGAAACACAGGAGGAGAGATTGGGTGCTGAAACAAAGGCGTGGGGGAGAGGTGAGGCTGTTAAGTGCGTAGTTACCTAGCGGGCGTAGGGGACATCAGATTGGGGTTTGCGTATCTCGCTTGAAGAGGAAGAAGTGCGTATCTAGCTAGGGGTGGGGGTTCCTACCTAGCTAGGTGAGGGGGGTTCCTACCTTTCTAGGGGAGGGGGTTCCTACCTAGCTAGGGGAGGTGGTTCCTATTTAACTAAGGGAGTGATTCCTATTTAGCTAGAGAGGGGTTCCTATCTAGCTAGGAGACGGGGGTTCCTATCAGCTAGGTGAAGGGGGTTTCTATCTTGATAGGAAAAGGGGTTCCTATCTAGCTAAGTGAAGGGGGTTCCTATCTAGCTAGGTGAAGGGGTTCCTATCTAGCTAGGTGAAGGAGGTTCCTCTCTAGCTAGGTGAGGGGGGTTCCTATCTAGCTAGGTGAAGGGAGTTCCTATCTAGCTAGGTGAAGGGAGTTCCTACCCAGCTAGGTGAAAAGGTTCCTATCTAGCTAGGTGAAAGGGGAATCGCATCATACACTGCTTCCTCCTAATATCCATACCTGGAGGTTACCTGGAGGTTATTAGGGGGATCAACGCCCCCGCGGCCCGGTCCATGACCAGGCCTCCCGATGGATCAGGGCCTGATCAACTAGGCTGTTACTGCTGGCCGCACGCAGTCCGACGTACGAGCCACAGCCCGGCTGATCCGGCACTGACTTTAGGTATCTGTCCAGCTCTCTCTTGAATGCAGCCAGGGGTTTATTGGCAATTCCCCTAATGCTTGATGGGAGGCTGTTGAACAGTTTTGGGCCCCGGACACTTATGGTGTTTTCTCTTAGTGTACCAATGGCGCCCCTACTTTTTATTGGCGGCATTTTGCATCGCCTGCCCAGTCTTTTACTTTCGTAGGGAGTGATTTCTGTGTGCAGATTTGGGACCATTCCTTCCAAGATTTTCCAAGTGTAGATTATGATATATCTCTCCCTCCTGCGTTCCAACGAGTACAAGTCAAGTGCTTCCAAGCGTTCCCAGTAGTTAAGGTGCTTGACAGAACTTATATCCATGACGGAAGTGTATAAATGGATGACAGGAATAAATAAGGGGATACAAATAACGTGTTGAGAAGATCTAGCCAAGACAGGATTCGCAGCAATAGATTCTAGCTGAAAAAAAATTAGATTTAGAAATGATATGGGAAAGCTGTGATTTGGCAATAGAGTTGTGGATGAGTGGAACAAGCTGCCCAGTAGTGTCATTGAAGTTATTGCTTGAAAAGCAGGTTAGACAGGTATATGAGTGGGCGAGCTAGACTTGCCAAGCATGGGCAGGACTATCTTCATGTCTCCCATCTTACTATTTTTTTTTTGTTCTTATCGCATTATATATCTTATCTGAACATGTGTCGGTATTCACTGCCTTCTCATACACACAGTATATGTTCGTTATTGCAATAACTCCGCGAAAACTAGCTTGAATACAACGAAACCTGTGATTTACCTATGTGTAAATTACCTGCCTGTAAATCACCTGTGTGCAAATTACCTTTTAAAAACACTTCATTGTTTGAGTGGTTGCGCCTTCAGGTGAAGCAGGTGGACATGTTTCCTTACACCTGATGCCCTGGTCACCCAGTAGTAAACAGGTATCCAGGTATTACCTGAGTATTGGGACCTGCAAGTATACCACGCTTCAAACCGCACTGAATCGTCCAAGTATACAGTAAAATAACGCTTTAACACATTTTTCACCATTTTTGTTACACTGAGGTGATATCTCAGTCGTCAAGAAATGGAGCTGAAAGTTCCTTGCGTTACCTCCAGTCAGTAATTTACACCACTGGCCCTAGACACCGCTTCAATGCCCATTCCTGGGCGCCGGAGATGTAATATTTATAGTTGTCCTGTACTGGACTAACAGCTCTGACTTACTGCATTTCCTGATATCATTTCCTCCTCTAGCACTGAGGTAGTTAATGACATGACGTTATCTAACTTGTTGACAATGTCAGCCATGTCAGCTATAGGGGAAACACGCTCTCTGTCTCACCTTCCTATCCTACTGAATTCGTGGTGTGTGTGTGTGTCTAGTTTGTAAATTCCCAACAATGAGAATATTCTTACCTTTATTAGTATAGGAGTTAATCCATCCCATTAATAATACTAATAATGATGGTGATGATCATAATTGTCTATTGTATTTGGTGCAGCTGTATCATACATTGCAGGCAAGGATGTATAAAGAGACATGGTGTACATGGATGGTCGAATTTATGGCTAGAGTCAAGAGATAAATGTTAATTTTCAATTGGTCAGTTGAGAGAGAGAGAGAGAGAGAGAGAGAGAGAGAGAGAGAGAGAGAGAGAGAGAGAGAGAGAGAGAGAGAGAGAGAGAGAGAGAATGTGTATGGAACACATTCGTACAGCATAATGATGTCAACGAGATAAAGTCAGTTGATCAAATGAAAATGCTGGCCCACAGATGGCTCCAACTTCATCCTGTTTCCTACTTGTATGTCTCATAACAATAAAAATGCTTTCAAATGAGCAGATGTAGGTAACAGCTCTTAGCTTGCCAATAAAGTTAGGAATCCTTAACCTGTAAATAGCTGTCAATAAAGCTAGGGATCCTTAACTTGTCAAACCCTGTGTAAAAAAAAGAGAGAGAGAGGGAGAAAGAGAGAGAGAGAGAGAGGGGGGGGGGAGAGGGGGAACACCCGTCTAATGCAGACAGATCATAGCTTAACATGTCACCTGGGGGATAGAAAGACATATGGTGTCACGCAATCAACAGCTTGCCTGAAGCTCTTCACACACACACACACACACACACACACACACACACACACACACACATCTTTTGAGCTCGTGAAGATTTTAATTCGGACTGCCTCCTGCTTATCGTAAACAGATGTGAGTATATGCAATATTCTCTTCCATATCCTCGACGATCCTCCGAAAAACCCAGCCTGGCTGGGTGGCTTAAATAAAGACTATAATAATTGGAAGTCAAAAGACCACTTCTTCTGCCCAAATGACCTGAATATCCCCTGGTGTAAGACCATATATATACCCTCCTTATTACTGCTAAACCACCACCACTACAACCACAACCACCCCTACCACCACTCTTCCCTCCCCTCTCATCAACTACCATCACTACCCTCAATAACCACAACGACCCTAAGCCCCCATAACCACCACCACTACCACCCTCAAGGTTATAGGTAAAGACAGGATGGAGGATGGGCTAGAAGAAATAGGGAGAAGGATGGAGGGTGGGCTAGAAGGAATAGGGAGGAGGATAGAGGGTGGGCCAGAAGGAATAGGGAGGAGGATAGAGGGTGGGCCAGAAGGAATAAGGAGGAGGATGGGCTGGGAGGATAGGCTGGAGAATGTTGGGTAGGTTGTATCAGAGACAGACCTACCCTGGCAGGTCCGTCTCAGATCCAACCTACCCAACATTCTCCACCTGACCCTCCACACTATATACTCATATACTCTTTACCCAGATAGATCTGTTTGTAACTTGATAAAGTCCACTATGTGGGCGAAACGTTGTCAATAAAGGATCACATTATACTGCATTCGTGTCTATTTTTCATCGTGTCGGTATTTTTATACCATTTATCTTCACATTGACGTTATACAAGAAATAATAATAATATGCTTTTCCTCTCGAGGCCTGGTCTCAGACCGGGTCGCGGGGGGAGTTGACCCCCGAAACCCTCTCCAGGTATACTCCAGGTAAACTCCAGGTATACTCTAAGTCATTAACCTCCTCCAAGAATAGAGCGATGCACTTACCTGAAGCCATTACGAGTGTTAGCAGTAAACCACAACATAATAGTGACCACAACACACACACAATACACTTGTGTTCCACCAGCAATATACAATTTGATTTCGATTGTGTTGGGAAATTTACTTCGACTTTTGGCTGAGGGAAGAGTCTGTGGTTAGACTAAAATCATTTCGTCTTGAGCATTTCGTCCAGGTACAGACAATTGATGTTTAGTTGCAGGATGTTGCAACTAATGTTCCATAAATGTGTTTGTCCGACTGTGTTTCTCTTTCCTGAAATATTTGTCAAATTTTTGTTGTTGACGAGGCTAAGATTTCACATATTTTTTGCTAGATGTTATTATTGTATTTCAGAGGTTAGAAACCTTGGGAATAGATATGTGAGTTTGTTTTTTTAGCGCTGCCTCATGTCCCTTATCAACTGTTTTCAATGATTTTTGACACATTGGCCGTTTCCCACCCAGGCAGGGTGACCCGAAAAAGGGGAAACACTTTCATCATCATTCACTTCATCACTGTCTTGCCAGAGACGTGCTGACACTACAGTTATAAAACTGCAACATTAACACCCTTCAGAGTACAGATATTGTACCTCCCACCTCCAGGACTCAAGTCCGGCTAACCGGTTAGGGACGAGAAAATAGATAGCCCCTATGTAATCCCACAACTCAAAATCTTCAACCACAAGAGTGTTTAAAGTTTGAAACCGATCAGAAGATGCGTTGTCAAGTTATTACACAGAGACCAATATCCCAACTTCAATAATATTGGCAAACTGTCGTGTACTATGGCCAAAAACAGTCTAAGTCTTCCACCACTTAAATGCACCAATAATAAAAGTTTGAAGACTGTCAGAAGAGTTATTACCCAGCTGTTACACACTCATAAACATCCATTTCTTTTTAGTATTAATAAAAAATTGATTTACAAAATCCGGAACACAGTAGTTCTTCCATTAGGTCAGGTAAGGTTTGTCGGGAAACAGGACAAGTGTTTCATGATGACCCACAGCTGGAGCTTTTGGTCATCTGACCGAGGCCTTCCACTGGCTTACCCCTCCACCGCTATAAAAATAATGGGCAAGTATTATAATGTCTTGTATTAAGCAAAACATGAGTGTTGAAAGAGTGAAGTTGCTCACAAGAGTTGTCGTCCAGTCATCGCACAGGAGACAAGAAGAGAAATCTCTCATAGCTCTTGACTCTTAGTCCCGGGACTAGTCTAGATGCAAACCTCTGCGCTTTCTCCAGTTTCCTGACTGGTGTGGGTTCCATGCTGGTGATGCAGACTCCGTGTGCCTGAGAAAGGCGAAAGAGTGAGAGAGAGAGAGAGAGAGAGAGAGAGAGAGAGAGAGAGAGAGAGAGAGAGAGGGAGAGAAAGGGGAACTTAAGGGGGAGAGATAGGTCAGAGGAATAAAAATGGTAGGCAAGGACAGGAGTGGGTTAGAGGGGGGGGGGTTGGATAAGAGGAGTGGGTAAAAGGGAGGGGGTTGGGTCAGAGGAGTAGGGGATGGATGGGCAATATTGGACAAAGGGAAAATGAAGGAGTGGGGGACACAGCTGTTGTCGTATTTCATGCCATTTACATACTAAGAATTATCCTGCCTCAGCTCATTTACAAGCTAAGAACTGTTATCTTGCCTCAGCTCATTTACAAGCTAAGAATTGTTATCCTGCCTCAGCTCATTTACAAGCTAAGAACTGTTATCCTGCCTCAGCTCATTTACAAGCTAAGAACTGTTATCTTGCCTCAGCTCATTTACAAGCTAAGAACTGTTATCTTGCCTCAGCTCATTTACAAGCTAAGAACTGTTATCTTGCCTCAGCTCATTTACAAGCTAAGAACTGTTATCCTGCCTCAGCTCATTTACAAGCTAAGAACTGTTATCTTGCCTCAGCTCATTTACAAGCTAAGAACTGTTATCTTGCCTCAGCTCATTTACAAGCTAAGAACGGTTATCCTGCCTCAGCTCATTTACAGATCCCACTCGACCTTTCTCACGTACTCTCAGTGAGACTACGCAACTAAAGCACATTCCATGACATATCTCGTTTACACGTGTCTTGTTTACATGTGTCTTCACATGTGTCTTGTTTGCACGTGTCTCGTTTACACG
>NC_091364.1:1844165-1874165 GCF_038502225.1 Cherax quadricarinatus | reverse complement strand
CAATGCTTCTCTTTGGAGAGCATGAAATCACATCATCGGAGGGTGTCCAACAAGGAGATCCTCTTGCACCATTTCTCTTCTGTATAGCAGTTAGGGAAATCACAGTCAGACTGACCAGCGAGCTAAACATCTGGTTCCTAGATGATGGCACACTAGCAGGTACAACGGAGTCCCTCCTACATGACCTACACAGGTAATGACACGGGGACAGGAAATGGGTCTCGTCCTGAATCCATCCAAATGTGAAATCATCTCAGTCAGTCAACAAGTGATAAATGCAGTGAGATCAAAACTACCAGGAGCAGCAGTCATTGCCCCCACAAATAGTGTCTTGCTAGGAGCACCTCTGGGAAGCAATGCCATTGACACAATTCTCAGGAAGAAATTGGAAGAGTTAAGGAGAATGGAACAACGAATAGGCAATCTGGACACCCACGATGCCTTGTACCTTCTCACAAAGTGCTTGAGTCTGCCCAGGTTGACATATTTCCTAAGATGTGCACCTTCATATGATAACCCTATACTGCACGAATATGACAGTATTCTGAGGCAGATTTTTACGAAAGTACTTAACCTTACTCTAGAAGACGGGCAGTGGAACCAAGCTACACTTCCAGTCAGACTAGGAGGCATTGGTGTCCGCAAGTCATCACAGATTGCGTTACCTGCTTTTCTGTCCTCGTGTATTGCATCCAGAGAGCTTGTAGCAGCGATTCTCCCTGAACATCTTAGGGACAAGATTGGAGTCCAGGACCAAAAATTCATTGACGGAGCAATGATCTGGGATAATCTAACGGGCTCAGAAACCAGACCTGCTCCCCCCAACAACTACAAACAATCGCACTGGGATGGTCCAATAGTGGAAAATATAGCCTCAACAATGCTTCAGAGTGTGTCAGGGAAGGATAGAGCCCGCCTGCTGGCAGTGAGAGCCCCTCATGCTGGGGACTTTCTGTTGGCTGTTCCCAACTCCAGCCTTGGCACACGCCTCGACCCACAGACCATCCGCATCGGTGTTGCCCTTCGACTTGCCGCCCCTATTCTCGCCGAACATAGGTGTATTTGTGGCAGTGAAGCAGCAGACCGATTCGGGTACCATGGTCTTGTGTGCCGTAAATCCGAGGGAAAGATTGCAAGACATGAGGAGGTTAATAACATTATCAAGAGGAGCCTCACAACAGCTGGATGCCCAGCAGTAAGGGAGCCACCCCAACTATGCAGATCTGATGGCAGCCAGAAGGGTCCAGATGGTATCACCCTTCAAGCCTGGACAGATGGGAAGCAGGTGGTGTGGGACTATACATGTGCATCTACCTTGGCTGATACCTATCTCCAATACACCAGGGAGGAAGGAGGGGCAGCTGCCAGCTTCAGGGAGTCCCAAAAGTCTAGAAAATATGGAGAACTTGCCCATCATTATATGTTTGTTCCCATAGGCTCAGAGACCCTTGGCTCATGGGGAAAGAGTGCACCTAAATTCCTTAAGGAGCTGGGAAAAAGACTCATCAGGGTAACTAGGGATCCCAGGGCAGCTAGTTTTCTGTTCCAGCGGCTCAGTGCGGCTGTTCAAAGGGGTAATGCCTGCTGTATTTTGGGCACACGTCCCAGCTCTGAGGAGCTGGATGAGATTTTTGCCTTATAATCGGTGATACACACGTAACAACATGTACCTTATATTCCACCTTTATATCAACAATGTATCTCTTAAATCTTCTGTACCATATTATGTAATAAAATATTCCTATTGGTAAAAAAAAATATATTAAAAGATGGGGTGGTAGGGGAAGTGGAATATTCAAACGGCTTCAGGAAGAAATCCAAATATTCTTCCTTGAAGCCTTTTTAATCACTTCTCCGAGGCTGTGGGTCCCACAATTTACACCAGAGCTGGACCCCATCCTATATATATATAATATATATATATATATATATATATATATATATATATATATATATATATATATATATATATATATATATATATATATATATATATATATATATATATATATATATATATTAATAAGTAAGAAGAGCCACTGTGACAGAATTGTGTTGTTGTTGCGACCCTGAGAATCTTGGTGTACCCTAAGAGGGTTGTGGGGTACACCAATGTAAAGTGCGTTCTCCAGCCAGGTCGTGAGGTACAGATGAACTCTCTTCAGCGTACCCTAACAGGGTTGGTGGGTACACTAGAGCATGATGGTCAAGTTCTATAGGTAGGTACTAGTGTACCCCTAGCAGGGTGATGGTGAATAAGTATGAATTCATTTGTGGTGGAGTAAATCGGAAGGATCTTAGTCAGAGTTAAGTAAGTCGGAAAGGGTAGAGAGACATGTCAAGTCTAGCCATATAGTGGATGTACACTTAACCAGGTGGAGCTTCATAAGTGTACCTGGTGAACTAGAGTAAGTGTCAGTAATATTCCATTTATCTGTATTTCCCTTCCTGAATGTTAACTGCATCCCTGTAACAACCATCCCATTATCACCCCTCCCAATAACCTCTTATTCTAAGTGGCCTTAAGTGTCACCAAAAGTGTGCATGTTCCCATACTTTTATTAATGTAATAAGTGGATGTGATGAATGAGACACTGGTGGGACTGATTACCTCAAACTCCTCATCTCCCACTGTTTATTCTCTGTATTGTACTGAAGAAGCCATTGGCTGGATGAATTCAGTAATAGATTTTGTGTACTATTTTTTATGCCAATGTCATAACCCTGTTTGATGCACTTACATCATGAGGCTTAAGTGCTGAGAAAAGTGATCGAGTATGAAAAAAGACCTTTTAAGTGATATAAGTGGTATAAGTGATATAAGTGGTATAAGTGATATAAGTGATATAAGTGGTATAAGTGATATAAGTGGTATAAGTGATATGTGATATAAGTGATATAAGTGGTATAAGTGATATAAGTGATATAAGTGGTATAAGTGATATAAGTGGTATATGTGATATAAGTGGTATAAGTGGTATAAGTGATATAAGTGATATAAGTGGTATAAGTGATATAAGTGATATAAGTGATATAAGTGGTATAAGTGATATAAGTGATATAAGTGGTATAAGTGATATAAGTGGTATAAGTGATATAAGTGGTATAAGTGGTATAAGTGATATAAGTGGTATAAGTGATATAAGTGATATAAGTGGTATAAGTGATATAAGTGGTATAAGTGATATAAGTGGTATAAGTGATATAAGTGGTATAAGTGATATAAGTGATATAAGTGGTATAAGTGATATAAGTGGTATAAGTGATATGTGATATAAGTGATATAAGTGGTATAAGTGATATAAGTGATATAAGTGGTATAAGTGATATAAGTGGTATATGTGATATAAGTGGTATAAGTGGTATAAGTGATATAAGTGATATAAGTGGTATAAGTGATATAAGTGATATAAGTGATATAAGTGGTATAAGTGATATAAGTGATATAAGTGGTATAAGTGATATAAGTGGTATAAGTGATATGTGATATAAGTGATATAAGTGGTATAAGTGATATAAGTGATATAAGTGATATAAGTGGTATAAGTGGTATATGTGATATAAGTGATATAAGTGGTATAAGTGATATAAGTGATATAAGTGATATAAGTGGTATAAGTGGTATAAGTGATATAAGTGGTATAAGTGGTATAAGTGATATAAGTGATATAAGTGGTATAAGTGATATAAGTGATATAAGTGATATAAGTGGTATAAGTGGTATAAGTGATATAAGTGATATAAGTGGTATAGGTGATATAAGTGATATAAGTGGTATAAGTGGTATAAGTGATATAAGTGATATAAGTGGTATAAGTGATATAAGTGGTATAAGTGGTATAAGTGATATAAGTGGTATAAGTGATATAAGTGATATAAGTGATATAAGTGGTATAAGTGGTATAGGTGATATAAGTGATATAAGTGGTATAAGTGGTATAAGTGATATAAGTGGTATAAGTGACATAAGTGATATAAGTGGTATAGGTGATATAAGTGATATAAGTGGTATAAGTGGTATAGGTGATATAAGTGGTATAAGTGGTATAATTGATATAAGTGGTATAAGTGATATAAGTGATATAAATGGTATAAGTGGTATAGATGATATAAGTGATATAAGTGGTATAAGTGGTATAGGTGATATAAGTGATGTAAGTGGTATAGGTGATATAAGTGATATAAGTGATATAAGTGGTATAAGTGATATAAGTGGTATAGGTGATATAAGTGATATAAGTGGTATAAGTGGTATAAGTGGTATAAGTGATATAAGTGGTATAAGTGGCATAAGTGATATAAGTGATATAAGTGATATAAGTGATATAAGTGGTATAAGTGGTATAAGTGATATAAGTGGTATAAGTGGCATAAGTGATATAAGTGATATAAGTGATATAAGTGGTATAAATGGTATAAGTGATATAAGTGGCATAAGTGATATAAGTGATATAAGTGGCATAAGTGATATAAGTGATGTAAGTGATATAAGTGATGTAAGTGATATAAGTGGTTTAAGTGATATAAGTGGTATAGGTGATATAAGTGGTATAAGTGGCATAAGTGGTATAAGTGATATAAGTGATGTAAGTGATATAAGTGGTATAAGTGATATAAGTGATATAAGTGATATAAGTGGTATAAGTGGTATAAGTGATATAAGTGATATAAGTGATATAAGTGGTATAAGTGATATAAGTGATATAAGTGATATAAGTGGTATAAGTGGAACAGGTGATATACCGAGAGATGGAGATTATATACCCTTACGGCACTAGCACTGAACAAGGACGCCCAAGAACGTCCCTAGCCCCTCCCAATGACGTTTCAAGAACGTCCTAAGACCGTCTCAGCAAAGTCCCAAGGACGTCTCTAGGACCTCCCAAAGATGTCTCATGAACGTCCCAAAAAAGTCACAAGAACGTCCCAAGGACGTCCCTAGTACCTACCAAGAACGCCTCAAGAACGACCCGAGGACGCCCCAGGATGTACAAAGGACGTCCTAAGGACGTCCCAAGAACGTCCTAAGGACGCCCCAAGAACGTCCTAAGGACGTCCCAAGAACGTCCTAAGGACGTCCCAAGAACGTCCTAAGGACGCCCCAAGGACGTCATAAGGACGCCCCAAGGACGTCCTAAGGACGTCCCAAGGACGTCCTAAGGACGTCCCAAGGACGTCCTAAGGACGCTCCAAGAACGTCCTAAGGACGTCCCAAGAACGTCCTAAGGACGTCACAAGAACGTCCTAAGGACGTCCCAAGGACGTCCTAAGGACGTCCCAAGAACGTCCTTAGGACGTCCCAAGGACGTCCTAAGGACGTCCCAAGAACGTCATAAGGACACTCCAAGGACGTCCTAAGGACGTCCCAAGAACGTCATAAGGACGCTTCAAGGACGTCCTAAGGACGTCCCAAGAACGTCCTAAGGACGTCCCAAGGACGTCCTAAGGACGTCCCAAGAACGTCCTTAGGACGTCCCAAGGACGTCCTGAGGACGTCCCAAGAACGTCCTAAGGACGTCCCAAGAACGTCATAAGGACGCTCCAAGGACGTCCTAAGGACGTCCCAAGAACGTCCTAAGGACGCCCCAAGGACGTCCTCTTCCCCTGCAAATAACAACACTGGGAAATTTATCGCCTGGCAGGTGGCAGTTATTTTATTTTACTAAAATTAGATAAATCCGCAAGGTGCTGCTGACACCCTCTGAGGGGGGGGAAGAGAAGGAAGGGAGGGGGAGAAGACTGGAAAGAGGGGAGGGGATTAAGGGAAAGGGGGGAAGGAGGGACAAAGAAACAGCCATAGACACAAGAGGAAGGTAATCACAAGATATAATTACCTTAATTACATTCTAAATTGTTGTTTTGATACCTTTGGACCGCACCGAGCCGCGGGGGCGTTGACCCCCGGAATACTCTCCAGGTATACTCCAGGAATCATTATAATAATAATAATAATAATAATAATAATAATTATTATTATTATTATTATTATTATTATTATTATTATTATTATTATTATTATTATTATTATTATTAAGTCATACAGCGGCTAGGGAGACGGAAGGAATCAGGTTTGATCCACTACCGGCGAAAAGGCTTTACAGGTATCAAGAAGATATGATAACACTGGCCCCAGCAGGTGAAATTGCAGATCTAGAGAGTGTACAGAGAACCTTTAAGCACATGTAAGTTCCATCAAGCACCTCAACTACTGGGAACGCTTGGAAGCACTTGTACTCACTGGAACGCAGGCGAGAGAGATATATCATAATCTACACTTGGAAAATCCTAGAAGGAATGGTCCCGAATCTGCACACAGAAATCACTCCCTACGAGAGTAAAAGACTGGGCAGGCGATGCAAAATACCCCCAGTGAAAGTAGGGACACCACTGGTACACTAAAAGAAAAGACTATAAGTGTCCGGGGCCCAAGACTGTTCAACAGCCTCCCACCATGCATAAGGGGAATTACCAATAGGCCCTGACTGCCTTCATGAGGGAGCTGGACAGATACTTAAAGTCGGTGCTGGATGAGCCTCTCTGTGGTTCGTACGTTGGACTACGTGCAGCCAACAGTAACAGTCTAGTTTATCAGGTTGTGATCAACTAGGCTGTTACTGTTGGCCGCACCGGGAGGTCTGGTCGCGGACCGGGCCGCGGGGGCGTTGATCCCCGGAATGCCCTTCAGGTAAACACCAGGTAGACCCCCCCCCACGTTATCTGGAGATAACCCGATAACAAGTTATCAGCGACCTCGTTATTACTGATAAACGAGTGGTCGTTAGTGCCTTTATACCTGCTGCCTATGTTTACCTAGTAGTAAGTAGGTACCTGGTATTTGTCACCTTACACCTACTGCCTATGTTCACTTGGTAGTAAGCAGGTACCTGGTGTTTGTCACCTTATACCTGCTGCCTATCTTCACCTGGTAATAAGTAGGTACCTAGTGTCTGTCACCTTATGGTTACTGTCTAAGTTCACCTAGTAGTAAGTAGGTACCTGGGATTTGTCACCTTATTCCTGCTATGTTCATCTAGTAGTAAGTAGGTACATGGTGTTTGTCACCTTGTACCTACTACCTATGTTCACCTAGTAGTAAGTAGGTACTCGGGTGATAGTTGACTGTTGTTGCTGTCGACCCTCAAGTAACCTTGAGCGGATCTGGGAGTGATTGTCTGTCTGTTTGCCTCTGTCTGTCTGTCTGTTTGCCTCTGTCTGTCTGTCTCTGTCTGTCTGCCTCTGTTTGTCTGTCTGCCTCTGTTTGTCTGTCTGTCTCTGTTTGTCTCTCTAGCTAGCTCCTGTAGATAGCCCCAGCAGATATCCCCCAGTTTACCTGGAGTTTACCTGGAGAGAGTTCCGGGGATCAACGCCCCCGCGGCCCGGTCTGTGACCAGGACTCCTGGTGGATCAGAGCATGATCAACCAGTAGATAGTCCCAGTAGATAGCCCAGTAGATAGCCCCAATAGATAGCCCTAGGAGATAGCCCCAGTAGATAGCTCAAATAGACAGCCCCAGTAGATAGTCTCAGTAGATAGTCCCAGGAGATGTCCCCAGTAGATCGCCCCAGTAGATAGATCAGTAGATAGCCCCAGTAGATAACCCAGTAGATAGCCCTAGGAGATAACCCTAGAAGATAGCCCTAGTAGATCGCCCCAGTAGATAGCCTCAGTAGATAGCCCCAGTAGATAGCCCCAGTAGATAGCCTCAGTAGATCACCCCAGTAGATAGCCTCAGTAGATCACCCCAGTAGATCGCCCTATGTGGCATGCAATGAGTACGTAACCTTTATTCGGCGCATGTACACACCCTCATTAAAGGGCTACCTCCCCAACCAGCAAACCGGGTACTAAGGGTCGGACGATGGGGCCCCATCGTCGGATCAGTATCTAGGTTCAGCCAGTGAGAAGGTGGATCTGGCAATTGTGGAGGTGACGTGGTTGTCACTCACGTTTCCACCCTTGTCATTTCCATTCGAGAGCTGGTTGCAGCACAGTGGTCTGCTCTCAAGTAGCACTAATTCTGCTTGATTATCGTGGCGTGCACTAATACCTAATGCTGTACATAGTGTATATAGTGTACCTACTGCTGTTTATACTTAGTTAAGAATAGCAGAAGTCAAAGTTTTGTACTGTGTTTATTTTGCTCCCTTAACACCCAGAATAACAGGCCTTTGAGTTCCTGGGTTGTAATACTCCAGTAGATAGCCCCAGTAGATAGCCCCAGTAGATAACCCCAGTAGATAGTCCCAGTAGATAACCCCAGTAGATTGTCCCAGTAGATAGCCCTAGTAGATAGCCTCAACATGAATTTCTCGAGTATTTTATCCACCTTCAACATGTTTTCTCACGTACTTCCATGTCCTCCCATGTACTTCCCTGTCCTCCCATGTACTCTCATGTACTTCCATGTCCTCCCTGTACTCTCACGTACTTCCCTGTCCTCCCATATACTCTCATGTACTTCCCTGTCCTCCCTGTACTCTCACATACTTCCCTGTCCTCCCTGTACTCTCACGTACTTCGATGTCCTCCCATGTACTTCCCTGTCCTCCCATGTACTCTCACGTACTTCCCTGTCCTCCCATATACTCTCATGTACTTCCCTGTTCTCCCTGTACTCTCACGTACTTCCCTGTCCTCCCTGTACTCTCACGTACTTCCCTGTCCTCCCATGTACTCTCACGTACTTCCATGTCCTCCCATGTACTCTCATGTACTTCTCAGTCCTCCCATATACTTCAATGTCCTCCCATGTACTCTCATGTACTTCCGTGTCCTCCCATATACTCTCTTCTTCTCTCCTTCTCCATCTCTCCTGGGCAACGTTTCGCCCAGCAGTCCTGCGTGCTAGGGAACACGTTTCTATTTTTGCCTTCGTTTTGAATTTCTCGTTACTGATGATTTGTATTTTGTATTCCTCACGGATGAGGCACTCACGGATGAGATATTCACGGATGAGGCACTCACGAACACACCACTGGTGTCACTCCAGTGTCACCTCCCCATCAACATTGTCTCCCCACTGTCATGCTGCTAGTGTTAAGACATGACTGTATGTCAGTGACGTGACGCTATTCATCTCACCGAGATGTGATGACCTGTACTCAGTGATACACTCTACCAGTCAACCCACACTCTAGTGTCTTACACTATACCACCTGTCTTACACCATCAAAACATGCCTGTCTTATACTACCACCATCACCACCACCACTACCACTGCCATTACTATCCCTACCATCACTACAACCACCACAACCACCACTACCACTACCACTACCACCACTACTACCACCACCACCACCACTACCATCACCACCACCACTACCATCACCATCACCATCACCACCACCACCACTACTACCACTACCACCACTACTACCACTACCACCACCACTACCACCACCACCACCACCACCACTACCATCACCACCACCACTACCATCACCACCACCACTACCATCACCATCACCACCACCACCACCACCACCACCACCACCACCACCACCACAACCACTACTACCACTACCACCACTACTACCACTACCACCACCACTACCACCACCACTACCACCACCACTACCACCACCACCACCACCACTACTGGAATTAGAGGAGATGTCATAATCCGTCACTAGAGGTCAGCAGCCGTCAGTGACCCAGACACTCGCCGCTCTTACCTCGTAAATGCTTTAACGTACACAATGCAACGTACGTAAACAATTCAAAGTGTACGTGTTTAGACGCACTTTAGTACTTCCATACAGTACATTTTACAGATTAAAAACAAGATTTACGTCTCTCACACATAGAGCAACAGGCATATACATTAAAGTACGCACACACACACAGGCAGGATCAGTACATAGCTTTAAGAAGAGGTATGATAAAACTCTTACAGCAGGGAGAGAGTTGACTTAGTAGCGACCAGCGAAGAGGCGGGGCCAGGAACTGTGAATCGACACCTGCAACCACAATTAGGTTAGTACACACACACACACACACACACACACACACACACACACACACACACACACACACACACACACACACACACACACACACACAGGTGTACAAGCGTGTGTGTGTTTGTCAACCCACTCATTCTCTTCTACGTATTTTTCTTTTCTCTCTTGTTATTGCTTCTCTCTCTCTCTCTCTCTCTCTCTCTCTCTCTCTCTCTCTCTCTCTCTCTCTCTCTCTCTCTCTCTCTCTCTCTCTCCCTTCGTATCTTCTCCTTTCACTTCGTACCTTTCTCTTTTTCTCCTGTTCCCACGTATTTCCTTATATTTTTCCCCTTTCACTCTGCCTTGTCTTTGTTTTCACTCTTCTCTCTCTCTCTCTCTCTCTCTCTCTCTCTCTCTCTCTCTCTCTCTCTCTCTCTCTCTCTCTCTCTCTCTCTCTCTCTCTCCTCTCTCTCTCTCTTTTCACTCTTCTCTCTCTCTCTCTCTCTCTCTCTCTCTCTCTCTCTCTCTCTCTCTCTCTCTCTCTCTCTCTCTCTCTCTCTCTCTCTCTCTCTCTCTCTCTACAAACAGGGTCTGTAGACGATGCTACCTGTCTCCATATTATTATTATTATTATTATTATCATTATTATTATTATTATTATTATCCCCTTGGAGTCCTACAGATGCTGAGGATGGGAGAGAATCAGGTTTGATCCGAGGAAAAGAAAATACAAGGTGAAAATTAATAATATAAAGACCCAGGATAATACAGCTCAGTATTGTGCGTATATACACAGGAATATACACCTCTTAGTGTATATTTGCAGATATACACAGTGTACATACACAGATATACACATCTCGGTGTGTTAGGTAAGACACATATGCAACAGTTAGGTATCTTTATTTCGAAACGTTTCGCCTACACAGTAGGCTTCTTCAGTCGAGTACAGAAAAGTTGATAGAAGCAGAAGATACTTGAAGACGATGTAATCAGTCCATCACCCTTAAAGTTTTGAGGTGGTCAGTCCCTCAGTCTGGAGAAGAGCATTGTTCCATAGTATGAAACAATATGGAGAAGAAGTGACAGGATGGAGTTTTTTATAGCGCCAAGAGGTGAGACGTAGGCCACTAGGAGAGGTAAGAACTCAGATGTTGAGAGGTCAGGTCCCTCTCAAATCCAGCCGCTCTCACTAGTGGAGGTTGTCGAAGTTGATTGCAGGTCTGTACCAAGATACCCTTGTGTTGCAGTGTCTGACAGATTGAACATTAAAATGGTATAAAATACCGACAGGTTGTTAGGTAAGACACATATGCAACAGTTAGGTATCTTTATTTCGAAACGTTTCGCCTACACAGTAGGCTTCTTCAGTCCTTGTTCCAGACTATGGAACAATGCTCTTCTCCAGACTGAGGGACTGACCACCTCAAAACTTTAAGGGTGATGGACTGATTACATCGTCTTCAAGTATCTTCTGCTTCTATCAACTTTTCTGTACTCGACTGAAGAAGCCTACTGTGTAGGCGAAACGTTTCGAAATAAAGATACCTAACTGTTGCCTATGTGTCTTACCTAACAACCTGTCGGTATTTTATACCATTTTAATGTTCACATCTCGGTGTATATATATAATGAGATATTTACATCTCTCAGTGCATATACACAGGTATACAAACCTCTCAGTATTTATACACATCTCCTAGTGTATATATACACACACCTCTCGGGATATATACACACCTCTCGGTGTATATACACACCTCTCAGTGTATATACACACCTCCCAGTGTATACACACACACCTCTCAGTGTATATACACACCTCCCAGTGTATATACATACCTCTTAGTGTATATACACACCTCTCAGTGTATATACCCTTCCTCCCTCACTTCATGTAGTGACCGAGGTAATTAGGTATACTCTTAACGAGACTGTTCCTAACGACTTGGACCTCATCTACGACCTCTGTAATGTGAGGTCGTACCTCACTCGTTAAGACACAAGAAGCGAGGCTGGCTGAGACAGCGGGGTCCTAGCTGTCCTCAGCTGCTGCTACGCTGATACTGAGTGTAGCTAATACTGAGTCAGGATAATACTGAGTCAGGATAATACTGAGTCAGGATAATGCTGAGTCAGGATAATGCTGAGTCAGGATAATGCTGAGTCAGGATAATGCTGAGTCAGGATAATGCTGAGTCAGGATAATGCTGAGTCAGGATAATGCTGAGTCAGGATAATGCTGAGTCAGGATAATGCTGAGTCAGGATAATACTGAGTCAGGATAATGCTGAGTCAGGATAATGCTGAGTCAGGATAATACTGAGTCAGGATAATGCTGAGTCAGGATAATGCTGAGTCAGGATAATGCTGAGTCAGGATAATGCTGAGTCAGGATAATGCTGAGTCAGGATAATACTGAGTCAGGATAATGCTGAGTCAGGATAATACTGAGTCAGGATAATGATGAGTCAGGATAATACTGAGTCAGGATAATGCTGAGTCAGGATAATACTGAGTCAGGATAATGCTGAGTCAGGATAATGCTGAGTCAGGATAATGCTGAGTCAGGATAATGCTGAGTCAGGATAATGGTGAGTCAGGATAATGCTGAGTCAGGATAATACTGAGTCAGGATAATGCTGAGTCAGGATAATGCTGAGTCAGGATAATACTGAGTCAGGATAATGCTGAGTCAGGATAATGCTGAGTCAGGATAATGCTGAGTCAGGATAATGCTGAGTCAGGATAATGCTGAGTCAGGATAATGCTGAGTCAGGATAATGCTGAGTCAGGATAATGCTGAGTCAGGATAATGCTGAGTCAGGATAATGCTGAGTCAGGATAATGCTGAGTCAGGATAATGCTGAGTAAGGAAAATGTTGAGTCAGGATAATGCTGAGTCAGGATAATGCTGAGTCAGGATAATGCTGAGTAAGGAAAATGTTGATAATTTCATAAAATAGATGTATTCCTTCACCTCCCGCAGCGCCCTTGAGGTTTTAGCACTCGTTTTAGATAATAATAATAATAATAATAATAATAATAATAATAATAATAATAATAATAATAATAATAATAATAATACAGTATTATCTCTAAGCATCACTGTAGCCACTTGCAAAAAAACTAATAAATTTGAGGTAAATTATTATTATTATTATTATTATTATTATTATTATTATTATTATTATTATTATTATTATTATTATTATTATTAAATATGACTGTTGATTTGGAAACACTAAAGGCAAAAGGGGCTCACAATGGAGGGACCTGGGCTCGATACTAGCACGAGTGAAAATTTGGGTGTTTCCTCGCATCCGTTGCTTTTGTTCACCTGGCGGTAAGTAGATACCCTGGTGTCAGCCGAATGTCGTGGGTGGCATCCTGGCGTGAGATCTGGAGACTGCTGTCATCTCCAATTCCTTGATGGTCCCGGAGAGCTGTCAATCCTTTCTTCCTGGTATGGAGCTGCGTGGTGGTGTTTCCATGATAACAGCGGAAGTTTGGGAGAGAAAATTTGTCTTGTAAGCTGGAGGAATCAGGTGTTGGAGGGATTAGGTGGCCAGCCATTCTTAGAGCTGGAGGTTCTGTGTGAGGACTTGGTGGCCATCTCTCCTGCAGACAGAGTTGGGAGTTCCACGTGAGGATTTGGTGGCCAACCTTTCCTGCAGACAGAGCTGGAGGTTACATGTGAGGATTTGGTGGCCAACCTCTCCTGCAGACAGAGCTGGAAGTTCCATGTGAGGATTTGGTGGCCAACCTCTCCTGCAGACAGAGCTGGAAGTTCCATGTGAGGATTTGGTGGCCAACCTCTCCTGCAGACATAGCTGGAAGTTCCATGTGAGGATTTGGTGGCCAACCTCTCCTGCAGACAGAGCTGGAAGTTCCATGTGAGGATTTGGTGGCCAACCTCTCCTGCAGAACATAGCTGGAAGTTCCATGAGGATTTGGTGGCCAACCTCTCCTGCAGACATAGCTGGAAGTTCCATGTGAGGATTTGGTGGCCAACCTCTCCTGCAGACAGAGCTGGAAGTTCCATGTGAGGATTTGGTGGCCAACCTCTCCTGCAGACAGAGCTGGAAGTTCCATGTGAGGATTTGGTGGCCAACCTCTCCTGCAGACAGAGCTGGAAGTTCCATGTGAGGATTTGGTGGCCAACCTCTCCTGCAGACAGAGCTGGAAGTTCCATGTGAGGATTTGGTGGCCAACCTCTCCTGCAGACAGAGCTGGAAGTTCCATGTGAGGATTTGGTGGCCAACCTCTCCTGCAGACAGAGCTGGAAGTTCAATGTGAGGATTTGGTGGCCAACAGAGCTGGAAGTTCCACGTGAAGACTTGTAGGGAAGCAGCAGTCCTGGGATGATGCGCTGCTATAACCACACCTTGCGGAGCCTTCCTTTGTCAGACGGACTCTGTACTTCGGAGTAAGTTCACATAACAGTTTTATTGTCGGTAAATCGTATTCCTCCCTATATCAGTATCATGGTGCGACACTTCGATATCTTTACTGTGGAAATGTTTCGCCACACAGTGACTTTATCAGTCCTATGCAAACAAGAATGGCGAACATCAGAAGGAGATTGATGTAATTAGTCCTTCAGCCTGGAGTCGAGGATTAACTTAGTATAACCCAAGATAACCCAATATAATCCAGGATAACTAAGATAGCCCAGGATAACCCAAGAAAGCCAAGCAATCTGGCTTGTTGCTAATGTGATCCTCTCCCACAGGATACCACCCCAGTACAGCCGACTAGCACCCAGGTACCTACCAACTGCTATGTGAACAAAGGCACTGTTTTCCGTCACCCAGGGATCCAACCCGAGTCCTGCGGTTGTTGCATTCGCCTGCTAGCACCATTCAAGAGGGAAGTGATCTGATAAAAAATGAGGGATCCTAATCCGAGAAATTGGAGCTATCCCTTCCTTGGAGTCATAGAAGATACTCTCTTTGAAAAGCAGGGGAGTGCTGAATACACACACAGAGAGCTCAATAAGTGTAAGGGAACCGCGACTCTTGAACACCCTTCATGCATAATAGGCCGCGATGCAGGTAAATATTTTGAGATCAACTAGGCAGTGTGTTGGGACAGCATATATTACTCGGGAATACTCTATGGAATGTGGGAATATTCTGTGAACCGTGGGAATATCCAGTGGTGCAGGGATATAGCATATGGAGGATGGGAATAGTCTCGTATCGTAGGAATATCTGAAGTGTAAGGCATATATCTATATATCCTGCGTGTGTGTGTGTGTGTGTGTGTGTGTGTGTGTGTGTGTGTGTGTGTGTGTGTGTGTGTGTGTGTGTGTGTGTGTGTGTGTGTGTGTCTGTGTGTGTGTGTGTGTGTGTGAGTGTGTGTGTGCACTCACCTAGTTGAGGTTGCAAGGGTCGATCCCTAGCTCCTGGCCCCGTATATGTGTGTGTATGCTAGACGTACCCAAACGCACACAACCAGGCAGCACTTACATATATTCCCCAAATTTGACATATAACGAGTATAACCCTCCTACCCCCTTCCCCTGTGGTGATTAGAAGGGGGGAAAGGGATGGAGAGGAGGGGGAGGGTATGACCAGGCAGGGGTTGGTTAACGGGGTGCGCTGGGGCCATGGTATCTCCTGCGGCAGGGTACAGTGTTCGAACCCCACTAAATGGGAAAGGTTCGTTCACAAGGGCTTCTTTCTTTTTGTCTGCGTTGGTTCCTGCCCTAGAGAACCAGCCGTGATAGAGAGATAGAGAGAGAGAGAGAGAGAGAGAGAGAGAGAGAGAGAGAGAGAGAGAGAGAGAGAGAGAGAGAGAGAGAGAGAGAGAGAGAGAGAGAGTGAGTGAGAGAGAGAGAGAGAGAGAGAGAGAGAGAGAGAGAGAGAGAGAGAGAGAGAGAGAGAGAGAGAGAGAGAGAGCACATTAGAATATCAGTTAACCTTGAAGATCCATATGGAGGCTAACTACCAACAACTACCTTTACGTACCACTACTCTCTAGACAGCAGAATCTAAGACAGTGTATCTGAAGGCTCTCCTCCCACCCTCCTCTCCCTCCCATTGTAAGTAACGAAGAGCAGTCTCCTCGTTACCCTGACATAAAAATGTTGAAAGTCCTTAGTTAGGGTTAAACGAGGGTCATTAAGGCTGCGTTCATATGACGTATAAATGAACGTTGGTAAATGAACGTAATTCTTGCTGATAAACGTGAGTGTTTTGAAAAGATCTGTAAGACGTTTGTTATATGACGTTTCCTGGGTGGGTGATCCTGAGATTACTGCGGCCACGCCCCCCTCCACCAGCTGTTTCATGTAAACAAACCCTCTCTCTCTCTCTCTCTCTCTCTCTCTCTCTCTCTCTCACTCACTCTCTCTCTCTCTCTCTCTCTCTCTCATCACTCTCTCTCTCTCTCTCTCTCTCTCTCCTCTCTCTCTCTCTCTCTCTCTCTCTCTCTCTCTCTCTCTCTTTTCCCAGACATGAGTAGACGTGTGTGTACTCATGTGTGTATATGTGTGTGTGTGTGTACTCACCTAGTTGTACTCACCTAATTGAGGTTACAGGGGTCGAGTCCTAGCTCCTGGCCCCGCCTCTTCACTGGTCGCTACTAGGTCACTCTCCCTGAACCGTGAGCTTTATCATACCTCTGCTTAAAGCTATGTATGGATCCTGCCTCCACTACATCACTTCCCAAACTATTCCACTTCCTGACTACTCTGTGGCTGAAGAAATACTTCCTAACATCCCTGTGATTCATCTGTGTCTTCAACTTCCAACTGTGTCCCCTTGTTGCTGTGTCCCATCTCTGGAACATCCTGTCTTTCTCGTGTGTGTGCGTGTGTGTGTGTGTGTGGTTGCAGGGGTCGAGTCACAGCTCCTGTGTGTGTCACTGCTACCATCTCACCTGCCTGGCCTCAGGTACGGTAGTAAATTCACCCACTTTTCACCATTCCCTCACACCCCCGGCCTCATTCACCGTCTTCGGACGCTCCCCACTCAACCGGATCACCCCCCTCCCCCTCCCCTGGAACCCAACCCACATCCCCCCTCCTACTCCATAACCCCCCTTCCCCCCTCACACATAAAAAAACAACTTGCACCGCTTTAGGCAGTGTAGCCAACACTCTCCACAGCATTTAATTCCAGAGTCTTGTGTTCGTGTCACTCCAGTTCGTACCGTTCGATCTGGATTTTTTTTTTCTTTTCCAGGCGATGGACCGTCAAATGGGTTCGTTCCTTTGATATACACTTGCAACTTGTACGAATTACCAGCCATTAAACGAAGTAATCCAAGCCTGCAATATATATATATATATATATATATATATATATATATATATATATATATATATATATATATATATATATATATATATATATATATATATATATATATATATATCAGTATGCAATAATCGCGAACGAGCAATATATGATGCGAAACAACCACGGGGAGTTGAATGATAGCTCTAGGCCTTTCGTGTCGCAGTCAACACATCATCAGGAGCTTACCATGTTGCAGAAATGAGTAAGAAGTCCAGGCAGATCCGTCCAGGGGAAAATTTCTATCCTGTATATGAAGTATTGCATCTGTTCTGGATGGAAATTGGTGTATATACGGAAGTGTTTATTTCCCATTACTTGTGCTGGTTTGGATATACAGGAATCAGGTATATCCTCCCAGGTATACTCTGGGAGGTTCGTGGCTTATATGATAAGGCAATTCCTTTACCGTGGATCTGATCGGCAGGAGAGCGTCGGGGTAGAGTGTCTTCGAACCTGCACTGTCTTGGCTCTAATGTAAGTTTATTTAGGTACAGGTGTGCATAATTAGAGTTACTCAAATTATCATACACAGCAACATGCGCTTAACAATTCGCAAGTAGGGGAAAGTATTTACAAACATTATCTCTCAGTCCACAGCAGGAGTCGAACCTGCACACTCGGATAAAGTACTGGATAAAGTACTGGATAAAGTACTGGATAAAGTACTGGATAAAGTACTGGATAAAGTACTGGATAAAGTACTGGATAAAGTACTGGATAAAGTACTGGATAAAGTACTGGATAAAGTACTGGATAAAGTACTGGATAAAGTACTGTATCCTCTGATTCTGAGTTTGTTGTGGACTGAGAGATAATGATTAATAGTAATATATGTATAAATTACCTAGGATAACCACAAAAAAAATGACACAGAGTAACTTATTTCCACTGGGTTCCTTGATTTACGTACTGGTACACATAACTGCAGTTATTATACAGAGTGTAAATTACCCAGGATTACCCAAAAAAGTGACTTATTTCCACTGGCACCAGCTCCTTCCTCCCCACATCCTTTTCCTTGTTCTCTTGGGATGTGTTGCTTAGACATGTTTCACTCGTGTTGGGGTATTTGTGACGACAGTGACCTCATGTGCGCCTTCTATTCAACTTCTGAGGAGAAACTGATTTTCTCTAGGGCTTTTCTTTCACTGACCCTCCCCTAAGGCACATCATATTGGTCTGGCGCTCTGACGTATGCACCAGGCTACATTCTGACTAGTTACTTTTAGCTGGGGGTGGAGCGGTGTTTGCTAGATCAGTTGTGCTAGGTGTTAGAAACTCTCAACAACCCTGAGTTAACAGATAAATCTCAGCACCACAGAGATAAAAGAGAGTCGCTAACGAGTGATCACTTTGACCAAATGCTGAGAGATGAGGAGCAGCAAAGAATCTCCCAACATACAGCTCTTGGTCTCTTAACAGAGTCGCATTTCATAATACTGTGTATCACTACAAAGTGTAGTAATTAAGACTTAGATCTGTAAAAGTAAGTTAACAGACCATTATCCCAATCCTCCTCTCCAGCATCCTCAACTCCCCTCTTAACACATTTGATCTTAGTAAAGGAATATTGAGGGATATATATGTGTGTCAAGGAAAGAGTGGTTTAGTGCCACAAGATCAGTGAAGCAGGGTGATGATTACCTTGTGGACCCAGTGAAGGTAATTAAACTCTTCTTGATTATATTAATTACAGTTAAGTCACATTCGTAATTAAGGTAATACCTGGTTATCAGTCTGACGTGCTGACCCTATGCCATCTTTCTCTCCCTCTAGGAGCATCCGGCTCACATTCGCAAGGAACCGGGTTCGATTCCCTGGGACAGAGAAGCATATGGAATTGTTTCCTTGCACCCCAGCCCACCTACCCTGCTGCTTCTACCTACCTACCCTGCTGCTTCTACCTACCTACCCTGCTGCTTCTACCTACCTACCCTGCTGCTTCTACCTACCTACCCTGTTGCTTCTACCCACCTCCCCTGCTGCTTCTATCCACCTACCCTGTTGCTTCTACCCACCTAGCCTGCTGCTTCTATCCACCTACCCTATTGCTTCTACCCACCTACCCTGCTGCTTCTACCTACCTACCCTGCTGCTTCTACCAACCTACCCTGCTGCTTCTATCCACCTACCCTGTTGCTTCTACCCACCTAGCCTGCTGCTTCTATCCACCTACCCTATTGCTTCTACCCACCTACCCTGCTGCTTCTGCCCACCTACCCTGCTGCTTCTGCCCACCTACCCTGCTGCTTCTGCCCACCTACCCTGCTGCTTCTACCCACCTACCCTGCTGCTTCTGCCCACCTACCCTGCTGCTTCTGCCCACCTACCCTGCTGCTTCTGCCCACCTACCCTGCTGCTTCTACCCACCTACCCTGCTGCTTCTACCCACCTAGCAGTAAAACTGGGTATCAGTGTTAGCCACTGGTATACATTTGTAGTATGTATACATAAGTATTCCAAGAGTGAAAATGTTACACTCCAGTGTGCTGGAAGGCCATATCTTGTCCAGATGACACTGTAAGATAACACCAGCACCTGCTGGTGTGAAAGATAACACCAACACCTGCTGGTGTGTAAGATAACACCAACACCTGCTGGTGTGTAAGATAACACCAACACCTGCTGGTGTGTAAGATAACACCAACACCTGCTGATGTGTAAGATAACACCAACACCTGCTGGTGTGTAAGATAACACCAACACCTGCTGGTGTGTAAGATAACACCAACACCTGCTGGTGTGTAAGATAACACCAGCACCTGCTGGTGTGTAAGATAACACCAACACCTGCTGGTGTGTAAGATAACACCAACACCTGCTGATGTGTAAGATAACACCAACACCTGCTGGTGTGTAAGATAACACCAGCACCTGCTGGTGTGTAAGATAACACCAGCACCTGCTGGTGTGTAAGATAACACCAACACCTGCTGGTGTGTAAGATAACACCAACATCTGCTGGTGTGTAAGATAACACCAACACCTGCTGGTGTGTAAGATAACAGCAACACCTGCTGGTGTGTAAGATAACACCAGCACCTGCTGGTGTGTAAGATAACACCAACACCTGCTGGTGTGTAAGATAACACCAGCACCTGCTGGTGTGTAAGATAACACCAACACCTGCTGGTGTGTAAGATAACACCAGCACCTGCTGGTGTGTAAGATAACACCAACACCTGCTGGTGTGTAAGATAACACCAACACCTGCTGGTGTGTAAGATAACACCAGCACCTGCTGGTGTGTAAGATAACACCAACACCTGCTGGTGTGTAAGATAACACCAACACCTGCTGGTGTGTAAGATAACACCAACACCTGCTGGTGTGTAAGATAACACCAACACCTGCTGGTGTGTAAGATAACACCAACACCTGCTGGTGTGTAAGATAACACCAACACCTGTTGGTGTGTAAGATAACACCAACACCTGCTGGTGTGTAAGATAACACCAACACCTGCTGGTGTGTAAGATAACACCAACACCTGCTGGTGTGTAAGATAACACCAACACCTGCTGGTGTGTAAGATAACACCAACACCTGCTGGTGTGTAAGATAACACCAACACCTGCTGGTGTGTAAGATAACACCAACACCTGCTGGTGTGTAAGATAACACCAACACCTGCTGGTGTGTAAGATAACACCAACACCTGTTGGTGTGTAAGATAACACCAACACCTGCTGGTGTGTAAGATAACACCAACACCTGCTGGTGTGTAAGATAACACCAACACCTGCTGGTGTGTAAGATAACACCAACACCTGCTGGTGTGTAAGATAACACCAACACCTGCTGGTGTGTAAGATAACACCAACACCTGCTGATGTGTAAGATAACACCAACACCTGCTGGTGTGTAAGATAACACCAACACCTGCTGGTGTGTAAGATAACACCAACACCTGCTGGTGTGTAAGATAACACCAACACCTGCTGGTGTGTAAGATAACACCAACACCTGCTGGTGTGTAAGATAACACCAACACCTGCTGGTGTGTAAGATAACACCAACACCTGCTGGTGTGTAAGATAACACCAACACCTGCTGGTGTGTAAGATAACACCAACACCTGCTGGTGTGTAAGATAACACCAACACCTGCTGGTGTGTAAGATAACACCAACACCTGCTGGTGTGTAAGATAACACCAACACCTGCTGGTGTGTAAGATAACACCAACACCTGCTGGTGTGTAAGATAACACTGGTGTGTAAGATAACAACACCTGCTGGTGTGTAAGATAACACCAACACCTGCTGGTGTGTAAGATAACACCAACACCTGCTGGTGTGTAAGATAACACCAACACCTGCTGGTGTGTAAGATAACACCAACACCTGCTGGTGTGTAAGATAACACCAGCACCTGCTGGTGTGTAAGATAACACCAACACCTGCTGGTGTGTAAGATAACACCAACACCTGCTGATAACACCAACACCTGCTGATGTGTAAGATAACACCAACACCTGCTGGTGTGTAAGATAACACCAACACCTGCTGGTGTGTAAGATAACACCAGCACCTGCTGGTGTGTAAGATAACACCAGCACCTGCTGGTGTGTAAGATAACACCAACACCTGCTGGTGTGTAAGATAGCACCAACACCTGCTGGTGTGTAAGATAACACCAACACCTGCTGGTGTGTAAGATAACACCAACACCTGCTGGTGTGTAAGATAACACCAACACCTGCTGGTGTGTAAGATAACAAAAACACCTGCTGGTGTGTAAGATAACACCAACACCTGCTGGTGTGTAAGATAACAACACTGCTGGTGTGTAAGATAACAACACCTGCTGGTGTGTAAGATAACACCAGCACCTGCTGGTGGGGAAGATAACACCAACACCAGCTGGTGTGTAAGATAACACCAACACCTGCTGGTGTGTAAGATAACACCAGCACCTGCTGGTGTGTAAGATAACACCAACACCTGCTGGTGTGTAAGATAACACCAGCACCTGCTGGTGTGTAAGATAACACCAGCACCTGCTGGTGTGTAAGATAACACCAGATAACACCAACACCTGCTGGTGTGTAAGATAACACCAACACCTGCTGGTGTGTAAGATAACACCAACACCTGCTGGTGTGTAAGATAACACCAACACCTGCTGGTGTGTAAGATAACACCAACACCTGCTGGTGTGTAAGATAACACCAGCACCTGCTGGTGTGTAAGATAACACCAGCACCTGCTGGTGTGTAAGATGCTGGTGTGTAAGATAACACCAACACCTGCTGGTGTGTAAGATAACACCAAGCACCTGCTGGTGTGTAAGATAACACCACACCTGCCTGTTGGTGTGTAAGATAACACCAAGCACCTGCTGGTGTGTAAGATAACACCACCAGCACCTGCTGGTGTGTAAGATAACACCAACACCTGCTGGTGTGTAAGATAACACCAGCACCTGCTGGTGTGTAAGATAACACCAACACCTGCTGGTGTGTAAGATAACACCAGCACCTGCTGGTGTGTAAGATAACACCAACACCTGCTGGTGTGTAAGATAACACCAACACCTGCTGGTGTGTAAGATAACACCAACACCTGCTGGTGTGTAAGATAACACCAACACCTGCTGGTGTGTAAGATAACACCAACACCTGCTGGTGTGTAAGATAACACCAACACCTGCTGGTGTGTAAGATAACACCAACACCTGCTGGTGTGTAAGATAACACCAGCACCTGCTGGTGTGTAAGATAACACCAACACCTGCTGGTGTGTAAGATAACACTGCTGGTGTGTAAGATAACACCAACACCTGCAGATAACACCAACACCTGCTGGTGTGTAAGATAACACCAGCACCTGCTGGTGTGTAAGATAACACCACCAGCACCTGCTGGTGTGTAAGATAACACCAAGCACCTGCTGGTGTGTAAGATAACACCAGCACCTGCTGGTGTGTAAGATAACACCAGCACCTGTTGGTGTGTAAGATAACACCAGCACCTGCTGGTGTGTAAGATAACACCAGCACCTGCTGGTGTGTAAGATAACACCAGCACCTGTTGGTGTGTAAGATAACACCAGCACCTGCTGGTGTGTAAGATAACACCAACACCTGCTGGTGTGTAAGATAACACCAGCACCTGCTGGTGTGTAAGATAACACCAGCACCTGCTGGTGTGTAAGATAACACCAGCACCTGCTGGTGTGTAAGATAACAACACCTGCTGGTGTGTAAGATAACACCAACACCTGGTGTGTAAGATAACACCAGCACCTGCTGGTGTGTAAGATAACACCAGCACCTGCTGGTGTGTAAGATAACACCAGCACCTGTTGGTGTGTAAGATAACACCAGCACCTGCTGGTGTGTAAGATAACACCAGCACCTGCTGGTGTGTAAGATAACACCAGCACCTGTTGGTGTGTAAGATAACACCAGCACCTGCTGGTGTGTAAGATAACACCAGCACCTGCTGGTGTGTAAGATTGGTGTGTAAGATAACACCAGCACCCTGCTGGTGTGTAAGATAACACCAGCACCCTGCTGGTGTGTAAGATAACACCAACACCTGCTGGTGTGTAAGATAACACCAGCACCTGCTGGTGTGTAAGATAACACCAGCACCTGCTGGTGTGTAAGATAACACCAGCACCTGCTGGTGTGTAAGATAACACCAACACCTGCTGGTGTGTAAGATAACACCAACACCTGCTGGTGTGTAAGTAAGATAACACCAACACCTGCTGGTGTGTAAGATAACACCAACACCTGCTGGTGTGTAAGATAACACCAACACCTGCTGGTGTGTAAGATAACACCAACACCTGCTGGTGTGTAAGATAACACCAACACCTGCTGGTGTGTAAGATAACACCAACACCTGCTGGTGTGTAAGATAACACCAGCACCTGCTGGTGTGTAAGATAACACCAGCACCTGCTGGTGTGTAAGATAACACCAGCACCTGCTGGTGTGTAAGATAACACCAACACCTGCTGGTGTGTAAGATAACACCAACACCTGCTGGTGTGTAAGATAACACCAGCACCTGCTGGTGTGTAAGATAACACCAGCACCTGTTGGTGTGTAAGATAACACCAGCACCTGCTGGTGTGTAAGATAACACCAGCACCTGCTGGTGTGTAAGATAACACCAGCACCTGTTGGTGTGTAAGATAACACCAGCACCTGCTGGTGTGTAAGATAACACCAGCACCTGTTGGTGTGTAAGATAACACCAGCACCTGCTGGTGTGTAAGATAACACCAGCACCTGTTGGTGTGTAAGATAACACCAGCACCTGCTGGTGTGTAAGATAACACCAGCACCTGCTGGTGTGTAAGATAACACCAGCACCTGTTGGTGTGTAAGATAACACCAGCACCTGCTGGTGTGTAAGATAACACCAACACCTGCTGGTGTGTAAGATAACACCAGCACCTGCTGGTGTGTAAGATAACACCAGCACCTGCTGGTGTGTAAGATAACACCAGCACCTGCTGGTGTGTAAGATAACACCAGCACCTGCTGGTGTGTAAGATAACACCAACACCTGCTGGTGTGTAAGATAACACCAGCACCTGCTGGTGTGTAAGATAACACCAGCACCTGCTGGTGTGTAAGATAACACCAACACCTGCTGGTGTGTAAGATAACACCAACACCTGCTGGTGTGTAAGATAACACCAGCACCTGCTGGTGTGTAAGATAACACCAGCACCTGCTGGTGTGTAAGATAACACCAACACCTGCTGGTGTGTAAGATAACACCAGCACCTGCTGGTGTGTAAGATAACACCTGCTGGTGTGTAAGATAACACCATCACCTGCTGGTGTGTAAGATAACACCAGCACCTGTTGGTGTGTAAGATAACACCAGCACCTGGTGTGTAAGCACCTGCTGGTGTGTAAGATAACACCAGCACCTGCTGGTGTGTAAGATAACACCAGCACCTGCTGGTGTGTAAGATAACACCAACACCTGCTGGTGTGTAAGATAACACCAGCACCTGCTGGTGTGTAAGATAACACCAGCACCTGTTGGTGTGTAAGATAACACCAGCACCTGCTGGTGTGTAAGATAACACCAGCACCTGTTGGTGTGTAAGATAACACCAACACCTGCTGGAGGCTTCTACAGCGTTTCATCTCCCACTTCTCTCCTCTTACTCCATTCTCATCTTTATCTTTTATCACCACTTTCACTCTCTCCATCCCTCCCTCTCTCTCTCTCTCTCTCTCTCTCTCTCTCTCTCTCTCTCTCTCTCTCTCTCTCTGTTATTTCCGGCTTGGTAGATCACGAATGAGAAACTGTATTCACGTACAGGTATACATAAATACAGTTGTATAAATTATCATACATAGCTGAATATGCTACAATAAGATCACAGTAAACAGGTGTTATCACAGTGCGCACAGTAAACAGGTGTTATCACAGTGCGCACAGTAAACAGGTGTTATCACAGTGCGCACAGTAAACAGGTGTTATCACAGTGCGCACAGTAAACAGGTGTTATCACAGTGCGCACGACAACCACTGTCAAAAATCAGGAAGTTGCTTGGAATTTCACTATTTTTCACAGTGGTTGTTCATCATATGTATAGATTACTCAGGATAACCTCAAAAATGTTAAAGTGGCTTCTTAGGTGCTCTGGACAGGCACCTAAAGTCAGTTCCTGACCAGCCGGGCTGTGGTTCGTATGTCGGGTTGCGTTCGGCCAACAGTAACAGCCTGGTATCTCCAGGTATACTCCATTAAGGCCCTTATAATATTCTATTATTTAAATCTTAGAAGTCTAAAGAACTAAGTAAGTTAATTATGTGTGAAGAAATTGCAGTGAAATTAGGTACGCTAAGAATTAGGTAAACTAGGCTATTTTATATTGATATTAAAGAGAGAGTGAAGGAAGGAAGGAAGGAAGGAAGGAGAGTCGAGGACACGGTGATGGACGAGATAATGGTGAAAATCTACGAGACCTCTACGAGAACCTTACGTTCTGAGGAGAGGAACAGGATGCCAGAAGTTAGGGAGAAAATTGAACCTAAAAGAACGTTCAAGACAGAATTCTTTAGAGAAGAGATGGAATAAAAGAGAGAGAGAGAGAACCCTTGACTTAACCTTGTAAAAACCTTTGTGTAAAGAGAGAAAGAGAGAGGAGAGAGAGAGAGAAACTGTTTATCTCTCACTGTTAACATCGTCGAGAAGCCATGTTGATTCCAATAATTTTAGAAAAAATTTAACATCACCTGGTTCTATCTTCCCACATCACTTGGTTCTATCTTCCCACATCACTTGGTTCTATCTCCCCACATCACTTGGTTCTATCTTCCCACATCACCTGGTTCTCTCCTCCCACATCACTTGGTTCTATCTTCCCACATCACTTGGTTCTATCCTCCCACATCACTTGGTTCTATCTTCCCTCATCACTTGGTTCTATCTTCCCACATCACTTGGTTCTATCTTCCCACATCACTTGGTTCTATCTTCCCACATCACCTGGTTCTCTCCTCCCACATCACTTGGTTCTATCTTCCCACATCACTTGGTTCTATCCTCCCACATCACTTGGTTCTATCTTCCCTCATCACTTGGTTCTATCTTCCCACATCACTTGGTTCTATCTTCCCTCATCACTTGGTTCTATCTTCCCACATCACTTGGTTCTATCTTCCCACATCACTTGGTTCTATCTTCCCACATCACTTGGTTCTATCCTCCCACATCACTTGGTTCTATCTTCCCACACCACTTGGTTCTCTCCTCCCACATCACTTGGTTCTATCCTCCCACATCACTTGGTTCTATCTTCCCACATCACTTGGTTCTATCCTCCCACATCACTTGGTTCTATCCTCCCACATCACTTGGTTCTATCCTCCCACATCACTTGGTTCTCTCCTCCCAAATCACTTGGTTCTATCTTCCCACATCACTTGGTTCTCTCCTCCCACATCACTTGGTTCTATCTACCCACATCACTTGGTTCTATCTTCCCACATCACTTGGTTCTATCTTCCCACATCACTTGGTTCTATCTTCCCGCATCACTTGGTTCTATCTTCCCACATCACTTGGTTCTATCCTCCCACATCACTTTGTTCTATCTTCCCACATCACTTTGTTCTATCTTCCCACATCACTTGGTTCTATCTTCCCACATCACTTGGTTCTATCTTCCCACATCACTTGGTTCTATCTTCCCACATCACTTTGTTCTATCTTCCCACATCACTTGGTTCTATCTTCCCACATCACTTGGTTCTATCTACCCACATCACTTTGTTCTATCTTCCCACATCACTTGGTTCTATCTTCCCACATCACTTGGTTCTATCTACCCACATCACTTTGTTCTATCTTCCCACATCACTTGGTTCTATCTTCCCACATCACTTGGTTCTATCTACCCACATCACTTTGTTCTATCTTCCCACATCACTTGGTTCTCTCCTCCCACATTACGGGCCAAAACCTATAAAAAATAATGACTCATTAGTGGGCTCTTGGTCCAGGGGAACGGAGCTATCCCTCCCCACTCCTACCTCGGATCAAATCTCAGAGGTTTAGCAAATTTCTTCAGCACCCAGGTCAAGATGGTCGAGTTGAGGTAGCAACAAGTCAAGAATATCACCTCTAAGTGCGTCAGTAAATATTATTATTATTATTATTATTATTATTATTATTATTATTATTATTATTATTATTATTATTATTATTATTACTAAAGAAACAAAGGAGGATGCGACTTTATATTTTTCCAGTTATTTTAACAAGTAGGATGACGGTGAGGATTTTTTCCACTCTCCTCGTGGGTCCTAAATTTGGATAATGTGTGAGTGTTTGTGTACAAGTGTTGTTTAGCCTCTCTGGTCACTTGTCCTCAAATTATGAACTGTGGGAGATTCTGAATGTAATGTTGGTTTGTGGGAGCCATTAAGACTGTTTGTCACCTGTATACCACCAGTCATTACACGAGGGTCATTAAGACTGTCACCTGTACACCACCAGTCATTACATGAGGGTCATTAAGACTGTCACCTGTACACCACCAGTCATTACACGAGTGTTATTAAGATTGCATGTCACCCGTACACACTAAAGAATACCTTATCACTAGCCTCGTGTTCCAGGGTGTGGGTGTGACCGTCTAGTCGAAGCTAGGCGATCACACACACGTATGTCTGGGATCTGATGCCAAGTATGTGGGTTACGAGTTGTTAAACAGAATATGATAGGTTTTAGTAGTGTAGCTATGTCTGGTGTAGTCTGACAAGTACCCATTGTACAAGACCTCTGTTATTCTATTTATTTTGCGCTACAGCTCACAGGATGCGCTGCGGGATGCACGATGTCCCAGCCGCTCAGGCGGCGGCAGCGTAAATAGCGAAACTCACTACGGTAATGACAGGATAGTAAACTACTCAGTAAGAATGCGACTTCTCACCCATACTGTCAGCTGACGTAGTTGTTTCTCTTATGAGTTTGGTATTTGTTGTTCGTTTAACCCTGAGTCTTGTACTGAGTTCTGGCTCACTTGTGTTACACCCTCGCAGGTCTTAAGTTTATCTAGGCACAGGTATATATATCTGGAGTATACCTGGAGGAGGGATTTCGGGGATCAATGCCCCTGCGGCCCGTTCCGTGACCAGACCTCGTGGTTGATCAGGATCTGATCAAATAGGCTGTTACTACTGGCCGCAGGTAAACCAACGTAGGAACTACAGCCCGGCTGGTCAGGTACTGATTTTACGTGCCTGTCCAGCGTCTTTTTTGAAGACAAGCAGGGGTCTCACATAAGTACTATTATCATACATAGTGTAAATTATCTAGGAACCCCAAAAAAAGTCAGTGACTTATTTCCATTGTGGTCTTTAGCGAACCCCTCCTCCTTATCCTGCTTATCGAGTCCGGTTAATAGTCTGAATAATGAACATAACGTCCATGACAGAGGGTACAAGACTGATACGTGCTTCTGGCATCAAGAAGTGCGTCTTATCTTAGAGTTCTAGTATCGAGTTATGGAATTCTCTGCTACTGTAACAGGGTACGAGTGGCAGTATTGCTGGTCCAGTCGGGTTCGTTCCACGTCCGATAAAGGATTCGCTTCGCTGATGCGCTGCAGTACCGCCTCGGCCAGCTCCCACGGCAGTTCCTTTTAATCTACGGCGAGACGTATGCAAATGAGTGGCAAAGAGTCGTTCGGTTTTAGAGGTCAGCGGATCAAAAGCATGTGGTAGAGGGATGGATGGTGAGGTGGGTTGAACGATCAACTCTGAGAGTTGCGCTTCAAGCTCTTCTTTTGTCTCTCACTCCTATGTGCTCAGATACTCTCACTGATCATCGTCTCGTTCCAGAAACTTTCGTCTATATGATCTAAACTTAAATCTTGAAAAACGCCCAGTCAAAAATACCTGAGAGGGGGGGGAAGGAGGATGTTTTTTGAGCCCTTGCAACCAACCACAAGACTGGATTCTTCCTTCAGGGTTCGAATCCACGTCCCGACGCCGGCAAATGAGCGAATCTTTTAGCAAAACTGCACCAGCCAGCCAGGGACCGAACAGGTCTCAGTAAGGGCCAGTCTTGCATGTGCTCGACCCACCATACAATTCTGCATGTCTTAATAGCTAGTTCAGTGAGATTCCCAGAAATATATTACTTAGCTCTCTTCTCAACCCAGACTCTTACAATTGTCTAAATAAAATAATAATAATAATATTTTTTATTTTTAGATGTACATGATATAACTTATACAGACCATAGCTGATGT
>NC_091364.1:1722541-1844065 GCF_038502225.1 Cherax quadricarinatus | reverse complement strand
TGATGTACTAGTGTGTATCAGATTATCAAGCTGGCTCGCATTTAATTTTTTATATCTAAAACGGGTGAATGTGTACAAAGGGATTTACACATCACACTGGGTTACTTACGAGACATGTGTTAGACACGATACACTGAAGCAGGGAGATGCACTGAAGCAGTGAGATGCACTGAAGCAGGGAGATGCACTGAAGCAGGGAGATGCACTGAAGCAGGGAGATGCACTGAAGCTGTGAGATGCACTGAAGCAGGGAGATGCACTGAAGCAGGGAGATGCACTGAAGCAGGGAGATGCACTGAAGCAGGGAGATGCACTGAAGCTGTGAGATGCACTGAAGCAGGGAGATGCACTGAAGCAGGGAGATGCACTGAAGCTGTGAGATGCACTGAAGCAGGGAGATACACTGAAGCAGGGAGATGCACTGAAGCAGGGAGATGCACTGAAGCAGTGAGATGCACTGAAGCAGGGAGATGCACTGAAGCAGGGAGATGCACTGAAGCAGTGAGATGCACTGAAGCAGTGAGATGCACTGAAGCAGGGAGATGCACTGAAGCAGTGAGATGCACTGAAGCAGGGAGATGCACTGAAGCAGGGAGATGCACTGAAGCAGTGAGATGCACTGAAGCAGGGAGATACACTGAAGCAGGGAGATGCACTGAAGCAGGGAGATACACTGAAGCAGGGAGATGCACTGAAGCAGGGAGATACACTGAAGCAGTGAGATGCACTGAAGCAGGGAGATACACTGAAGCAGGGAGATGAACTGAAGCAGGGAGATGCACTGAAGCAGTGAGATGCACTGAAGCTGTGAGATGCACTGAAGCAGGGAGATGCACTGAAGCAGTGAGATACACTGAAGCAGTGAGATGCACTGAAGCAGGGAGATACACTGAAGCAGGGAGATGAACTGAAGCAGGGAGATGCACTGAAGCAGTGAGATGCACTGAAGCTGTGAGATGCACTGAAGCTGTGAGATGCACTGAAGCAGGGCCTGGTGGTTAACGCTCTCGCTTCACACGGTGAGGGCCTGGGTTCGATTCCCAGCCAGAGTAGAAACATTGGACGTGTTTCTTTCCACCTGTTGTCTATGTTCCCCATCAGTAAAATGGGTACCTGGGTGTTAGTCGACTGGTGTGGGTCGCATCCTGGGACACTGACCTAAGGAGGCCTGGTCACAGACCGGGCCGCGGGGGCGTTGACCCCCGGAACTCTCTCCAGATAATCTCCAGGGAGATACACTGAAGCAGGGAGATGCACTGAAGCAGGGAGATGCACTGAAGCAGGGAGATGCACTGAATCAGTGAGATGAACTGAAGCAGGGAGATGCACTGAAGCAGGGAGATGCACTGAAGCAGGGAGATGCACTGAAGCAGGGAGATGCACTGAAGCAGGGAGATGCACTGAAGCAGTGAGATGCACTGAAGCAGGGAGATGCACTGAAGCAGGGAGATTCACTGAAGCAGGGAGATGCACTGAAGCAGGGAGATGCACTGAAGCAGGGAGATGCACTGAAGCAGGGAGATGCACTGAAGCAGGGAGATTCACTGAAGCAGGGAGATGCACTGAAGCAGTGAGATGCACTGAAGCAGGGAGATGCACTGAAGCAGGGAGATACACTGAAGCAGGGAGATGCACTGAAGCAGGGAGATGCACTGAAGCAGGGAGATGCACTGAAGCAGTGAGATGCACTGAAGCTGTGAGATGCACTGAAGCTGTGAGATGCACTGAAGCTGTGAGATGCACTGAAGCAGGGAGATGCACTGAAGCAGTGAGATGCACTGAAGCAGGGAGATGCACTGAAGCAGTGAGATGCACTGAAGCAGTGAGATGCACTGAAGCTGTGAGATGCACTGAAGCAGGGAGATGCACTGAAGCAGTGAGATGAACTGAAGCAGGGAGATGAACTGAAGCAGGAGAGATGCACTGAAGCAGGGAGATGCACTGAAGCAGGGAGATGCACTGAAGCAGGGAGATGCACTGAAGCAGGGAGATGCACTGAAGCAGTGAGATGCACTGAAGCAGGGAGATGCACTGAAGCAGGGAGATACACTGAAGCAGTGAGAGGCACTGAAGCAGGGAGATACACTGAAGCAGGGAGATGCACTGAAGCAGGGAGATGCACTGAAGCAGTGAGATGCACTGAAGCAGGGAGATGCACTGAAGCAGTGAGATGCACTGAAGCAGTGAGATGCACTGAAGCTGTGAGATGCACTGAAGCAGGGAGATGCAATGAATCAGTGAGATGAACTGAAGCAGGGAGATGCACTGAAGCAGGGAGATGCACTGAAGCAGGGAGATGCACTGACGCAGGGAGCGGCACTGAAGCAGGGAGATGCACTGAAGCAGTGAGATGCACTGAAGCAGGGAGATGCACTGAAGCAGGGAGATTCACTGAAGCAGGGAGATGCACTGAAGCAGTGAGATGCACTGAAGAAGGGAGATGCACTGAAGCAGGGAGATACACTGAAGCAGGGAGATGCACTGAAGCAGTGAGATGCACTGAAGCTGTGAGATGCACTGAAGCTGTGAGATGCACTGAAGCTGTGAGATGCACTGAAGCAGGGAGATGCACTGAAGCAGTGAGATGCACTGAAGCAGTGAGATGCACTGAAGCTGTGAGATGCACTGAAGCAGGGAGATGAACTGAAGCAGGAGAGATGCACTGAAGCAGGAAGATGTACTGAAGCAGTGAGATGCACTGAAGCAGGGAGATGCACTGAAGCAGGGAGATACACTGAAGCAGTGAGATGCACTGAAGCAGGGAGATGCACTGAAGCAGTGAGATGCACTGAAGCTGTGAGATGCACTGAAACAGGGAGATGCACTGAAGCAGTGAGAGGCACTGAAGCAGGGAGATGCATTGAAGCAGTGAGATGCACTGAAGCAGTGAGATGCACTGAAGCTGTGAGATACACTGAAGCAGTGAGATGCACTGAAGCAGTGAGATGCACTGAAGCAGTGAGATGCACTGAAGCTGTGAGATGCACTGAAGCAGGGAGATACACTGAAGCAGGGAGATGCACTGAAGCTGTGAGATGCACTGAAGCAGTGAGATGCACTGAAGCAGGGAGATGCACTGAAGCAGGGAGATGTACTGAAGCAGTGAGATGCACTGAAGCAGTGAGATGCACTGAAGCAGTGAGATGCACTGAAGCAGGGAGATGCACTGAAGCAGTGAGATGCACTGAAGCTGTGAGATGCACTGAAGCAGGGAGATACACTGAAGCAGGGAGATGCACTGAAGCAGGGAGATACACTGAAGCAGGGAGATGCACTGAAGCAGTGAGATGCACTGAAGCTGTGAGATACACTGAAGCAGGGAGATACACTGAAGCAGGGAGATGCACTGAAGCAGGGAAATGCACTGAAACAGGGAGATGCACTGAAGCAGGGAGATGCACTGAAGCAGGGAGATGCACTGAAGCAGGGAAATGCACTGAAGCAGTGAGATGCACTGAAGCAGTGAGATACACTGAAGCAGTGAGATGCACTGAAGCAGTGAGATGCACTGAAGCAGTGAGATGCACTGAAGCAGTGAGATGCACTGAAGCTGTGAGATGCACTGAAGCAGGGAGATGCACTGAAGCAGGGAGATGCACTGAAGCAGGGAGATACACTGAAGCAGGGAGATGCACTGAAGCAGGGAAATGCACTGAAGCAGGGAGATGCACTGAAGCAGGGAGATGCACTGAAGCAGTGAGATGCACTGAAGCAGTGAGATGCACTGAAGCAGGGAGATGCACTGAAGCAGGGAGATACACTGAAGCAGTGAGATGCACTGAAGCAGGGAGATGCACTGAAGCAGGGAGATACACTGAAGCAGTGAGATGCACTGAAGCAGGGAAATGCACTGAAGCAGGGAGATACACTGAAGCAGTGAGATGCACTGAAGCAGGGAGATGCACTGAAGCAGGGAGATACACTGAAGCAGTGAGATGCACTGAAGCAGGGAGATGCACTGAAGCAGGGAGATACACTGAAGCAGGGAGATGCACTGAAGCAGGGAGATACACTGAAGCAGTGAGATGCACTGAAGCAGGGAGATGCACTGAAGCAGTGAGATGCACTGAAGCTGTGAGATGCACTGAAGCAGTGAGATGCACTGAAGCAGGGAGATGCACTGAAGCAGTGAGATGCACTGAAGCTGTGAGATGCACTGAAGCAGTGAGATGCACTGAAGCAGGGAGATGCACTGAAACAGTTAGATGCATTGAAGCAGGGAGATACACTGAAGCAGGGAGATGCACTGAAGCAGTGAGATGCACTGAAGCAGGGAGATGCACTGAAGCAGGGAGATGCACTGAAGCAGGGAGATGCACTGAAGCAGGGAGATGCACTGAAGCAGGGAGATGCACTGAAGCAGGGAGATGCACTGAAGCAGTGAGATGCACTGAAGCTGTGAGATGCACTCAAGCTGTGAGATGCACTGAAGCAGGGAGATGCACTGAAGCAGTAAGATGCACTGAAGCAGGGAGATACACTGAAGCAGGGAGATGCACTGAAGCAGTAAGATGCACTGAAGCAGTAAGATGCACTGAAGCAGGGAGATGCACTGAAGCAGTAAGATGCACTGAAGCAGTAAGATGCACTGAAGCAGTAAGATGCACTGAAGCAGTAAGATGCACTGAAGCATGGAGATGCACTGAAGCAGTAAGATGCACTGAAGCAGGGAGATGCACTGAAGCAGTAAGATGCACTGAAGCAGTAAGATGCACTGAAGCATGGAGACACACTGAAGCAGGGAGACGCACTGAAGTAAAAAGACACACTGAAGCAGGGAGATACACTGAAGCAGGGAGACACACTGAAGCAGGGAGACACACTGAGGCAGGGAGACACACTGAAGCAGGGAGACACACTGAAGCAGGGAGACACACTGAAGCAGGGAGACACACTGAAGCAGGGAGACACACTGAAGCAGGGAGACACACTGAAGCAGGGAGACACACTGAAGCAGGGAGATACACTGAAGCAGGGAGATACACTAAAGCAGGGAGACGCTGAAGCAGGGAGACACACTGAAGCAGGGAGACACACTGAAGCAGGGAGACACGCTGAAGCAGGGAGACACACTGAAGCAGGGAGACACACTGAAGCAGGGAGATACACTGAAGCAGGGAGACACACTGAAGCAGTGAGATACACTGAAGCAGGGAGACACACTGAAGCAGTGAGATACACTGAAGCAGGGAGACACACTGAAGCAGGGAGATACACTGAAGCAGGGAGACACACTGAAGCAGGGAGACACACTGAAGCAGGGAGATACACTGAAGCAGGGAGACACACTGAAGCAGGGAGACACACTGAGGCAGGGAGACACACTGAAGCAGGGAGACACACTGAAGCAGTGAGATACACTGAGGCAGGGAGACACACTGAGGCAGGGAGACACACTGAAGCAGGGAGACACACTGAAGCAGTGAGACACACTGAAGCAGGGAGACACACTGAAGCAGGGAGACACACTGAAGCAGGGAGACACACTGAAGCAGTGAGACACACTGAAGCAGGGAGACACACTGAAGCAGGGAGACACACTGAAGCAGGGAGATACACTGAAGCAGGGAGACACACTGAAGCAGTGAGACACACTGAAGCAGGGAGACACACTGAAGCAGGGAGACACACTGAAGCAGGGAGATACACTGAAGCAGGGAGACACACTGAAGCAGGGAGACACACTGAGGCAGGGAGACACACTGAAGCAGGGAGACACACTGAAGCAGTGAGGTACACTGAGGCAGGGAGACACACTGAGGCAGGGAGACACACTGAAGCAGGGAGACACACTGAAGCAGTGAGGTACACTGAGGCAGGGAGACACACTGAGGCAGGGAGACACACTGAAGCAGTGAGACACACTGAAGCAGTGAGACACACTGAAGCAGGGAGACACACTGAAGCAGTGAGACACTGAAGCAGGGAGACACACTGAAGCAGTGAGACACTGAAGCAGGGAGACACACTGAAGCAGTGAGACACACTGAAGCAGGGAGACGCACAGAAGCAGGGAGATACACTGAAGCAGTGAGACACACTGAAGCAGGGAGACACACTGAAGCAGGGAGACACACTGAAGCAGGGAGACACACTGATATAGAGACAAGATACATTAAAGCAGAGGGAGAGACACTAGCAGTGACAAGCAGAGTGCAGCAGACATGTACATATACACAGCAGACTTTAATCACCTTGACCCCAGTACAGAGACTATCTCTCAACACATCTTTCCTAAGTTAATATTTACGTCTGATCATATAACATACAAATAACTTTCTTGCAAATCTCTTGGGGCACACACACACACACACACACACACACACACACACACACACACACACACACACACACACACACACACACACACACACATTCTGGGCACAAAATACATCATATAAATTTAATCTAGTGTAGACAGTCTTGTTAAACATAATGACAGGTTATACTGGGAATTACTAAGGCAATATAAAAAGGGGAATAAAAACTAGGCTAAAATAGGCAGTAAGTCAAGCAATGTGACTTATCTTCACCTCTCGCTTTACACCACCTTCTATACGTTTATTTCCTCTCTATCAGCCCATCTTACTCTAATCTTTCTGTATGATCAAACCATCAGAGAAATACGTTTGATCTCTGAGTTACAATTTTTATACCTCCACCAGATCTTCTGATCTAGTTGGACAATTTTTTCTGAGTACAACTGGTGAGTACTCATACCTCCAGTGGAAGGTCCAGGTGACGTGTTGGTCATGACCAACAATTTTGTATTAATAATAATTAATTTAAGGGTGATCTTGATCTAGTCTGGACATACATATTTTTCTCTCAACGTAGTTACTCAGTGGTTATAATTTTATCTATGATTTTTAAAGGGGTGGAGGAGTAAGCCAGTGGAAGGTCTCAGTCAGATGACGTGTTGGTCATGACCAACAATTATTGTATTAATAATAATTAATTTAAGGGTGTTATACATCATCTACTTAAAGTCAAAAGTTGTAAAATGTTATTATGTCTTCTATACTGAAATTTGAAATTCATTTATTGGATATTTTAGAAGAAATCCTATTGATATTAGACAATTTGGGTCCAATAAAGGATTGTCTATTGTTGACTCTTGTTTGGTTCTGAAAAAAACTGTTCCTATATTAAGAAGGCGCGTACAGCATTTGCTGCTTCCATGGATTTATCTTAGGCATCTGATAAAGTGGACGACTTTATTTAATGGAATATAGTTATTCAGAGGACTCCTTTCTGGCAGTGTATCTTAATATGTATTATTTAAGAAACCAGGAGGTAAGAATTGTATTGGGTGGTAAAACAGATGGTCATTATATCATTAACAAGAATGGAAGACAAGGTGGCATCCTCTCACCATCGCTGTTTATATTAAATATTAATGTGATTCAAAGTGTCGCTGCTTCTGTGGAAGTGGAATGTAGGTTCCACTTTCCTAAGAGTAAATATCGCTGCATATACAGATGATATTGTTCTTTTGGATAATTCAATTTAACATTTAAAAAATAATTGTTTTGGTAAAAAATTGCGTTATTTAAATTTACAAATTAACACAAAATAATGTATGGTATTTTTGTGAGAATACTAACTCTAATAATCTGGATATTATTATTATTATTATTATTATTATTATTATTTTTATTATTATTATTATTATTATTAGCCTATATGAAATTGTTCAACATTTCAGATATTTATATTATTACTTACAAAGTGATTTATTATATAATGAGGAGGTTGAAATGAGACTAAATATGTTCTTTTGCAAAATTTAATTCTGGCTTCAGAAATTTTCTCATTGTTTTTATCTAAAGCATATTGTATCATTAAAAATTGCAGCTATGGAATAATGAGAGAGTTTTTAGTTCCATGCATCTTAATTTTTTTCAAGGTCCTTTTACAAATGCTTTAAAAAAAAGTGTTGGGGTTACCCACTTAACAACAGCAGTCATAATTCTGAATATTTATGTATGATGTTTTTAATATTTTTTTCTTACATACTAATTACTTTAAGTCATTCATCAACAATTTAAAAATTCTGTAAATTTTAATCTAGCTTCTAAAACAGGAATATTATTCTTCATGCATTTCCCAGATTGTCATTACAATATATTTTAAAATGATGTTGAGAACAATTTAGATATAATACACTGGATATAATATAATGACTACAAAGTTGTGCGTCTTAAACAGATGTAGTTTTATAGGTGTGTGTTAAGTATTTTTATTTAAATACTATGTAACCTTCTTACAAGCTAAATAATTGTTGTAATAATACAAGCTAAATAATTGTAATATTACAAGCTATATGTTGTAATATTATAAGCTATATGTTGTAATATTATAAGCTATATGTTGTAATATTATAAGCTATATGTTGTAATATTATAAGCTATATGTTGTAATATTACAAGCTATATGTTGTAATATTATAAGCTATATGTTGTAATATTATAAGCTATATGTTGTAATATTATAAGCTATATGTTGTAATATTATAAGCTATATGTTGTAATATTATAAGCTATATGTTGTAATATTATAAGCTATATGTTGTAATATTACAAGCTATATGTTGTAATATTACAAGCTATATGTTGTAATATTACAAGCTATATGTTGTAATATTACAAGCTAAGCACTTGCTGTTAACAGTCTGTGTAGCTGAGTACTTTCATTATTTAATCAATGAAAATTCTGTATTTCTGTTTAATGTTATTTGTGTGTGGATATATGTAATGTGTGATATGTATCGTACTGCATGTGAAATATGTTGTTGCTTACCACCTCCCCCTCTCAAACAGCCACCCGTCCCTCACTGTTCTATATAAACTCGAAATCTAATTCTCTGTGCTTACTACCACAGGATGATCACAGTCCAAAATCGAAATATCAGATTAACTAAACTTCGTTGGTTGGTAGCGCACTCATTTCACACATTGAGGTTCATGGTTCGATCCCCGTTACGGGTGAAAACATTTGGGAGTGTTTCCTTAAGACACCTGCTGTCCATGTTCACCCATTAGTATAAAATGGGTACCTGGGTGTTACTCGATTGGTGTGGGTCGCATCCTGGGGACAAAATTGACCTAATTTACCAGAAATGCTCAGCATAATAAGGAGCTTTCTATATAGTATGTCATTAATGTCAGCTATGGTCTGTATAAAGTTCTATCATGTACTTGTAAAAATAAAGATTATTATTATTATTATTATCCCAAGTTGTCTGGCGTGACCAGTTACGCTGCAATCGTCTTAAATCACTCATATTACCATTAATTATATTTCACAGGCAAGTGTTACACTGTAAGAACACTTTCTTGAGAGCCTCACAGAACACAACAGTCACAATGTGAGTTATTAAAGCGGCGCCTTGAAGCCTAATTACAAACTTTAAAACTTCAATACAGCTTCGAGCAGAGTAAAGCACGAACACTAAGAGTTACTCATTGATATATATATATATATATATATATATATATATATATATATATATATATATATATATATATATATATATATATATATATATATATATATATATATTGTATATGTTTTATACTCTAGAAAATATATATTTGAAAAGATTGATTTGTAAATATAAGGTCAATTTATATGTGACTTATAACTAGTTGTAGGTTATATACACTGAGATGTATATATGTCTTAGTGTATATACGCTGATTTTGTTTTATAATGTATGCTAGGGATATTATTAAAAGTTCTTGGCTAGTATATAGGCTATAAAAGTAATTTGTTACTATTATATTTAAGAAGAGCTAAACCCGTAAGGTTCCTATAGCTTCTGGAGGCATGGAAGGCACTCAGGTTAGATCCAAGGAAGGAGAGAATAAAGTCCAGTTTCTTGGATCAAGAGCCTAATGAATCAGCCAATCAAATATCTTCAGTCCGGGCGAAACTGTTAATAATGATACTATTAATATAAGGGTTATGAAATTACCTTTGAAGACATTTCGCTCACCAGGTACCTGTTGATTAGATCAAGTCCACAGTGGACGAAACGTCTTCAAATAAAATATGTATGTATTGTGTCGGAATTTATAAATGCCTAGAACTGTCAATATAATATAGTGTGAGGTTAATGGCAATTATTGAAAAGACGTTTCGCTCATCAGGGAGTTTATTAATGTCTGAGCTTAGATTTTATGTACAGAAAAGACCCTCTGAGGGTTGAGCTCTCTTACAGTCTGCTTGGAACTGCTACAGTCTGCTTGGAACTGCTACAGTCTGCTTGGAACTGCTACAGTCTGCTTGGAACTGCTACAGTCTGATTGGAACTGCTACAGTCTGCTTGGAACTGCTACAGTCTGCTTGGAACTGCTACAGTCTGCTTGGAACTGCTACAGTCTGATTGGAACTGCTACAGTCTGCTTGGAACTGCTACAGTCTGATTGGAACTGCTACAGTCTGCTTGGAACTGCTACAGTCTGATTGGAACTCCTACAGTCTGATTGGAACTGCTACAATCTGCTTGGAACTGCTACAGTCTGATTGGAACTGCTACAGTCTGATTGGAACAGTTAGTCTGCTTGTAACAGTTACAGTCTGCTTGGAACAGTTACAGTCTGCTTGGAACAGTTACAGTATATTTGGAACTGCTACAGTCTGCTTGGAACAGTTACAGTCTGCTTGGAACAGTTACAGTCTGCTTGGAACAGTTACAGTCTGTTACAATCTATTTGGAACTGCTACAATCTGCTTGGAAGTTACAGTCTGTTTGGAACTGCCACAGTCTGTTTGAAACAGCTACAGACTGTTTGAAACAGCTACGGACTGTTTGAAACAGCTACAGACTGTTTGAAACAGCTACGGACTGTTTGAAACAGCTACAGACTGTTTGAAACAGCTACGGACTGTTTGAAACAGCTACAGACTGTTTGAAACAGCTACAGACTACTTGAAACAGCTACAATCTGCTTGGAACTGCCAGAAACTGCTCGAAACTGCTTCGAGCCGCTTCACTCGTCTCCATTGTCAGTGTTGACTGGTGCTGGTGCGGCCGCCATCGACGGATCTCTCAAGAAATGTCCATATTTTAGAGAAACTCCGAAGTTCTGTCGTGCTAAATGTTATTTGGTGAACTTGTGCGTAAATAAAGAAGATGTCAGCGAAGTTTGGCCTCACTCCGTGACCGAGAAATAAGGTAATAAGGCAAGATAATGTTAAATGTGGAATGTGTGTAGTGAACGTGGTTAACCGCGTCTTACGAGGCTTCTCCAGGAAGGGGCTCTTGATCCGAGGAACTGGACTTGTTCTTCCCTCGGATCAAAGCTAATGCTTCACGTTCCCCAGTTGGTATATGGTGCATGAGGGTTTCCCACTTTTCCTTTTGTTAAATAGTAATTATCGAGGTGCCTTGATGCCGGTGAAGGGTTCTTGATCCAGGGAGTTAGCTGCATTTTCTTGGATCAAAACTGGTTGCATTCGTCCAGGCGCTGTATGATTCCCTTTGGTTTTAGCGCTTCCCTATTATTATTATAAAAAAATAAAACGTTAAGCTTCCCCATAATAATTCCCCATGGTAATTACCAGTGATAATAATTCCCCATGATAATAATAATTCAGTGATCCAGTGGTCTTTGATATTAGTGTCTTGGGCGAATTGTAGTGTTAATAATCCTCTTGTAGTTTGGCTCGTTAAATTAATCATTGATTGTTGTGTGGCCCATACAGGTTTAACGCTTTTTGTTCCGTACAGATACTCTGGAACTCTAACATTAGTTGGCACTTTTCAGTACATTCAACTTGTATGCATAAAGGAATATTTTTTTTTTTTTTTTGGGGGGGGGAATTAACGGAGATTTCCATTAACAGGTTAAGTTATCGATTAAGGTTAGGTAACGTTTGCTTAGGAGGTTAGGTAACGTTTGCTTAGGAGATTAGGTTAGGTAACGTTTGCTTAGGGGTTTAGATTAGGTAACGTTTGCTTAGATTAGGTTAGGTAACGTTTGCTTAGGAGGTTAGGTAACGTTTGCTTAGGAGATTAGGTTAGGTAACGTTTGCTTAGGGGTTTAGATTAGGTAACGTTTGCTTAGGGGTTTAGATTAGGTAACGTTTGCTTAGATTAGGTTAGGTAACGTTTGCTTAGATTAGGTTAGGTAACGTTTGCTTAGATTAGGTTAGGTAACGTTTGCTTAGGAGGTTAGGTAACGTTTGCTTAGGAGGTTAGGTAACGTTTGCTTAGGAGGTTAGGTAACGTTTGCTTAGGTTAGGTAACGTTTGCTTAGGAGGTTAGGTAACGTTTGCTTAGGAGGTTAGGTAACGTTTGCTTGGGAAGTTAGGTAACGTTTGCTTAGGTTAGGTAACGTTTGCTTAGGAGGTTAGGTAACGTTTGCTTAGGAGGTTAGGTTAGGTAACGTTTGCTTAGGAGGTTAGGTAACGTTTGCTTAGGAGGTTAGGTTAGGTAACGTTTGCTTAGGAGATTAGGTTAGGTAACATTTGCTTAGGAGATTAGGTTAGGTAACGTTTGCTTAGGGGTTTAGATTAGGTAACGTTTGCTTAGGGGTTTAGATTAGGTAACGTTTGCTTAGATTAGGTTAGGTAACGTTTGCTTAGGGGTTTAGATTAGGTAACGTTTGCTTAGGAGGTTAGGTTAGGTAACGTTTGCTTAGGAGGTTAAGTAACGTTTGCTTAGGAGGTTAAGTAACGTTTGCTTAGGAGGTTAGGTAACGTTTGCTTAGGAGGTTAGGTTAGGTAACGTTTGCTTAGGAGGTTAGGTTAGGTAACATTTGCTTAGGGGTTTAGATTAGGTAACGTTTGCTTAGGGGTTTAGATTAGGTAACGTTTGCTTAGGAGGTTAGGTTAGGTAACGTTTGCTTAGGAGGTTAGGTTAGGTAACATTTGCTTAGGGGTTTAGGTTAGGCAACGTTTGGTCAGGTTACGTAACAATCTGAAAACGTCACTCGTCCATGTTTCTACTGATCCAGGAGACACACACTCAGTGTGCTACAACACCTCAATAAATGTATATCATTTTCTCTTATATCTGCCAAAATAAGCATTTACACAATAAATGATTACCTATTACATGATGTAGATAGGTTGTATGTATTGAAAAGTGTAACATAATGACAGTTCCGAGTAATTGTTAGTGTATGTTCACCGTTACCATCAGCAGCAATAAACTAGTGATAGTTCATTATAGCAACTCTCAATAATTTGACAATAATTTATATGCAATATGTATATGTAGCTCGATTGGTAGCGCACTCAGTTCATACACTGAGGTCGGTGGTTCGACCCCCGGGTGGAAACATTAGGACGTGTTTCCTTAAGACATCTGCTCTTCATGTTCACCTAGCAGTAAAATAGGTACCTGGGTGTTAGTTGACTAGTGTGGGTCGCATCCTGGGGGCAAAATTACCCTAATTTGCTCGAAATGCTCTGCATAACAAGGGGTTTTCTGTATAGTATGCCACTGATGTGAGCCATGGTCTGTATACGTTATACATGGAGAAATAAATATTAATATTATTATTTATTTAAAGTTATTTGATACTCTTATACCCGGATATATATAGTTTGTTATATCTGAAAAATAGTATCGAGAAAAAAGTTATTAATTATATAATATATTAACTTTAATCTGTAATATATTTTATAATATAACCAGGTATGTTAATGTAGCAAATGTTGCGAACTATTCCATAACATTGCGACAGGCAGCAATTACGATGATACTCATGGGGAGGTCCTAAACCCGGAAGGGTCAAATAGTGCCTGAGGGGAAAGGAAGATCATTAAGCTTAGAGGAACTGGAGGGGAGAGCTGATTCCTTGTATCAAGAGTCCTTCACCAGCACAAAACCCTTTCAAGGTCGTACTCCCCACTTTCCTCCTCAATTTCTGCAGATGTATTAAGTAATTTAGTAAGGTGGTAACAGCTGTTAAAGTGTCCCATGTTAGTATGTGCAGGAAAGTGACAATTTATAATTATTTCATAACTTTGAGGTCCATCCTGGACTACCATCCAGTCGCAACTATTCCAGAATAAGTTGCGATACCTCGTATGTAGTATCGCAACTTATTCTTACGGACAAAAATGCTGTATTTAAGATTGTGTGATGTCACCGTTGTTTATGAATTGGATTGTAAAATTGATCATCCGTATGTTTACCCCCGTTGATTCTTGAGAGTATCTTCCTGTCCACACAACACACGGTACCGCGGGGCCCCTACGGTGAAGTCCAAAAGGTAAAGAATCTCGAATGGAATAAGTTGGTACTTCGAGGCCTGGTCATGGACCTGGCCGCGGGGGCGTCGACCCCCGGAACACCCTTCAAGTATACTCCAGGTGTAGGTATATTTGCTGTTTGCTGAAATGACAGCGGTGTTAGTAAATTGTAAAGTGAAGTTGATAGAGTTTGGAAAGCGTGTGTCTCCTTGAAAGTGTCTTGATGCTGGCGAAAAGGTTTTGCAAGAATTTAAATCCTTTTCTTCTTGAATTTAAGTATTAACCTCTGACTCGTAGGGTTTACCATTTTCCTATGAATATAAGACTAATAATTTAGGTAGATGAGAGTACGTTTACCAAGCCTCTTGCTTTCTTGGGAATTGTAATGGGTTGTGTGATCCCCACACTGATCCCTGGGCCCCTGATGGGCCGTATGACCCTCCCGAGTGACCCCTGGGTTCCTGATGGGCCTTGTGCCCCTCACAATGACTCCTGTGCTCCCGATGGGCCTAGTGCTCCCCCCCCCCCAACAAAAACCCCTGTGCTCCTGATGACCAGTATGAACCCCCCCCCCCCCCACAATGATCCCTGGGCCCCTCATGTGTCGTTTGGCCCTCCCCCTATGACCCCTGGGCTCCTGATGGGCCTTGTCACCCCCTACCCCACAATGACCCCTGGGCCTCACACTCCCAGAAAAGGCCAAGAGTCATTATAATTCTGAGATGAGGAAATATTGGTGGTCGTTTTCAAGTTAAGATTACTCTCTGCTTTTAAGGTGTTGATGTTTTAATGTTCGAGTCTGAAGACTTATGTTCGTTGATGTCTTGACGGTTATAAACTGTACCCTCAAGACAGCTTATATAAGGTAACGTTGATGAATAAGAGGCATGTGCAACAGTTGGGTATATTTCTTGCCGAAACTCTTCGACAATAAAGATTACCCAAGTGTTACACGTCTTATTCTTCAACATGTCACTATCATCTACAATCACCAATATAAGAAGTTGATTTATTATAGACAAGCTGTTTTATTTGCTACTACGAGGCTATCAGTCTCCACATTTGCACTAGAGGCGGACGCCATTTATACACAACTTGTACATAGGAGAGAACTTTGACAATATAATAAAAAAATATGGTTATATGGTTATCGTACAGGTGTTATAACAAGGAAAAAGGATTTGAATAGGCAGTGATATAGTGTACTGAATTGTGGATGAGAGTAATCCTTTAAAACCGAGTGCTAGTGTAAGCTATGGTGTAATTATATGGGAACAACTGCTCAAGTTTACGGTCACCCCACTGATCCCCCCACCTCTCCCCCCGCCCCTTCGTACCCCAACCAGCGGGGGTTGTTCCCTCCCTGCTGGTACCCATACCATGGACCCACTTATCACCAAACCAAGCAAAGTGGAGACGTGGGGATACAAACTGGATAAGTATTAAGCCATAGTAGAAATAATAAAATAAGAGATAGTTGATTGATGTGCAGGGAAACAGTGAACACGCAGTGACTGGATAGTGGAATGGATATAAATTCTCTGGAAAATGTACAAAGGAGGATGACAAAGATGATCCCATGTATCAGAAACCTTCCCTATGAGGATAGACTAAGGGCCCTGAAACTGCACTCTCTAGAAAGACGTAGAATTAGGGGGGATATGATTGAGGTTTATAAGTGGAAGACAGGAATAAATAAAGGGGATGTAAATAGTGTGCTGAAAATATCTAGCCTAGACAGGACTCGCAGCAATGGTTTTAAGTTGGAAAAATTCAGATTCAGGAGGGATATAGGAAAGTACTGGTTTGGTAATAGAGTTGTGGATGAGTGGAACAAACTCCCAAGTACCGTTATAGAGGCCAGAACGTTGTGTAGCTTTAAAAATAGGTTGGATAAATACATGAGTAGATGTGGGTGGGTGTGAGTTGGACCTGATAGCTTGTGCTAACAGGTCGGTTGCCGTGTTCCTCCCTTAAGTCAATGTGACCTGACCTGACTAGGTTGGGTGCATTGGCTTAAGCCGGTAGGGACTTGGACCTGCCTCGCATGGGCCAGTAGGCCTTCTGCAGTGTTCCTTCGTTCTTATGTTCTTATGTTCTTATAAACCATCACCAAATCCTCTCGCCACCCTCCCCCTCCGACACCCCAACCAGAAGGGATGGTCCTCACCCCCCCTATTGGCACCCATACTCAACTCTCCTGACCACCGAACTACCTTTCATCACCGAAACCCAACCACCACCACTACATATAACTGTCCAGGACAAGATAAACAGCAGTGATCATGACAGGAATCAGATGCTGTAGGATGTATGATATATGATGTTATACAACATAAAAGTTTTTAATGGGTAATAAGTCTCCATGCTAATTACATCCCACATACCCATGTATTGACCTATAACACCCACACCTGCGTGCAGAGCTGAAAGGTAAAGTGAAGATCAAGCTCTTGTGGTACCCAGTTGCAAATAGGATACAGGCAGGATGGCAGTACAGTATACCTGTGGGACATGTGGAAAGGCTCTTGGGAAACAATCTAGAATCACATGCAACCTTTGCTTTTCAAAACATCATGTTACCTGTGCAAGAATAAACACTGCAACAAAAAATGACATCTATCTAGATAGGTGTTTCTGGATCTGCAACAGGGATGTGGAACTATGGATAGATATCAGGAAAGCACTCAGGAGGTTAATAAACAATAAACACGAGAAAAAGGAGGAACTATTGAATAGTCTACCTGGAATATATAGAGCATGGGAAGATAGGAGAGGAGTAAAGTCTAACACAGAGAATGCCCAGTCTACAACAACTGACCCAAAAATAAGCAGATACACACTAGAAAAAAACACGGGAAACAAAAACAACAGCTAGTTCAGTGCCCAGCCTTAGGGCTGACCCAGACCCAGCCCCCAGCCATTGTGAAAATCTGGATTCAGTTAAAGACTCCTCCACAGCTACCAATGCCATATCCCCTAGTACAGATGTAGTAGAGGAGCCCTCCTCTGGAGTAGACTCTTCTGCAACCATCACAGTCATAGCCCCAGCCCCATCCCCCAGCCCCAGTGCTGACCCAGACCCAGCCCAGACTCTCCTAGGGACACTACCCAAACCACCACAAAAACAGTAAATATACAACCATCATTGCACAAGACCGTGGCCCACAGTACAGATGTTGGAGAGGAGTCTCCTTCCTCTACTGGGGAAAGTAGATGGAATCCAGGACGGGGTGGCCCTGGCTTGGATACTGAGGATTATAGTGCAGTCCCAGAACCTGCAGAAATTGACAACACACCTCCCAACAATTCTCAACCAAAGGTGAATTTGTGCAAATATTATGCTTGGGGCATCTGTAAGCATGGAATAACAGGGGAAAAAAATGGGACATGCAACTTTGACCATCCCAAAAAATGTAGCGACCTCCTGTCTAAAGGAGTGTATCGCTCTTCTTCCTGTACTTTCTTTCACCCAAAAATGTGCCACTCCTCGGTCCTCCAGAAGCAGTGTTACAACATCGAGTGCCCTGCATACCATCTAAAAGGGACCAGGAGGCACAGACCCCACAGGACAAACAGTAGTAGCTACGACTACCCAACTCCAGGTGATTTTTTAGTGGCAGGAAACGAAAAAAGAAAATGGAAGGAAATAACAAAAATAGTCCACCACCTTGGAGCCTTGTTGGACTGGAGGCGCAGCCAGTGGCCACCCATGGCCCTCCAGAATTACAACTACTGATGCCAATAACAAAATCCCCCCAACAAACACAGAATACAACCTCGTTCATATTTGCTAATATACAGGGCCTTAAGCCATCCACCAACAACAAAATACCTTTTATCAGTGGACTTCTAGTGGAGTCTAATGCAATGTTTGCAGCCTTCACAGAGACTCTCACAAAAGATCACTTTGACAGTGAAATATGGATAAGTGGTTACAACCTTTTTAGATGCGACAGAAAAAACAGGCAACAAGGGGGGGTTGGCCTGTATGTCAAAGAGTCCCTTATCTGCACGGAGTTGCTGAACACCACAAATGAGGTAGTTGAAGTTCTATCAATAAAGATCGAGAACCAAAACCTAGTCATTGTGGTTGTATACAAGCCACCAGATACAACCTCCCAACAGTTCAAGGAACAGCTACTGAAAATCGATTACTGTTTGGAAAACCTTCCAGCTCCATCCCCAAACATCTTACTGCTTGGTGATTTCAACCTAAGGCATACAAAATGGAAAAATGTAGCAAATAATGTTATAGCTGAAACAATCCCCGGAGGTAGCGCAGATGAAAGGTCACACACACACGAGCTACTAAGTCTCTGCGAAAAACACACCTTAAGCCAGCAGATAGTGGAGCCAACAAGACTAGAAAACACACTTGACCTTATCTTCACAAATAATGAGGACCTGATAAGAGACATAAGAATATCAAAAACAACTAATTCCGATCACAATCTAATCGAAGTCCAGACGTACATGCATAGGGGTCCTGAACAGCAGAATGCATGTACCGGTGAAGGTGTCTTCACAAAATACAATTTCAACAACAAGAACATCAACTGGGACCAGGTAAACCATGTCCTAAACGAAACATGTTGGGAAGATGTCTTAAATGACATGGACCCAAACCAGTGCCTTGAAAGGATCAACTTCCTGGTAGCCGAAGCATGTTCTAGGCATATTCCCCTAAGAAAGAAGAAGAGCAGGAGTAAACTGGAGAGAAAAAGACGCTCCCTCTACAGAAGACGACGAAGAGTCACTGAGCTCCTCAGGAGTGCTAGAATATCTGATACACGAAAGGAGGCGCTGACCAGGGAAGTGGAAACTATCGAACTTAAGCTAAATGACTCTTACAGGAACCAGGAGAGGCAGGAGGAGCTTAAAGCTATTAGTGAAATTGAAAGAAATTCCAAATATTTCTTTTCATATGCCAAAAACAAGGCAAATACCACATCTAGTATCGGGCCCTTACTCAGACAGGATGGGACTTAGACAGACGACAACAAGGAAATGAGTGAAATATTGAAATCCCAGTACGACTCTGTGTTTAGTGAACCACTAATCGGTCTGAGGATCGACGACCCAAATGATTTCTTCATGAATGAGCCTCAAAACTCCATAAATGTATGCCAGATTTCCGACATTACCCTAACTCCGATAGATTTCGAAAAAGCCATTGACAACATGCCTATGCACTCAGCCCCGGGCCCAGACTCGTGGAACTCTGTTTTCATTAAGAACTGCAAGAAACCCCTCTCGCGTGCCCTAAGTACACTATGGAGGAGGAGCTTGGACATGGGTGAAATTCCACAGTCACTTAAAACAACGGATATAGCCCCGCTCCATAAAGGTGGCAGCAAAGCATTAGCTAAGAACTATAGACCAATAGCTCTGACGTCCCACATCATAAAAATCTTTGAAAGAGTGCTAAGAAGCAGGATTGCAAATCACCTGGATTCCCAAAATCTGCACAATCCAGGGCAACATGGGTTCAGGGCAGGTCGCTCCTGCCTCTCACAACTACTGGATCACTATGACATGGCCTTGGATGCACTGGAAGAAAATCAGAATGCAGATGTAATATACACAGACTTTGCAAAAGCATTTGACAAATGCGATCATGGCGTAATAGCCCATAAAATACGTGCTAAAGGAATAACTGGGAAAGTGGGGAGATGGATCTTCAACTTCCTAACAAATCGAACACAAAGAGTAGTGGTCAACAGAGTTAAATCGGAGGCTGCCATAGTGAAGAGCTCTGTTCCACAAGGCACAGTACTCGCCCCCATCTTATTCCTTATCCTCATATCAGACATAAACAGAGATATACACCACAGCACCGTATCATCCTTTGCGGATGATACTAGGATCTGCATGAGGCTGTCATCTGCTGAGGACGCGGTTAACCTCCAAGAAGATATAAACAAAGTTTTCCAGTGGGCAACGGTAAACAATATGATGTTCAATGAGGACAAATTCCAACTACTCCGTTATGGAAAACTGGAGGAGATAATAACTAGAACAGAGTATACTACTGACTCCGGCCATACAATAGAGCGGAAAAATAATGTAAGGGACCTGGGAGTAGTAATGTCTGAGGATCTCACTTTCAAGGATCACAACAGTGCCACGATCGCACGTGCAAAGAAAATGATAGGATGGATAATGAGAACTTTCAAAACGAGAGATGCCAAGCCCATGATGATCCTTTTCAAATCACTTGTTCTCTCTAGGCTGGAATACTGCTGTACATTAACATCTCCATACAAAGCAGGTGAAATCGCAGATCTAGAGAGTGTACAGAGATCCTTTACTGCACGTATAAGTTCTGTCAAGCACCTTAACTACTGGGAACGCTTGAAAGCACTTGACTTGTACTCGTTGGAACGCAGGAGGGAGAGATATATCATAATCTACACTTGGAAAATCTTGGAAGGAATGGTCCCAAATCTGCACACAGAAATCACTCCCTACGAAAGTAAAAGACTGGGCAGGCGATGCAAAATGCCGCCAATAAAAAGTAGGGGCGCCATTGGTACACTAAGAGAAAACACCATAAGTGTCCGGGGCCCAAAACTGTTCAACAGCCTCCCATCAAGCATTAGGGGAATTGCCAATAAACCCCTGGCTGCCTTCAAGAGAGAGCTGGACAGATACCTAAAGTCAGTGCCGGATCAGCCGGGCTGTGGCTCGTACGTCGGACTGCGTGCGGCCAGCAGTAACAGCCTAGTTGATCAGGCCCTGATCCATCGGGAGGCCTGGTCGTGGACCGGGCCGCGGGGGCGTTGATCCCCGGAATAACCTCCAGGTAACCTCCAGGAATAACCTCCAGGTATAACTCTGGCCATAATTTTTGAAGGGGTGGAGGGGTAAGCCAGCGGAAGGCCTCGGTCAGATGATTGAAAGCTCCAACGGCGGGTCATCATCTGGCTAAGACCCGCGTCAGGAAACACTTGTCCTGTTTCCCGACGAACCTTACCTAGCCAGCAGTAACAGCCTGGTTGATCAGACCCTGATCCACCATGAGGCCTGGTCTCAGACCGGGCCGCGGGGGCGTTGACTCCCGAAACCCTCTCCAGATAAACTTAACCTAACTTTGACAACGCTTCGGTCCGACTTTGACCAGTAACGTCACACAAGTCGGACCGAAACGTATGGGTAGGAGGCATGGTCTTTAAATATTGCAACGAGGAGGAAGCCGGGGCAGTGAAGACGTTACAGAGTATTTAAGAGCCATCTTCAGTGTGAACATTATGCGGAGAATTCCGAGCATTAAAATTAGAGGATGGTGTGGGAGCCCAAGTTATATACGTTTGACAAAAGAGAGTTTTTTTCGACGTGTTGAGAGTATTTAGACGGTGATCAAGAGGGTTGTGGAAAGACGGGTAGGATTAGTCCCAGGAAAGATTGAAGGAAAGGGGGGGGGATAAAAAAAAAAAAACTTATGAGTACTATAGGGGCTTCAACAGTAGGATGACCCAAAAATTAAAAGTGGGAAATGTTTTCTCCCCAAGGCTGTCCATGTTACATGTTGAGGTGTAAATCTGCATGCAAATAAATTAGACAACTCCGACAGTATTTAGAAGTGTTTACCATTGTCACACAGTTGTACATTCTCGTGGAATGTGCAAATGGTAGCTACCTCTAAATATTGTCCCATCTGTCTACTTGTTCACATGTATACTTGCATTTCAGCATCTAATATGGACAGCTCTGTGTGTAAACCATACCCCCGGCTCTGTGTGTGTATGTGTTTGTTAGTTCACAGTGAGTGGATGTGTTTTTTTATGGTTTTACGTGCTGTTTGTGTCAGCAAGGTTACATTTATGAAGGGATTCAGTGAAAGCTGTGAGCCGGACCTAGTCCTGGAGGTGGGAAATACAGGGCCTGCACCCTGAAGTAGGGGTGATGTTGCAGTCCTGGAGGTGGGTAGTACAGTGCTTGCACCCTGAAGGAGGGGTAGAGATGTTGCAGTCCTGGAACTGAACTCTTCTCCAGGCTGAGGGACTGACCACCTCCAATACTATTTTTTCTAAAAGTGATGCACTGATTACATCTTCATTTCACTGCCACACCTGCTGCCTCTGTATTTGACTGAAGAAGCCTACTGTGTAGGTGAAACGTTTTAACATTAAAAATACCTAATTGTTGCACCTGTAGATATTTTATATTATTTTCAATATAAACGCTGAGAGACCTCAACCGCCTATTAATATAATATCGTTAGTTAAAATTTCCTCTTAGTTCAGGCCTCTGAGAGCTCAGGTAACGCTTGTGTAGTTAAATTGTCAGGCAGTTTTGAGGTCAGAGGTCATGTGGTGGTACATGGTTGCGTAGTTAGTTATTCTGGCAGATAATTTGAGGTCAGAGGTCAGCTGGAGGCGGCAATCTGAAGCCTGGAGATATTCTTTAATAAATCTGGTTAATCTTTAGTTCCCCTTTGTTTGATTATCACTGTGTTAATTACCATTTGTCAAAGTGCTTATCGATTTCACTTGGCCTCTCATCCCTTTGTGTGTGTTTTATAGCTACTCACTTTGAGGGGTTGAGTCTTGGCTCCTGGCCCAGCCTCGCAAACTTACCGTAATTATGACTGTTTTCGAGTGCGCTCGCTTAATCACAGTTTCCTGTTCATTCTTTAAAAAAATTACCAGCGTTGTGGTATGTTCTAATCGGTTAATTTTTATTATTACAAACAATTTAATCTAAATGTAAAATGGGAGATGTGTTGAAAACCGTACTTGAGAAATTTACTTAGAATTAGCTGTCTGAATGTGATTTTGTTTTATGCTTTTGGCCCCTTATTGTTGATTTTGTTATATGAATTTCTCTCTGACATCCCAAGTGTTGGACTCAAAATGAGTAAAAACTCGATGTGCATCAAAGGCCCTATGATCTGTAACTCCCTGTTTAACAATACCTGAGGTCCCCTAGCTGCCAACCGCTTCAAAGCTAATGTTAAAAAGCATTTCCTTGCCTTAATGTGATCTTGACAGCAATATACTATGATAAATCTTGAAAATCCAGCTTGTTTTCATCCAATCTCATCCCTGTTCTTGCCTCAGCTTCCCTTTTCAACTCCCATATATAGTAAGATAGGCTGCAGTCCTTTCGGACACCTGCAGATATACTTCCCCCACTTACACTGTTTATATTTTGTATTGTAAGTTTATTAACTAGCACCACTTACCCTTTTAAACTGGACAGTCATGTTTTTATTGTGATAATGAATTAGCCAGAAAACTGTATATAGTTTTTAAATTTCTACTGTATATTACTGAAAAAATAAAATATATATAAAAGGCTACTCATATAGGCCTTCAGATTATGGTATGACCTGTAGAATTATATAGGCCTTCAGATTATGGTATGACCTGTAGAATTATATAGGCCTTCAGATTATGGTATGACCTGTAGAATTATATAGGCCTTCAGATTATGGTATGACCTGTAGAGTAATTCTGAAATGTTATTATTCGTATCTGAACATTTGTAATAACCGCTACTAACGTTATTACAAACTGTTATTATTTTATTATCATTACATTAGAGGGGGGGGGAAATGAGCGGAGAATAGGAAGTGTGAAATTCCTCTCCAGTGGCAGACATACTGCTCCTTGTTGCCACTACCGGGGTAAGTAACGAGTCTGTAGAGACTGTTTTAAATGCTATAGTCACTACCAGAGGGTGAGCTTAAGACACTACCACGAGGTGGGTTTAGATGCAACACTACCACGGGGTGGGTTTAGATGCAACACTACCACGGGGTGGGTTTAGATGCAACACTACCACGGGGTAGGTTTAGATGCAACACTACCACGGGGTGGGTTTAGATGCAACACTACCACGGGGTGGGTTTAGATGCAACACTACCACGGGGTGGGTTTAGATGCAACACTACCACGGGGTGGGTTTAGATGCAACACTACCACGGGGTGGGTTTAGATGCAACACTACCACGGGGTGGGTTTAGATGCAACACTACCACGGGGTGGGTTTAGATGCAACACTACCACGGGGTGGGTTTAGATGCAACACTACCACGGGGTGGGTTTAGATGCAACACTACCACGGGGTGGGTTTAGATGCAACACTACCACGGGGTGGGTTTAGATGCAACACTACCACGGGGTGGGTTTAGATGCAACACTACCACGGGGTGGGTTTAGATGCAACACTACCACGGGGTGGGTTTAGATGCAACACTACCACGGGGTGGGTTTAGATGCAACACTACCACGGGGTGGGTTTAGATGCAACACTACCACGGGGTGGGTTTAGATGCAACACTACCACGGGGTGGGTTTAGATGCAACACTACCACGGGGCGAGCTCAACACGAGAGTAAACATTTAAGACATTAATTGAAATGTTTCTGTCCTGAGACCTTGTTCCTCTATACACAAAGGCACATACTGTATTTCTTGCACTCTGTGTATCCTTGGTCACTACATTTCGACCACCAACTGATGAGGCCCTCACGTGGAGGTCGAAACATCAAACCAACATTATTACCCGTCACGTTTGTCTCCACAAGGGGTACTGTTTAGCCTACACCTGTATTCATTACCCCTGTGTTCGTTACGCCTGTGTTCGTTACGCCTGTGTTCGTTACGCCTGTGTTCGTTACGCCTGTGTTCGTTACGCCTGTGTTCGTTACGCCTGTGTTCGTTACGCCTGTGTTCGTTACGCCTGTGTTCGTTACGCCTGTGTTCGTTACACCTGTGTTCGTTACACCTGTGTTCGTTACACCTGTGTTCGTTACACCTGTGTTCGTTACACCTGTGTTCGTTACAGCAGTGTTCATTACAGCAGTGTTCATTACAGCAGTGTTTATTACACTTATTCTTATAACATATATTTTTCTTTAGGCTAGACGGATATAAGTAAATATTATACATCACATTAGAGGGCCAGATTAATCATTAGGGGCCCCCGTATTTTTTTTGCGGTATTACTTTAAAAACACGGAGGGACTGCGTTGAGTTATTGACAGTTGTTAACACGAAATTGTTGTGCAGCTAAGATTGTCTTAACTACGTAACTGCTTGTTGCACATCCTCTCTTCTCTCTTAAACACTTCCTTTTGTGTGTAATGATCTCGAAGATACTTAGCCTAATTGGCAGCGTCATTACCTATTTATAATTAAAAGTTTGTATTTGCCTATTAGATATGCATGTGGTTTTGTCTGCAAATATAAAAGTTTGTGAAATATATAAGGGCTTTGGTTCTTCAGGGAAGGGTGTGCCATGATGCTGATGAAGAGATCTTGTTCCAGGGAATCTGAGCTATTCCTCACCTTCCTCGGATCAAATTACCTCCCATTGCCTAGGCTCTATATGACCACTACGGGTTTAACGACTCACCTTGAGTATAATAGACTTTGCGTAGATGGTGACTGGCCGTGTACATGATGAAGCCTGACACAAGGTGCACGTGTACTCACCTATTTGTACTCGCCTGTTTGTGGTTGCAGGGGTCGAGACAGCTCCAGGCCCAGCCTCTTCACTGATCGCTACTAGGTCCTCTCTCTCTGCTCCGTGAGCTTTATCATACCTCGTCTTAAAACTATGTATGGTTCCTGCTTCCACTACTTCGCTTGCCAGACTATTCCACTTCCTGACAACTCTGTAACTCCTGACAACTCTATGACTGTGTTTGTGTGGGTGAGAGAGAGAGCAAGAGAGAGACAGCGAGAGAGAGCAATGACTACCACACAAGTAAGGACGCAGTTATGAATTCTTGATAACTTGATTGGCTGTGATGAGGAACTATCCACAATAGGTACGTATGAGTGCAGGGGTGATGTGGGCGGTGATGTGGGCGGTGGGTGGCGTTGGGTGGTGCAGGTGAACGGCAGATAAATGGGGTGAAATCTGTTGGAGAAATGGGAGCAGGTGGGGTGATGGGCGGGTGTTGGGGACGGGAGGGGGACTGGTAATGGTAGACAATATAGGGGTTGATTGTGTGTTCGTAAATCCCGTTTGTGCCTCATTGTTTTTTTATTTTGTTGTGTATACCCATGTTTGTCATTCCCTGTTCGTAACTCTCTGCAGCTGCTTCATTGTGCTTAAGAGTTTGTAATTCCGTTTGCAATTCCCTGTTTGTGATTTTCTTCGTACTATTGTATTTCCATGTTTGTAATTTTTTCGTTTGTACTTATCTGTATTTTTCCCTTGGTGCTTCAATGTTTGTATGACCTGTTCGTAATTTTCTTTCCTTGTATTTCTCTGTAACCTTCCGTTTGCACTTCCCTGTTTGTAATTCCCTATAGATAATTTCCTGTTTGTAATTCAAGGCATGAAGTGTCGTGCTAGTTATTGGCTACACTGGATCCTATTTTCCAGGGTTCAATCCCCTCTCCCTCATCCAGTTGAGAGTGACAGTATCATAATTTGTTGGAACGCCCCCCTGGTGAGGGGCTCTTGATCTAGGGAATTGGATCTGTGCTCCAGTTTCCTGAATTAAACTTGAAATACCTTTCACATCCCCCCACAGGCGCTGTTTAATCCTACGGGTTTAGCGCTTCCCCTTTATTATAATTGTGGAAGCGCCTCGTCTTATTGGATTCAAAAAAGTATTCTGCATTTTTGTTTAGAAAAAAAAGTTTGAGATTTCTATCCTTTTTGTGGAAATGCCTCGTCTAATAGGCTTCAAATTTACAGTATTGGTGTACTGTAACTATGGGGAGAATCGTGCACCTGTTGGCATGTGCAGTTCTCTGGGGAAAGGGAAAAAAAAGAGGAAGAGGAAGGGTAAAAAGAGGGGAAATGAGAGGAAAGATAAGAAAGAACAGTGGGAAAGGTGAGAAATGGAAATTGGTAAAAAGAGGAAAGGTATAGAAGAGAAAATAAAGAGGGAATAAAAAATGCACTACCCCACCCTAGTGATTGCCATCAAGGTAGATAACGAGTAGATCTCAATGGGACAGTCAACAAGACATTGCGTGCTATTGTTCCACAGGGAAGTATGATCCATTGTTATGGAATACTTAATGGCCTTCACCTCATCACAGAATGCCATACCCATGCAGATGACTGTACTCTTGACATTTATGTATCCAAGAAGAAATGCCAGCTTACAATTATATATCATCCTGGGGATAACGATGGCAAGTTACCCTTTCTTTTGAGAAAAATGGTGGTCTCTCCGTATCATGATGGTAATGCTGGAACAGTGGTAACAATGGATGGAAGTCTGTTGGAACCCAGGGATGAAGTGGATATCTTAGTAGTGAACTTTGATTCCAGACTGTTTGTAAAGAACGAAGGGGTAAATCTTGCAAGCAAAGGAGCGAAGAAGCTACTAGCACTAAGGTGTATCTCGTTCCTGCTTGACAGCTGCAAGAATCTGCACGAGGCCCAAGTGCTCTCACACGTCGAATATGTTACACTGTCTTGGATTTCCTTCCCCCCCCCCCTTCTCCTCTCTTATCTACGACTTCTGGACAAAATAGAGAAGAGCAAAACCACTTATCACTCGTCTGGACCCGGTCTGGATAGATCTGTTATTGTGTCTGTTATTGCCGAAGAGCCTTCAACACCGGAGGCGTGGGTGGTCTTACTGTTATGTACAAGGCCTGTATTGCCGAGGTACTATACCATACTTGGCTCCACTTCGCGGACAGCAAGAAACCAGATTCTATACAACAAACAGAAACTGTATTCTGGCTGTACTTCTCTCAAGAACATAACTTAATCTGAGAGCTTTAATTAATAGAATGACTCGTCTGAAACGTTCGTACAGCATAACATCGATGAAATAGTCAGTTGACCAAATGAAATCGGTGACCCACAGCTGGCTCTAAACTCATCCTGTTCCCTATTTATAGTATGTTTCAAAACAGTTAAAATGCTTTCAAATGAGCTGAGGTAGGTAACAGCTCTTAGCTTGCAAATAAAGTTAGGAACTCAGCCTACCTCTGTAAAAACTCGTGTTATTAAAGAAAGAGAGAGAGAGAGAGAGAGAGAGAGAGAGAGGGGGGGAATAACAGGTGTACGTGCAGGTGTGTACACTAAGGCAGGTAACCTACAAATCGCTACAACACTACCACCTTCACACATGTATTGTGTACATTCTTCTCAACATTACACAGTTCCTTCCATCAGCATGTGTGTAGGACTCTCGCATTTTTACACAATTTGTATCAGTATTATCACTATTTTGTCATCTGTATTGTACAGGTCTCACGCCTAGCAGTATTACACTCCTGTATTATTAGTGTTAGTATTATTGTATGTATTTTATTACCATACCCTATCCATTCTTATTATTATTATTATTATTATTGATTGCAAAAGTATTGATGTGGAAAATGCATATCCAGTGATGCTAATAGGAGACTGCTAATAATATTTCGTTTCAACTTATAGGTCAACAATTTAGGTTATTGTAAAAGTGTTGAATCAGGGTTGTGTAACATCACACATGTTGGGCCACGTGGACACATGGGCCACGTGGACACATGGGCCACGTGGACACATGGGCCACGTGGACACATGGGCCACGTGGACACATGGGCCACATGGACACATGTTGGGCCACGTGAACAGTGCTGGAACACGTGGACACATGTTGGGCCACGTGAACAGTGCTGGAACACGTGGACACATGTTGGGCCACGTGGACAGATGGTGGGACACACGGACACAACGTACGGGCTTTGTCGTCCACATATGATGATGTCACCCTTTAATAATTTAAGTCCTTGAAATTCTTACAGAATATCAATAAACGCAAGGCTATCAAACAGAAAATGTTAGTAATAATGTAAGTAAAGTTTATGGGGGGGAGGGAAGAGGGGTATTTTGACGAGTCCATCTCCCCTAAATATATATATATATATATATATATATATATATATATATATATATATATATATATATATATATATATATATATATATATATATGTACAATTGAGAACTATGTAAAGTATTCTCTCCCCTCCTCAAAAATTATATACGGTACTCTGTAACTTCTAGATTTAAGAGCATAAGAAAGAAGGAGCACTGCAGCAGGCCTACTGCCCCATGCGAGGCAGGTCTAACTCACACCCACTATTTAGCTGTTCCATATTAATATAATTTCTTTTTGGTGTTAGATTAATTCTGCAGTCACATTCTAATATCCTGTTGACTAGAAAATTCTCTACAAATACATATGGTTGCCTATGTTTTATCCCTTAGTTTAATTGAGTGAAGGGTTGGGGGGGGGTTCATGAAAGCCTAGTAATTTTGGGCGTTAAGTTTTGAAAAATTTAAATTCTAGTTGAAAAAATAATAATCTTGTTAAATTTTCACTTTAACTCCTTCCATTATCTTCTCCCTCACTCCCCCCCCCCTCCGTCCCCGTCAAGGAAGGCTTCTTGATCTAGGGAATTGGATCTATATGCTCCAGTTCCTTGAATTGAGCCTAAATGCCTTCCATCCCCTTACCTTCCTAAGGGTTTAGCGCTCCCACATGATAATTCTCCCTCACCCACCCCTCCCCCACCGCTCCCCCCCCCCCCCACCAACGGCTGGGTCACCCAGGCAAACTGCGAGTGACTTACAACTTCCAAGCCGCCCAGGTACCCAGACTCCAGAAGTATATTTCATTATTTAAAACAAAAAAAAAATTTCCTCGTTCGCTAAATATCACAGCGCTGTATGACCCTAACGGGTTTAATGTTTTTTTCCCTCCTTGCGGATAACACGTAATCCTGATTATTATGCATTGTTTATTATTAGTTAACACCGGGTTATATCCAGCTGTGTCTCTGGGGTTGATGTGAGGATAATATCGTAGTCATTTTAATGTCAAGCAGTAATATTTCTTTAAAAGTATTATCCTCTTAGAGTAGAAACACACGCACACATGCAGTATAATGAGATTGATTACCGACAACATTTCGCCCACGCAGTTCAGGTTAATTAAAGATCAAGTGACACTGCGTGTGTCTTAAGAAGAACATAAGAACTAAGGAACACTGCAGAAGACCTACTGGCCCATGCGAGGCAGGTCCAAGTTTCCTACCGGCTTAAGCCAATGCACCCAACCTAGTCAGGTCAGGTCACATTGACTTAAGGGAGGAACACGGCAACCGACCTGGTAACACAAGCTATCAGGTCCAACTCACATCCACCCACATCCACTCATGTATTTATCCAACCTATCTTACATCGTTTCTCTCCAACCTTCAAGGGCTCTTGATCTACGGAGTTGAATCTACCCTTCGCTTGGATCATACCTGATTGCTTCCCATTCCCCCATAATTAATGTGAACTAATTGCTTGCAGGTAAGATGAGGCTACTGGGAGTCTACATGAGAATTGAGGAGTGGATAGCAAATCTTCAGTAAGGTAAGGCCTTCTAGCCGGTGCCGGATTCATGAGGGACAATCTGGCCACTAGTCTCGGGGCCCACACAAGTTACTTACCGTGGGGTCCCCACAAGTTGCTCGCTCAGTGCCCCCCCCCCCCCACAAGTTACTTGCCCAGTGGCTCCCACAAGTTACTTGAGGGGTCCCCAGGACAAGTAACTTGTGTGGGGTCCCCAGGACAAGTAACTTGTGTGGGGTCCCCAGGGCAAGTAACTTGTGTGGGGTCCCCAGAACAAGTAACTTGTGTGGGGTCCCAGGACAAGTATGAAAGTTAAGACACATGTGCAACATCTGGATATCTTTATTGTAGACGTTTCGCCATCCAGTGGCTTTATCAATACAGATTCTAGGACATAATAGGAAGACAGTAGAACTATATACAAAAGATGAGGTAATCAGTCCCAAGGCCGAGGGACTGATTACCTCATCTTTTGTATATAGTTCTACTGTCTTCCTATTATGTCCTAGAATCTGTATTGATAAAGCCACTGGATGGCGAAACGTCTACAATAAAGATATCCAGATGTTGCACATGTGTCTTAACTTTCATATTGTCGGTATTTTATACCTTTCTTACACAACCAGGACAAGTAACTTGTGTGGGGTCCCCATGACAAGTAGCTTATTTGTAGATGAATGGTTCAGAGAACCGACATGTTGATAAATTAGACACATGTGCAACTGTGTGATGAATGGTTTGAAAAACCGACAAGTTGAAGATTGAGACACTTATGCAGCATATGGGAATCTTTATTCAGGAAACGTTTCGCCACACAGTGGCTTCATCAGTCCAATACAAAGAGGAAGGCTTTTCGGTTTTTCAAACCATTCATCACAACTGTCAGACACTGCAGCATCATGGGATCTTGTTACAAAGAATTCTTCAACACTTGTTCAACCTTTGGACGAAGACCTACTTAGACTAGTGGATGGTACCACTATGACCCCGCCTCCGCCTGCTTCACCTCACCTCACTACAGTATATAAGCCACGTCTACGGCCCTATGCTGTACATTCTACAAGATTGATGGACTGAACACATCGACTCCAGGTTGAGGGACTGATTACCTCATACTCCTCTCCTTACGCCTTCCTCTTTGTATTGGACTGATGAAGCCACTGTGTGGCGAAACGTTTCCTGAATAAAGATTCCCATATGCTACATAAGTGTCTTAATCTTCAACATGTGCAACTCTTGGGTATTTTTATTGAGGAAACGTTTCGCCACACAGTGGCTTCATCAGTCCATACAAAGGAGAATCTTGAAGAACAGGAGGAGAATGAGGTAATCAGTCCCTCAACCTTGAGTCGATGTGGTCAGTCCATCAATCTTGAATAGATTGATGGACTGACCACATCGACCACATCGGATTGATGGACTGACCACATCGACTCAAGGTTGAGGGACTGATTACCTCATTCTCCTCCTGTTCTTCAAGACTCTCCTTTGTATGGACTGATGAAGCTACTGTGTGGCGAAACGTTTCCTCAATAAAGATACCCAAGAGTTGCACATGTGTCTAATTTATCAACAAGTAGCTTATGTGGGGTCTTCAGGACAAGTAATGTGTGGGGACCCCAGGGCAAGTAACTTGTGGGGGCCACTGGGCAAGCAATTTGTGGGGACCCCAGGGCAAGTAACTTGTGGGGGCCACTGGGCAAGCAATTTGTGGGGACCCCAGGGCAAGTAACTTGTGGGGGCCACTGGACAAGTTACTTGTCCTGTGGACCCCACACAAGTTACTTGTCCTGGGACCCCACACAAGTTACTTGTCCTGGGGACCCCACACAAGTTACTTGTCCTGTGGACCCCACACAAGTTACTTGTCCTGGGGCCCCACACAAGTTACTTGTCCTGGGGACCCACACAAGTCACTTGTCCTGGGGACCCCACACAAGTCACTTGTCCTGTGGACCCCACACAAGTTACTTGTCCTGTGGACCCCACACAAGTTACTTGTCCTGGGGCCCCACACAAGTTACTTGTCCTGGGGACCCCACACAAGTTACTTGTCCTGGGGACCCCACACAAGTTACTTGTCCTGTGGACCCCACACAAGTTACTTGTCCTGGGGCCCCACACAAGTTACTTGTCCTGGGGCCCCACACAAGTTACTTGTCCTGGGAACCCCACACAAGTTACTTGTTCTGGGGACCCCACACAAGTTACTTGTCCTGTGGACCCCACACAAGTTACTTGTCCTGGGGACCCCACACAAATTACTTGTCCTGGGGACCCCACACAAATTACTTGTCCTGGGGACCCCACACAAGTTACTTGTCCTGGAGACCCCACACAAGTTACTTGTCCTGGGGACCCCACACAAGTTACTTGTCCTGGGGACCCCACACAAGTTACTTGTCCTGTGGACCCCACACAAGTTACTTGTCCTGGGGACTCCACACAAGTTACTTGTCCTGGGGATCCCACACAAGTTACTTGTCCTGGGGATCCCACACAAGTTACTTGTCCTGGGAACCCCACACAAGTTACTTGTCCTGGGGACCCCACACAAGTTACTTGTCCTGGGAACCCCACACAAGTTACTTGTCCTGGGGACCCCACACAAGTTACTTGTCCTGGGGACCTCACACAAGTTACCTGCCAAGCGGGCCCCCACAACATTTAATACGGCACTGCTCCTGTTCATCAATTTCTCTTATTTTTTTTTTCTTATTTTTATTATTTTTTTATTATCACACTGGCCGATTCCCACCAAGGCAGGGTGGCCCGAAAAAGAAAAACTTTCACCATCATTCGCTCCATCACTGTCTTGCCAGAAGGGTGCTTTACACTACAGTTTTTAAACTGCAACATTAACACCCCTCCTTCAGAGTGCAGGCACTGTACTTCCCATCTCCAGGACTCAAGTCCGGCCTGCCGGTTTCCCTGAATCCCTTCATAAATGTTACTTTGCTCACACTCCAACAGCACGTCAAGTATTAAAAACCATTTGTCTCCATTCACTCCTATCAAACACGCTCACGCATGCCTGCTGGAAGTCCAAGCCCCTCGCACACAAAACCTCCTTTACCCCCTCCCTCCAACCCTTCCTAGGCCGACCCCTACCCCGCCTTCCTTCCACTACAGACTGATACACTCTTGAAGTCATTCTGTTTCACTCCATTCTCTCTACATGTCCGAACCACCTCAACAACCCTTCCTCAGCCCTCTGGACAACAGTTTTGGTAATCCCGCACCTCCTCCTAACTTCCAAACTACGAATTCTCTGCATTATATTCACACCACACATTGCCCTCAGACATGACATCTCCACTGCCTCCAGCCTTCTCCTCGCTGCAACATTCATCACCCACGCTTCACACCCATATAAGAGCGTTGGTAAAACTATACTCTCATACATTCCCCTCTTTGCCTCCAAGGACAAAGTTCTTTGTCTCCACAGACTCCTAAGTACACCACTCACTCTTTTTCCCTCATCAATTCTATGATTCACCTCATCTTTCATAGACCCATCCGCTGACACGTCCACTCCCAAATATCTGAATACATTCACCTCCTCCATACTCTCTCCCTCCAATCTGATATCCAATCTTTCATCACCTAATCTTTTTGTTATCCTCATAACCTTACTCTTTCCTGTATTCACCTTTAATTTTCTTCTTTTGCACACCCTACCAAATTCATCCACCAATCTCTGCAGCTTCTCTTCAGAATCTCCCAAGAGCACAGTGTCATCAGCAAACAGCAGCTGTGACAACTCCCACTTTGTGTGTGATTCTTTATCTTTTAACTCCACGCCTCTTGCCAAGACCCTCGCATTTACTTCTCTTACAACCCCATCTATAAATATATTAAACAACCACGGTGACATCACACATCCTTGTCTAAGGCCTACTTTTACTGGGAAAAAATTTCCCTCTTTCCTACATACTCTAACTTGAGCCTCACTATCCTCGTAAAAACTCTTCACTGCTTTCAGTAACCTACCTCCTACACCATACACTTGCAACATCTGCCACATTGCCCCCCTATCCACCCTGTCATACGCCTTTTCCAAATCCATAAATGCCACAAAGACCTCTTTAGCCTTATCTAAATACTGTTCACTTATATGTTTCACTGTAAACACCTGGTCCACACACCCCCTACCTTTCCTAAAGCCTCCTTGTTCATCTGCTATCCTATTCTCCGTCTTACTCTTAATTCTTTCAATTATAACTCTACCATACACTTTACCAGGTACACTCAACAGACTTATCCCCCTATAATTTTTGCACTCTCTTTTATCCCCTTTGCCTTTATACAAAGGAACTATGCATGCTCTCTGCCAATCCCTAGGTACCTTACCCTCTTCCATACATTTATTAAATAATTGCACCAACCACTCCAAAACTATATCCCCACCTGCTTTTAACATTTCTATCTTTATCCCATCAATCCCGGCTGCCTTACCCCCTTTCATTTTACCTACTGCCTCACGAACTTCCCCCACACTCACAACTGGCTCTTCCTCACTCCTACAAGATGTTATTCCTCCTTGCCCTATACACGAAATCACAGCTTCCCTATCTTCATCAACATTTAACAATTCCTCAAAATATTCCCTCCATCTTCCCAATACCTCTAACTCTCCATTTAATAACTCTCCTCTCCTATTTTTAACTGACAAATCCATTTGTTCTCTAGGCTTTCTTAACTTGTTAATCTCACTCCAAAACTTTTTCTTATTTTCAACAAAATTTGTTGATAACATCTCACCCACTCTCTCATTTGCTCTCTTTTTACATTGCTTCACCACTCTCTTAACCTCTCTCTTTTTCTCCATATACTCTTCCCTCCTTGCATCACTTCTACTTTGTAAAAACTTCTCATATGCTAACTTTTTCTCCCTTACTACTCTCTTTACATAATCATTCCACCAATCACTCCTCTTCCCTCCTGCACCCACTTTCCTGTAACCACAAACTTCTGCTGAACACTCTAACACTACATTTTTAAACCTACCCCATACCTCTTCGACCCCATTGCCTATGCTCTCATTAGCCCATCTATCCTCCAATAGCTGTTTATATCTTACCCTAACTGCCTCCTCTTTTAGTTTATAAACCTTCACCTCTCTCTTCCCTGATGCTTCTATTCTCCTTGTATCCCATCTACCTTTTACTCTCAGTGTAGCTACAACTAGAAAGTGATCTGATATATCTGTGGCCCCTCTATAAACATGTACATCCTGAAGTCTACTCAACAGTCTTTTATCTACCAATACATAATCCAACAAACTACTGTCATTTCGCCCTACATCATATCGTGTATACTTATTTATCCTCTTTTTCTTAAAATATGTATTACCTATAACTAAACTTGATATATTTTTGTGTATCTCTCAATATATAATATATAATATATATATATATATATATATATATATATATATATATATATATATATATATATATATATATATATATATATATATATATATATATTAATTCTATGACGTCTCTTGGTATTAAATATATATATTTTTTTATCGTGACATTGTTTTTTTTATTCGCTTTTACTACGGTTATTTTTTTGGTGGGGGGAGGGGGGGAGTTTGTGACGGAACCAACTAGAGGAAATAACCTGCTTGCCAGCAGGGAATCACTAATTAATAATCTTGAGGTTAATGATGAGCTTGGGGAAAGTGATAACAAATCACTCAGTTTTAATATATCGTGGAATTCCCCTAATAATGGAAATCAAGCCTCTGTCCCTGACTTCCGCTTGGCTGATTTCATAGGACTGAAAAATTACTTGTGTGGGCTGAACTGGAATGACCTGACTAAGGGTCAGGTAGGTGGTGATGGATGCCGATATGACGTTTTCCAGAGCATAGTTTTAGCTGCTCAGACAACTTATGTTCTAAATAGGGAAATCAGATCAAAAATGATCCTAAATGGATGAACAATATATTAAAACATTTCATTGGTCAAAAGAGAGGCATATATAGGCGAATCAAAAGAGTAGAGGGCAGTTAAAAAAACAATATATTCAATTAGAAATAAAAAAGGGAATAAAAAAAGCAAAAAGAGATTATGAGGTTAAAGTTGCAAGAGAATCGAAGACTAACCCAAAAGGATTCTTTCAGGTATACAGAAGTAAGATCAGGGACAAGATAGGCCCACTCAAAAGTTCCTCGGGTCAGCTCACTGACAGTGATAAGGAAATGTGTAGAAGTTTTAACACATACTTCCTCTCAGTTTTTACTCAGGAAGATACTAGCGATATTCCAGAAATAATAAATTATGTAGAACAGGACGATAATAAACTGTGCACGATTAGGGTCACAAGTGACATGGTCCTTAGGCAAATAGATAAATTAAAACCTAACAAATCCCCAGGCCCTGATGAACTGTATGCAAGGGTTCTAAAGGAATGTAAAGAGGAGCTTAGCAAACCTCTGGCTAATCTTTTCAACATATCACTACAAACTGGCATAGTGCCAGATAAGTGGAAAATGACAAATGTGATACCTATTTTTAAAGCAGGTGACAGGTCCTTAGCTTCAAACTATGGACTAATAAATAACTATATGGACTAACTGTATGGACTAATAAGCCTAACCTCCATAGTGGGTAAATTTATGGAATCAATAATTACCGAGGCAATTCGTAGCCATCTTGAAAAGCATAAATTAATCAAGGAATCGCGGAACGGTTTGTTTTACAAAAGCGCGTTCCTGCCTTATGAATTTATTAACTTTTTTCACTAAGGTGTTTGAGGAGGTAGATCATGGTAATGAATATGATATTGTGTATATGGACTTCAGTAAAGCTTTTGACAGGGTCCCACATAAGAGACTATTAAGGAAAATTAAGGCACACGGAATAGAAAAATTTTCCTGGATAGTTACATGGTTGACAAATAGGCCACACATAAACTAAATAATATAGATCTTAATATTACTAATTGCAAGAAGGATTTGGGAATTCTGGTTAGCAGTAATCTAAAACCAAGACAACAATGCATAAGTGTTAACAATAAAGCGAAGAGAATCCTTGGCTTCATATCAAGAAGCATAAATAATAGGAGTCCTCAGGTTGTTCTTCAACTCTATATATCCTTGGTTAGGCCTTATCTAGATTATGCTGAACAGTTCTGGTCACTGTATTACAGAATGGATATAAATACTCTGAAAAACGTACAAGGGAATCTACCTACCTGGAGGTTATTCCGGGGATCAACGCCTCCGCGGCCCGGTCCACGACCAGGCCTCCCGGTTAATCAGGGCCTGATCAACGAGGCTATTACTGCTAGCCGCATGTAGTCCAACGTACGAATCACAGCGAGGATGACAAAGTTGATCCCACGTATCAGAAATCTTCCCTATGAAGATAGACTGAGGGCCCTGAATCTGTACTCTTTAGAAAGACGTAGAATTAGGGGGGATATGATTGAGGTGTATAAATGGAAAACAGGAATTAATAAAGGGGATGTAAATAGCGTGCTAAAAATATCTAACATAGACTTCTATGTATCATGTTCAAATTAATAAATAAATAAAATTAATAGACAGGACTCGCAGTAATGGTTTTAAGTTGGGAAAAAACAGATTCGGGAAGGATATAGGAAAGTACTGGTTTGGTAAGAGTTGTGGATGAGTGGAACAAACTCCCGAGTACCGTCATAGAAGCTAAAACGTTGTGTAGTTTTAAAAATAGGTTAGATAAATACATAAGTTGGTGTGAGTGGGTGTGAGTTGGACCTGACTAGCTTGTGCTACTAGATCTGATGTATGTATGTATGTATAATGTTCGCCAAGACCATAGTCCTGGCACGGGTCCCAATCTTGCGATGACCCGTCTCTGGCTCCCGATCATGCCGCTCAAGCGCCCCTCTGGTCAGTTCAACTGGTGCATCTCATAAGCGACACCATATGTAACTATGGACACTAGCGAGGAGGAGGATATGTCGTTATTACAGGTAACAGCTTGTCTGGTTTGTTGACCCCATGGTACACTAGTGTGGCCGCAGTCATCTCTGGGTCCTCTTCGGGAGGGAATATCACCCCTAGTTGCCTGCGGAGTGTCTCAGTAGCTTCGCACTCTAGAAGATAGTGTGTTAGGGGCCGCTGGACAACGTGCTGACAGTACTGGCACATCTCCTCCTCAGCCTTGTCTACCATCCTCTTGGCTGTGGGAAAGCCCAAACGAAGCCGATGGATGGCGGTACACTGCGCTCTGGACCAGCTTCTATCATATGGAGGGGGTTCTCCCCGAGTCGCTGCTCGGTACCACTGTTGAGATGGGGTATCACCTAAGACCTCCCCCATAAGTTTCGTGGCTCTGGCAGCCACCAGTTTGGTCTGTCGTAGGCTGATTGGGACAGTAATCCCAACATGTGGATAGTCTGTTGCTGCCTTGGCTGCATCATCTGCCGCCTCATTTCCCCGGATGCCAGCATGGCTGGGGATCCAGTTCAATGTCGATCTATTACCCTGAACTTCTAAGGCTGTCATTATGCTCAGGATCGATGTGATGAGGTGAACATTATCCTGTGGTTGAGGATGGGAGAGGGCATTGATTGCAGAGGTGGAATCAACATGTATGACAGGTCGGAGTCGATGTCGTAGGGCATGTGACAATGCCTGCTGAATCGCCACCAGCTCAGCTTGAAGGATCGTGCAGTGGTCAGGGAGTCGCCAGCCTTGTGTGTGACCATTGTGGTACAGTCCAGCTGCTGCTCTCTTCCTGTCAGGGTCGACAGAACCATCTGTGAAATACACTGCACATGTGCCTCCCTCTGCCAGTGCCATGCTTGTCTCAGCATGATTGCTGAGGGTGTCTTGACTGCAGAGACTCTTAGAGATGGGTAGCTGCATGATGAAAACATCGGCTGGATCTGGGCGCCAGGGAGGTGGTGGATGGTACCCAGCAACAGGAAGGTCACAACTCTTCTCAAAGAGCAGCTGTACAGGCAGCAGCTTCCGCCCAGCAGCACAAAACAAACGAATCCAGGAGTAGTCCGTGAAGAGTGTGGGATCTTGTGACATGGTTGTTAATATCCGTCTCCTCAGTGGGGTACCTTGCTGCCGGTGCAGAATCGTGGCCACTTTGCAGGCGTTTATGTATCTTACTCTGTCAGCCAAGGAAGGAAGCCGGGCCTCAGATCTGAGACATACTGTGTTGGTCCAGATGGGGGCACCAAGCATAGTTCTTATCGCCTGGTTTTGTACGACCTCCACCCTTTGCCTGCTCTGTGGGAAGAGATGAGCTAAAGCCGGTGCACCATAGTCAATGAGCGAGCGAATAGCTTGTATATAGTACAAGCGAAGTACATCTTTGCTTGCCCCTGCACGGTGCCTCGTCATGGCTCTCATGGCGTTGAGTCTGAGTAGAGCACGTGACCTGACATACTCGGCCTGTTTCTGAAAGGTCAGCTTTTTATCAATGTAGATTCCCAAGTACAGGTAGGAGCCTGTCCACTCAAGTTCTATATCCTGAATACGTAATCTATTCATAGGATCTGGTCCCTTGAACATCATTGCAAGAGATTTCTCGGCCGAGATCTTGAGGCCTAGTTCCTTGCAAGACTGCGTAATTAGGTCCAAAGCTCTCTGAGCCTGTCGTTCTAAATTGCCTTTCCCATTCACTACTAGTGCAAGATCATCAGCATAGCTGAGGAGCTGTGTAACACTATGAAAGGGAAGGCTCACAAGTTCCTGCATAAGGATGTTAAACAGGGTAGGACTGAGCACACCTCCTTGTGGCGTACCGTTTTCCAGGGTTTTAAAGGAAGAGTAGTGTCCCTGAAAGCTGACACAGGCCTGCCTGCCCCTAAGGTAGGACTCTATCCAGGCCAGGAGGCGTCCTTTGATTCCCTTCCGAGCTAGTATTGCCAGAATTGCTGTGGGGCTGGCTAGCTCAAATGCCTTCTCAAGGTCGAGGTAAACGACGATACTAGGTTTTTTGTTGCTATCAGCAATCTGGCTTAGTAGAGTGGTTATGCACTCTGCTGTTCCCACTCCTTTGGTGAAGCCAAATATGTGATGATGAGAGGGTCCAAGTTTCCATAGGAGGCGGTTTAACACCATCCTCTCAGCAGTCTTGGCTAAGCAGCTGGTCAGCGATATGGGTCTCATACTGCCTGATTCCTTGGGCTTTGGAATTGGTACGATTGTAGCTTTCTTCCAAGCTGCTGGGAGTGTCCTGGCCCTCCACGACTTGTTAATGACGTCTAGTATGGCCTCCCATCCACTCTGCCCAGCCCGTGCAATCATGGAGTACGTCACACCATCGATGCCCGGGGCAGTGTCACCTGTGTTCTTAATGGCACGTCGGAGTTCCAAGTCCGTGAGGTCTACATCAGTCACATCTTCCGATTCACATGCAGCTTGTATCGTTAGCTGGCGCTGTGGCAGAAGATCCGTCTGTATATTCCGGATGTCCTGTGGGAGCTGAGTGGAGGCTCCCCTGGAAGTGAAAAGCTCCACTAGTTTCTCTGCTTCCTGGGATGGGTTCGGGTGTACTGGTGGCCTCGGCTTGCTCTTGCCAGTTGCTATGTTGAGCTTGCCCCATATCTCAGATAAGGTGGTGTGATGCCCGAATGTTGAGCACCACTCCAGCCATTTCTCAGTTTTTACTCTGAGAGATTCTGCGGGCATGCTGCACAATGGCTCTCAGAGTATTCCTGTTCTCTGCCGTAGGGTTACGCCTGTATAGCTTCCTAAAAGAGTTGATGTGGTGGTTCTGCTCCCGCACCTCGTCGTTGTAGAACCACCAGTCTCTTTTGTGAGTGCGTCCTGCGGACTTCTTTGGAATTGCGCACTCTGCTGCCTGGATAAGAACAGTGATTAGCTCCTGTTCAGCCGTATCACAGTCTTCAGATAGAGAGTATGTGGACCACCAGTTATGAAGATAATCCTGGAACACCTTCCAGTTGGCCCTCTTTACGTCCCATCTAGGAGGCAGCACAACTGTGGGAGGCCTGTTGATGTTGAAGGTGGTGATCACTGCAAAGTGGTCACTGACAAGGTGAGGATGAGTTTCCCATGTGGCTCCTGCTGTGAGTTGTCTTGACCCGAAGGTAAGGTCGAGGCAGCCACCCAACAGGTGTGTGGGGTCTCCATTCTTTAGCAACTTTACCTCTGGAATATCGTGTAGGAGCATTGCTATATGTCTGCCAGCAGCATTGGTTGCTGAGTGAGAGTGCAGAATAGGGTGATGTGCGTTGAAATCTCCACCCACAATAATACACTCAGTGCGTGCTAGTGCGAGGAGCTCTGCAATGTCGAGGGTGTGTCTTGGGTTCTTGTAGATGTTATAGATGGTAATGGGCGCCCCAGGTATGTGCACAAGGATGGCCTGTACCTCGACATCCTCCCCACAGTCCACAGGGTTGGCTATAACCTCGTGAGGTATTGTATTGGATACAAATACAGCTGTGCCTCTGCAGTGAATGCCCGGGTCCATGTGCTGAAAATACCCAGCAAAACCGGGTAGTCTTGGGCACATAGTCGGGACAGTCAGAGTTTCTTGTAGCAAGACGATGTCAACCCGATCCCGAATTACTGCCTCCAGCAAGAGGTGCTGTTTGCCCCTCAGGCCCTGAATGCTCCATTGTAGGACCTTGAGGGTGTGATTTGGTACCGAGGTTATTCCATCGCTGTTGTTTCCTGAGCTGGAGACTGAGTCCTGCCCGCTCTGAGAACCTGCAAATTCATGGCATCCACTGTCTCCTCTTCGGTCAGAAAGCACACACTCAGGAGAGTACTGACCATCTGCCGGAATGCGCTCTGTTGTTCCGTGGAGTTGATTGTGTTGCAAATAAGATCCGTGAACACCTTGATGAGTGCTACGAGATCCTCCCTGGTGAGGGCCTGCTTTGGAGATGGGTTCGAAACAGTGGATATTATCTGGGCTGCTGTGGTCTGTAGGGACTGCTGAGGGTTGGATTTCTTTATTGTATGCACCGTGGTCTGTTGCTGTATACCAGGTTGAGTAGCCGGGATCTGCTGGTGAGGTGCCAGTTGAGTCTGCAAAGCGCCTGTGCTGGGTAAGGAGTGCCTGCGTTGTCGTGCTATGGCCGGTGGGGGCTCCTTTAGTGCAGCCTGCTGATCGCATTGACCAGATGCACCCTGTTGATGCCTCCTGTTCCTCTTGTTTCTGTTTCTTCGTTGAGGTAGGGGTGCAGGAGGTTCTTGACCTTGACGCCTGGTTGAGGCTTCTAGGGTTGGGAATTCCTGAGCATTGACTTGGTTTAGCTGCTGAGAGATCTGTGGTATGGCAGGGTTCTCTACACCCATCGTTTGATGATCCGTCGTAGCCTGTTGCGGAGTTTTTGGCGTCTTCCAGACTTCTTGAATTCTGGCGAGCCTTTTGGGGCATCGAGGATTCCAGGCATGGTGTTTCTGCCTGCAGTTCGGGCTTTGTGGAGTGGGTGGCGATGCATTTTTCAGCTTGGTGATGCATTCCTCGGTAGGGTGGTGCTGGCTGCAGACACCGCAGATTACTCTGTTCTGACAGAGTGCACCCAGGTGTCCATAACGCTGACACTTGAAACAGCAAACTGGTTCTGCTGTGAAGGTCCTGACATCGTACCTGCCCCAAGAACGGAGGTCCAGCTGGGATGGCAGTGGTCCTACATGCTGAATGAGAACCTGTTGGGTTGGCACGTTGCCTGCCTTGAGACGTTGAGCTGACACCACACTGGGGTGAGCTGCTACTGCCTCGATGGGCATCATCAGCGGGTATCGCATCACTACACCCTTGGTGATCTTCTGCCGAGAGTCCAGTTCCTCCAGGGTGAATGAGCGATCTGTCTCCATGACTCTCTTCAAGGTGGTATACATTTCCTTGTTGAGAGGAGTCAATATTGGTTCTCCCCTCAAGTTGAACCATATCTTGAACTTCAGGTTGTGTCGTGATTCCAGGTATGAAACAACCCCATAGTGGGTTCTGTGGTCCCCATAAGACTTCACCTTGAATTTGCCAGGTCGGTTGAGCTGGTTTGCCTGCTCCTTGGACGGACGGTGCTTCTTCTTCTTGTCCACAGTGTTCCATCCCTCTTGGTTTTCGGGGGGTGCGGTGTTTATTTCCGCACCTGTTTCTATTGTCGCTGGCTCCATGGTTGGGACTGTCAGATCTGCTACAATGTGAGCAGGATCTTCCTCTTCCTCTCGCAACTTCTTCGCTAGAATTTCGCCCCACATTTCCAAATCCGAGTCCTCCGTCGTGTTCATGGAGCATCGTGGCCTCTTCTTTTCGGCAGAAGCCATGTGCCTATCTTGTGATAAGGTAGAGAACTCCGTGAACTGAGAGTGTGTCGACTAGATCTGATGCCCTGCTCCTTGCTTTTAAGTGAATGTGACCTGCCCTGACTAGGTTAGGTCATTAGCTTAAACCGGTAGGAGACTTGGATCTGCCTCGCATGAACCAGTAGGCCTGTTGCAGTGTTCCTTCTAGCTTATGTTCTTATGAAAACTCAAATCACTTGGATCAAGAGCTCTGCACCAGCATCAAGGCTTACAAACAAATATATATATTTTTTATTTTATTTATTATCACACTGGCCGATTCCCACCAAGGCAGGGTGGCCCGAAAAAGAAAAACTTTCACCATCATTCACTCCATCACTGTCTTGCCAGAAGGGTGCTTTAAACTGCAACATTAACACCCCTCCTTCAGAGTGCAGGCACTGTACTTCCCATCTCCAGGACTCAAGTCCGGCCTGCCGGTTTCCCTGAACCCCTTCATAAATGTTACTTTGCTCACACTCCAACAGCACGTCAAGTATTAAAAACCATTTGTCTCCATTCACTCCTATCAAACACGCTCTCGCATGCCTTCTGGAAGTCCATATATATATATATATATATATATATATATATATATATATGTATATATATATTATTATTTTTTTTTTTTTATTATCACACCGGCCGATTCCCACCAAGGCAGGGTGGCCCGAAAAAGAAAAACTTTCACCATCATTCACTCCATCACTGTCTTGCCAGAAGGGTGCTTTACACTACAGTTTTTAAACTGCAACATTAACACCCCTCCTTCAGAGTGCAGGCACTGTACTTCCCATCTCCAGGACTCAAGTCCGGCCTGCCGGTTTCCCTGAATCCCTTCATAAATGTTACTTTGCTCACACTCCAACAGCACGTCAAGTATTAAAAACCATTTGTCTCCATTCACTCCTATCAAACACGCTCACGCATGCCTGCTGGAAGTCCAAGCCCCTCGCACACAAAACCTCCTTTACCCCCTCCCTCCAACCCTTCCTAGGCCGACCCCTACCCCGCCTTCCTTCCACTACAGACTGATACACTCTTGAAGTCATTCTGTTTCGCTCCATTCTCTCTACATGTCCGAACCACCTCAACAACCCTTCCTCAGCCCTCTGGACAACAGTTTTGGTAATCCCGCACCTCCTCCTAACTTCCAAACTACGAATTCTCTGCATTATATTCACACCACACACTGCCCTCAGACATGACATCTCCACTGCCTCCAGCCTTCTCCTCGCTGCAACATTCATCACCCACGCTTCACACCCATATAAGAGCGTTGGTAAAACTATACTCTCATACATTCCCCTCTTTGCCTCCAAGGACAAAGTTCTTTGTTTCCACAGACTCCTAAGTGCACCACTCACTCTTTTTCCCTCATCAATTCTATGATTCACCTCATCTTTCATAGACCCATCCGCTGACACGTCCACTCCCAAATATCTGAATACGTTCACCTCCTCCATACTCTCTCCCTCCAATCTGATATTCAATCTTTCATCACCTAATCTTTTTGTTATCCTCATAACCTTACTCTTTCCTGTATTCACCTTTAATTTTCTTCTTTTGCACACCCTACCAAATTCATCCACCAATCTCTGCAACTTCTCTTCAGAATCTCCCAAGAGCACAGTGTCATCAGCAAAGAGCAGCTGTGACAACTCCCACTTTGTGTGTGATTCTTTATCTTTTAACTCCACGCCTCTTGCCAAAACCCTCGCATTTACTTCTCTTACAACCCCATCTATAAATATATTAAACAACCACGGTGACATCACACATCCTTGTCTAAGGCCTACTTTTACTGGGAAAAAATTTCCCTCTTTCCTACATACTCTAACTTGAGCCTCACTATCCTCGTAAAAACTCTTCACTGCTTTCAGTAACCTACCTCCTACACCATACACTTGCAACATCTGCCACATTGCCCCCCTATCCACCCTGTCATACGCCTTTTCCAAATCCATAAATGCCACAAAGACCTCTTTAGCCTTATCTAAATACTGTTCACTTATATGTTTCACTGTAAACACCTGGTCCACACACCCCCTACCTTTCCTAAAGCCTCCTTGTTCATCTGCTATCCTATTCTCCGTCTTACTCTTAATTCTTTCAATTATAACTCTACCATACACTTTACCAGGTACACTCAACAGACTTATCCCCCTATAATTTTTGCACTCTCTTTTATCCCCTTTGCCTTTATACAAAGGAACTATGCATGCTCTCTGCCAATCCCTAGGTACCTTACCCTCTTCCATACATTTATTAAATAATTGCACCAACCACTCCAAAACTATATCCCCACCTGCTTTTAACATTTCTATCTTTATCCCATCAATCCCGGCTGCCTTACCCCCTTTCATTTTACCTACTGCCTCACGAACTTCCCCCACACTCACAACTGGCTCTTCCTCACTCCTACAAGATGTTATTCCTCCTTGCCCTATACACGAAATCACAGCTTCCCTATCTTCATCAACATTTAACAATTCCTCAAAATATTCCTTCCATCTTCCCAATACCTCTAACTCTCCATTTAATAACTCTCCTCTCCTATTTTTAACTGACAAATCCATTTGTTCTCTAGGCTTTCTTAACTTGTTAATCTCACTCCAAAACTTTTTCTTATTTTCAACAAAATTTGTTGATAACATCTCACCCACTCTCTCATTTGCTCTCTTTTTACATTGCTTCACCACTCTCTTAACTTCTCTCTTTTTCTCCATATACTCTTCCCTCCTTGCATCACTTCTACTTTGTAAAAACTTCTCATATGCTAACTTTTTCTCCCTTACTACTCTCTTTACATCATCATTCCACCAATCGCTCCTCTTCCCTCCTGCACCCACTTTCCTGTAACCACAAACTTCTGCTGAACACTCTAACACTACATTTTTAAACCTACCCCATACCTCTTCGACCCCATTGCCTATGCTCTCATTAGCCCATCTATCCTCCAATAGCTGTTTATATCTTACCCTAACTGCCTCCTCTTTTAGTTTATAAACCTTCACCTCTCTCTTCCCTGATGCTTCTATTCTCCTTGTATCCCATCTACCTTTTACTCTCAGTATAGCTACAACTAGAAAGTGATCTGATATATCTGTGGCCCCTCTATAAACATGTACATCCTGAAGTCTACTCAACAGTCTTTTATCTACCAATACATAATCCAACAAACTACTGTCATTTCGCCCTACATCATATCGTGTATACTTATTTATCCTCTTTTTCTTAAAATATGTATTACCTATAACTAAACCCCTTTCTATACAAAGTTCAATCAAAGGGCTCCCATTATCATTTACACCTGGCACCCCAAACTTACCTACCACACCCTCTCTAAAAGTTTCTCCTACTTTAGCATTCAAGTCCCCTACCACAATTACTCTCTCACTTGGTTCAAAGGCTCCTATACATTCACTTAACATCTCCCAAAATCTCTCTCTCTCCTCTGCATTCCTCTCTTCTCCAGGTGCATACACGCTTATTATGACCCACTTCTCGCATCCAACCTTTACTTTAATCCACATAATTCTTGAATTTACACATTCATATTCTCTTTTCTCCTTCCATAACTGATCATTTAACATTACTGCTACCCCTTCCTTTGCTCTAACTCTCTCAGATACTCCAGATTTAATCCCATTTATTTCCCCCCACTGAAACTCTCCTACCCCCTTCAGCTTTGTTTCGCTTAGGGCCAGGACATCCAACTTCTTTTCATTCATAACATCAGCAATCATCTGTTTCTTGTCATCCGCACTACATCCACGCACATTTAAGCAACCCAGTTTTATAAAGTTTTTCTTCTTCTCTTTTTTAGTAATTGTATACAGGAGAAGGGGTTACTAGCCCATTGCTCCCGGCATTTTAGTCGCCTCATACGACACGCATGGCTTACGGAGGAAAGATTCTTTTCCACTTCCCCATGGACAATAGAAAAAATAAAAAAGAACAAGAGCTATTTAGAAAAAAGAGAAAAACCTAGATGTATGTATATATATATATGCATGTGCGTGTCTGTGAAGTGTGACCAAAGTGTAAGTAGGAGTAGCAAGATATCCCTGTTATCTTAGCGTGTTTATGAGACAGAAAAAGAAACCAGCAATCCTACCATCATGCAAAACAGTTACAGGTTTTTGTTTCACAGTCATCTGGCAGGACGGTAGTACTTCCCTGGGTGGTTGCTGTCTACCAACCTACTACCTATATATATATATATATATATATATATATATATATATATATATATATAAACCTTGATGCTGGTGCAGGGCTCTTCATCCAAGGGATTGGAGCTTTCTCCCTCCTAGGCGCTGTACTCGCTGAATTGTGCTTGCGGGGGGGGGGGGGGTTGAAAAAATTGCCCCAATACCAGCCTCTGCTTGTGTGAACCCGACGGGTTTAACACATCTCCATGGGTGACTGAAAATCCAAGATTTGCATGAAGTTTATACAGGGGTATCTCTCTCTCTCAGCTCTCTTTTTCCCTATTTCTCTCTTCGCTTTCCTCTCTGTCTCTATTCCCTCTTTCTCTTCTCTCCCCTCTCTCTTTTCCCTCCCCCTCTATCTTCCCTCCCCCTCTTTCTCTTCCCTCCCCCTCTCTGTCTTCCCTCCCCCCCTCCCTCCCCTCCCTCCCCTCCCTCTCTCCCTTCCCTCTCTCTCTTCCCTCTCTCTCTTCCCTCTCCCCTTTCTCTCCCTCTCCCCTCTTTTTTTACACAGGGTTTGACTCTCTCTCTCTCTCTCTCTCTCTCTCTCTCTCTCTCTCTCTCTCTCTCTCTCTCCCCTTCCCCTCTCTCTCCCTCTCTCAGAATCAACCCCCCGCAAACAGGAGAAGGGAGTAGATAGCGACACGCGTGAGGACACGCACGTACATAAGTCAGTGTTTGATATATATTTACAAAGGCAGATGAAACGTACGTGTCCTTAGAGACTAAAAGTTGGGATACGTCATTGTATCGAGGTTAAGTCTTCATACATCTCATATTGGAAAGTTTTATTAGCGTCATCACAACATCGCTCGCGGCTTCGAAAATTTTCTACCCAGAAAATACTTTAAGATCTCCGCATTGCTGTCATTTCTTCACCTGAGGACGTTTCATTTATTGAGAGGAAATTTGTGTTACCCGGGTCCTGTCAGCTGCGTCCTGGGCGAAAGATTTACACTTACTGGCAAATGAGGTTGGACGAAAATTTGAGGAACGAGGCTAAAACCTGTGGAAAAGTAGCCGCCATCTGCTACTGTGTCGCGTACGTGGGTGGTGTTGCCAGAAGACTTGTATTTTCCACCATTACTCCTTCTGTTATCCGTATTCTGCTTGCCGTGTGGCCTCGCACGCATCCTGACGGTACGAGAGAATAAACTCGGGGCGAGAAGCAAGTAAATATAAAGCGATTTTTGACGACTCTTAAAAGGAATAAATTGTTACCGGAGATCGATGGCATCTCACCCAGTGCATTATGAATTATTATCTAAATATTAATATATGCCACATTTCTTTAGTTTGAGCTAGCACCACATCACCTACAGTCGCATTATGAAGCAGGATATGCTATAGATGGAGGAAACGCTCCATGGCAATCTTAAATAAAAGACTTTTCCCTGAAAGCCTTACCATATGGTAAGGGTCGGCGTGGATGTGGCAACGCCGCTGTGTGGTTGAGGAGACGTGGCAACACCGCGGCCCCCAGGTCAGGTGGGTTGCCAAACACTCACCAAACCTGTTTTTACTTTGTATATATTTGGTCCTCATGGACCACGAGACTTTTTTTTCGCGCTAAGGGGATTGACGTGGGTCGTAGCAGGGCGTACACAGGAGATAACAGCGTAGTAACTACGAGAAATACGTTAAAATACATTGTAAATATGACCAGTTGTCACTCCCTCCTGTCACCTCCAGCCTAGTCATTTGCTTCTTTATTTTCAACGGCTTGGGGCCATTACATGACGTTTCTTGCTTCTGCCTATGTTTTGCCCTGACATTTTGCTTGATCATGTTTATTTTCACCGTTGTAAAGTGGCGGCAATGTGTAAGATAAATACCAGTAGTTTAAAGGAGGTGTGTAGCTAAGCCAAGGGGGTTATCACTTGATATCGGCATCCTCCCGTCCATGGTGGGCGAAACGTGTAGTTTGTACATGTCCTGATATTTGTGTTACTTGCTAGACGGTGTTGGTAGAGAAACTGGTTGTGGGTCCGGATAAAAGCCTCCATCTGTGAAGATTCAATTTACCTCGTAATTCCCTGGTATTGGGACATTCTCTCTTTCTCCTCTCTCTCTCTTTCTCCTGTCTCCTCTCTTCCTCCTGTCTCCTCTCTTCTCTATACTCTACTTTCCTCTCTCTACTCCTCTCTTTATTCTACTCTCTTCTCACTCCTCTCTCCATTTTCTCTACTCTTTACTCTCACACGTTTAATGCTTGTAAAATACAATATAAATTAAAGTCTTTACTTTTAAAACATGATTTAAACCAAAATAAACATGTTTTAATGCCCTTGTTTCATACACCTTGATAGTACGCGATAGCCTTAGTCTAAGAACATAAGAACATAAGAACGAAGGAACACTGCAGAAGGCCTACTGGCCCATGCGAGGCAGGTCCAAGTCTCCTACCGGCTTAAGCCAATGCACCCAACCTAGTCAGGTCAGGTCACATTGACTTAAGGGAGGAACACGGCAACCGACCTGGTAGCACAAGCTATCAGGTCTAACTCACACCCACCCACATCCACTCATGTATTTATCCAACCTATTTTTAAAGCTACACAACGTTCTGGCCTCTATAACTGTACTTGGGAGTTTGTTCCACTCATCCACAACTCTATTACCAAACCAGTACTTTCCTATATCCTTCCTGAATCTGAATTTTTCCAACTTAAAACCATTGCTGCGAGTCCTGTCTAGGCTAGATATTTTCAGCACACTATTTTACATCCCCTTTATTTATTCCTGTCTTCCATTTATACACCTCAATCATATCCCCCCTAATTCTACGTCTTTCTAGAGAGTGCAGATTCAGGGCCCTTAGTCTATCCTCATAGGGAAGGTTTCTGATACATGGGATCAACTTTGTCATCCTCCTTTGTACATTTTCCAGAGAATTTATATCCATTCTGTAATAAGGTGACCAAAACTGTGCAGCATAATCTAAATGAGGCCTAACCAAGGATGTATAGAGTTGAAGAACAACCTGAGGACTCCTATTATTTATGCTTCTTGATATGAAGCCAAGGATTCTATTAGCTTTATTGCGAACACTTATGCACTGTTGTCTTGGTTTCAGATTACTGCTAACCAGAACTCCTAAATCTTTTTCGCAATCCGTAATATTAAGATCTACATTATTTAGTTTATATGTGGCATGGTTATTGTCTTGTCCAACATTTAGAACTTTGCATTTGTCTATATTAAACTGCATCTGCCACTTCTCCGACCACTGCATCAGTCTATTCAAATCTTCCTGGAGTGCTCGAATGTCCTCGTCAGAATGAATTCGACGGCCAATTTTGGTGTCATCGGCAAACTTGCCGATGTCGCTCTTTATGCCCTCATCTATGTCTAGAACTCTAGATTGTAGTAGTACTCGGTGTGGACTCCTAAGTCCTCTGATTCTCTCTCTCCCATAAACTGTTCCACAAGGCACAGTACTCGCCCCCATCTTATTCCTTATCCTCATATCAGACATAGACAGAGATATACGCCACAGCACCGTCTCATCCTTTGCGGATGATACTAGGATCTGCACGAGGCTGTCATCTGCTGAGGACGCGGTTAACCTCCAAGAAGATATAAACAAAGTTTTCCAGTGGGCAACGGTAAACAATATGATGTTCAATGAGGACAAATTCTAACTACTCCGTTATGGAAAACTGGAGGAGATAATAACTAGAACAGAGTATACTACTGACTCCGGCCATACAATAGAGCGGAAAAATAATGTAAGGGACCTGGGAGTAGTAATGTCTGAGGATCTCACTTTCAAGGATCACAACAGTGCCACGATCGCACGTGCAAAGAAAATGATAGGATGGATAATGAGAACTTTCAAAACGAGAGATGCCAAGCCCATGATGATCCTTTTCAAATCACTTGTTCTCTCTAGGCTGGAATACTGCTGTACATTAACATCTCCATTCAAAGCAGGTGAAATCGCAGATCTAGAGAGTGTACAGAGATCCTTTACTGCACGTATAAGTTCTGTCAAGCACCTTAACTACTGGGAACGCTTGGAAGCACTTGACTTGTACTCGTTGGAATGCAGGAGGGAGAGATATATCATAATCTACACTTGGAAAATCTTGGAAGGAATGGTCCCAAATCTGCACACAGAAATCACTCCCTACGAAAGTAAAAGACTGGGCAGGCGATGCAAAATGCCCCCAATAAAAAGTAGGGGCGCCATTGGTACACTAAGGGAAAACACCATAAGTGTCCGGGGCCCAAAACTGTTCAACAGCCTCCCATCAAGCATTAGGGGAATTGCCAATAAACCTCTGGCTGCCTTCAAGAGAGAGCTGGACAGATACCTAAAGTCAGTGCCGGATCAGCCGGGCTGTGGCTCGTACGTTGGACTGCGTGCGGCCAGCAGTAACAGCCTAGTTGATCAGGCCCTGATCCATCGGGAGGCCTGGTCATGGACCGGGCCGCGGGGGCGTTGATCCCCGGAATAACCTCCAGGTAACTAAATGCAAAGATGGTGCCGTAGAGCTAGGGTCCAACTCGCACAGTGTAAGTTTATTTAGTTACAGGCACACGTAAGTACAATTATCAGTGTAAATTACCTAGGATAACATAAAAATTAAGTCAAAATAATTTTATTTGGTTATCCTAGGCTAAATGTATATGATGTGCAAATTTTTGTGAACCTATTATATCTGTGCCCTCAAGAACATTCATAGATTTTTTCTTTTATGTAGGAAAAGCCTAAATAAAGACTTAAGCATCAAAACCCGGAAAATAAAACAGGGCTCTTGAAAATTGCTTCCTGATTCGTACCTCATTACTCGGTACCCTGCTGGGAATAGCCCATTTGTTGTTATGCCTGGTGTTACTTCACCTGTTATGTCTGGTGCTGCTTCAGTAGTGTGTTTATCATACCTCACACACCTTGATATTCTGTGTGCAGATGTATGCCATAGTTTGATCATTGTAGTTATTTCTGTATTCTACATTAAGATATCTTGCTGTAGAAAAGAGATGAGGTATACCTGGACTGTACCTGGAGGGTTTTTCGGGGGTCAACGCCCCCGCGGCCCGCCCCATGACCAGGTATTTTCAGTTAGAACACAACAGTGTTGTTATTGAAGCTGTAAAATGTTTTTAGACTGGATCACTAGAACCTTCAGAACAAGAGATGCTTAGTGATAGTCTTCTGGTCACTGGTTCTCTCTCTATGCTGGAATACTGTGTACTAACAGCCTCCTTCAAGACAGGCGAAATTGCTGAGTTGGAAAATGTACAGAGAACCTTTACAGCTCCTATGGGAGTGCTTGAAGTCCCTAGAACTGTACTCCTTAGAACAGAACACAAGAAAGGAGGAACACTGCAGCAGGCGAGAAAGGTGCATCATAATATACAACTGGACGATACTGGAGGGGTTGGTCCCAAACCTGCACACTGAAATTACTACTAATGAACATAAGAGGCTTCACAGACGGCGCAGAATAACTTCAGTGACAAGCAGGGAAGTGAAGAGTACTCTTGAGAGAGAATTAAAATGTCAAGGGACCACGACTCAACACCCTGTCTTCATGCATAAAGAGGATTACCAACAGACACCAGCTGTCTTCAAGAGGGAGCTCGACAGATTCCTCAACACAGTTCGTGGTCAGCCGGGTTGCGGTGCCTACTTTAGACTGTGGTCGTAGAACACTAATAGCCTGATTGATCATGCCAGCAACCAGGAGGCCTGGTCTGGAACCGGGCCGCGGGGGCGCTGACCTCCGGAAGAGACTTCAGGGATTGTCATTTAGGGTGTTAAATAGATGAGAAGTCTTAAAGAGGGTTTGATAGAGCTAGGACCTGCTTCAACAATGGGATGGGGGGGGGGGTACCAGGGGGATTAGGGGGTTGAGGTACCAGGTGAAAGATCCATTTAAGGGGAGTTTTAAGTGGTTGGGCAGCATTTTGTGTCGGTGTTGAGGTTGGAGTAGGAGTTAGGTGTTTCCAGTTGTGGAGAGAACTAGGGAAGAGGGGGAGGTGGTTACTCTGAATTTAGGTGGCGTTGGTGGGCAGGTGGTTGTAGTAGTGGTGGTTGTTGTAGTGGTGGTGGTAGTTGTTGTGGTGGTTGTAGTGGGGGTGGTTGTTGTGGTGGTTGTAGTGGTGGTGGTAGTTGTTGTGGTGGTTGTAGTAGTGGTGGTTGTAGTAGTGATGTGACTGACTTCTTCCTCCTGCCATTACAGTTTACCAGGATCACTTTAACTACATTGTCTCCCAGTTTCTCTCTCTGATGTGTCTATCCACTTGGTGTTCTTTCCTCTGTGATAAGACACTCGTGGAACACTTGGGTATCTATATTGCTGCAACGTTTCGCCTGCGCAGCAGGCTGAGATGGTAACAATACTCTTCAACACCCTCCCTTCTTAGGATAACCAGTTAAGGCCTAGCTGTCTTCAAGAGGAAACTCTACAGATTCCTCAAAACAGTTCCTGATCAGCCGAGTTGTGGTGCATACGTTGGACTGCGGGCGGCAGGTACTAACAGTTTGATCGATCAATCCGGCAACCAGGAGTCCTGGTCAGGGACCGGGCCGAGGGGGCGCTGACCTCCAGAAGCGACTCCCGGTAATACTGGAGACCGTACGAGTTAAAATGGCATTAAAGATAGACAAGTGTTTGTACATGGCTTATCCATCTAAGTATCTGTACTTTATACCGTTGGAACTATAAACACTTAAGCAGTATAATGTGAACCTTTATTGGCAACGTTTCGCCCACACAGACAGACCTGATATAGCCCACTGTGTGGGCGAAACTTTCCATTGTGTCGGTATTTTATACCATTTATTTCCATTTTATACCGTTAATAATATATCTTTCGTCTGTTTTTAGGTAAACTTGGCAATCTGTCTCACTTTTGTCGCAAGATTGTTTTTGCAAAGTTTTGATGCTAGAGGAAGCTCAGTCTGATGGCCTTTATGCCATAAAGATTAGTATAAAATACCGACACGATGGAAAAAATGAACACAAATGCAGTATAATGTGATCCTTTATTGACAACGTTTCGCCCACACAGTGAACTTTATCAAGTCACAAACCGATCTACCTGGGTAAAGAGTATGTGAGTATGTATTGGTTGAAGCATCATGTGGAGAATGCTGGGTACGTCGGATCTGTTTGTGACTTGATAAAACTCGCTGTGTGACATGTACAGCTTAGGACATTTACTATAGAAGTCATTCGTAGCGAAACATTTCATAAAATAAATGTCCAGAACTGTACATAAGTGTCTGTCTTCAATTGCCTTGTCAGGCAACGCCAGTTCTGTCTCGTCTCCTGGGTCGTATTTTGTACATTTTAGTCTCCTGTGAACACATGTGTTGTCTTTTCTTATCTTCCTACCATCATTCCACTCCCTCTAACACCCCTTCAATTGCTCAATGTCTTCTCGGAATTTTGTCATTTTTTCTTGCATTCTCTGAACCAGTTGTTCCTCCACAAGTTCTTCCTCTTCTCCCCATAAACTCTGAAGCCTTTCCTCACCCAGTTCCTTTTCACTTTTATCTCCCAGACACTATCTTCTCTGTGGCCCGGCCACAGACCAGCCTCTTAAATAGCAAAGAAAACATTGCAGAAATAAAAGTTATGTTGTATATAGGAAAGTAAAGATAAAAGTATACAGGTGGGCCTCGCTTTATGGCACTTAGCTTTACAGTGCCTCACTTTATGGCACTTAGCTTTACAGTGCCTCACTTTATGGCACTTAGCTTTACAGTGCCTCACTTTATGGCTCTTTGCTTTACAGCACGTCACTTTACGGCACTTCGCTCTGCAGTGCCTCATTTCATGGCTCTTCCCTCTATAGCACCTCACTTTGACACTTCGCTTTACAGTGCCTCGCTTTACAGTTCCTTGCTTTACTGGACTTTCCTTTGCAGCATTTTAACAATACATTTTTTTTTCAGTTATATCCATTCTTCATTTAGATTTCCTACAGTAAATGTATTCACTCCCTATAAGCTAAGGACAAAAATATTTTAAGGTAATTAATGTGTGTAATATACATTTTTTAAGAACTATCTTTATTGCTCACTTAATATATGACAGTGTAAACATGCTATCAGGCTTTTACAGGTATTCAAAAGTGAAAAAAGCTTATGATTCACTTTACAGCGATTTTCGCTTTACAGCAGTAGCCCAGAACCTGACCTGCTGTATAAATGGGGTTCTCCTGTATGTACTAGTTATTATGTAAATCAAGTACCTTCAGTAATGACATAAACGTCATTAATGATCAACAAGGTCGGAGTCATAAGTTTAGTATCAGCAGGATGACATTTGTGTTGGAATGGTATATAATACCGACAAGGTGAAATTAAGACACATGTGCAACATCTGGGTATCTTTATTGTAGATGTTTCGCCATCCAGTGGCTTTATCAATACAAATTCTAGGACATAACTTGAAGACAGTAGAACTATGTACAGAAAATATTTAATTTACAGTGCGGAGGCTCGGTTAATTCTTATACTTCGTTCAGCATGTTTGCAGAGCGGTACGGCAAGGCAGTGAATTCGCTGTGGTACGGGGATTTTTTTTTAGGAAAGTAAGGTACGAAATGACGATTGGTTGCTTTAACGTTACAAGTATGAAAAACGAAGAAAGGATGTATGGTACTGCCGTCACTGATCTGCTGGAGGTAGCAACAAGAGCAGAGGTAGCACTGTCAGTAGACTACTGCTGGAGGTAGCACCAAGAGCCAGGTGTAGAACTGCCAGTAGACTACTGCTGGAGGTAGCAACAAGAGCAGATGTAGCACTGCCAGTAGACTCCTGCTGGAGGTAGCAACAAGAGCCAGGTGTAGCACTGCCAGTAGACTCCTGCTGGAGGTAGCAACAAGAGCCACGTGCAGCACTGCCAGTAGACTCCTGCTGGAGGTAGCAACAAGAGCAGATGTAGCACTGCCAGTAGACTCCTGAATGTAGAATATTGTATGATTTACAACTTAGATCCCAGTAAAAGAAAAAATGGCATTCCTGCCAACGTGCAAAAAAAAAATAACAGGATTATATTTGAGACTTACAACAAGGCGGTAATATATCTTTAATGTCATCTCTCTCTCCCTTATCCTCGGTCATTTCCCATTCTTTGATTCTGTCTCCGTGTCTCACGATCCTCGATCGTTGTTAGGTAAGACACATATGCAACAGTTAGACAACTTTATTCCGAAACGTTTCGCCTACACAGTAGGCTTCTTCAGTCGAATACAGAAAGTAGGCAGGAACAGTAGAGATGTGAAGACGATGTAATCAGTCCATCACCCTTAAAGTCGTAGAATTTGAGGTTGTCAGTCCCTCGGCCTGGAGAAGTTCAGTTCCATAGTCAGGATAGTTCCAGACTATGGAACTGAACTTCTCCAGGCCGAGGGACTGACAACCTCAAATTCTACGACTTTAAGGGTGATGGACTGATTACATCGTCTTCACATCTCTACTGTTCCTGCCTACTTTCTGCATTCGACTGAAGAAGCCTACTGTGTAGGCGAAACGTTTCGGAATAAAGTTGTCTAACTGTTGCATATGTGTCTTACCTAACAACCTGTCGGTATTGTATACCATTTTGATGTTCATCCTCGATCGTGTCGCGGGGGCGCTGACTCTCGAAACACCCTCCAGATAGCACTAGAGGTGGTAGGTAGTACTAGAGTCAGCTTTACCCTATTTATATCTGCCAGTATGAGAACAGTGGGTGAAAGACAGTAGTGTCTGGGTACAGTAAGTTGTACTTCTTGTTCCTTTGTGTCTCACACGTCCATCAAAGTTTCTTATCTCATCTCTTTGTTCCCTTCACTTCCTCTCTCTCTCTCTCTCTCTCTCTCTCTCTCTCTCTCTCTCTCTCTCTCTCTCTCTCGGGATATTTTAACCTTGTTTGAATGTATAAACTGACAACTCGTGAGAATAATTTATACTTGTGGGGACGAGAGTTAGCTAGTTTATTTACGTACAATTATCATACATAGTAACATATGTAATAAGAACATAAGAAAGGAGGAACACTGCAGGAGGCCTGTTGGCCCATACTAGGCAGGACCTTTACAATTCATCCCACTAACAAAACATTTGCCCAACCCAATTTTCAATGCCACGCAAGAAATAAGCTCTGATGTGAAAGTCCCACTCAAATCCAACCTCTCCCACTCATGTACTTATCCAACCTAAATTTGAAACTACCCAAAGTCCCAGCCTTAATAACCCAACTAGGTAGACTGTTCCACTCATCAACTACCCTATTTCCAAACCAATACTTTCCTATGTCCTTTCTAAATCTAAACCTATCTAATTTAAATCCATTACTGCGGGTTCTCTCTTGGAGAGACATCCTCAAGACCTTATTAATATCCCTTTTATTAATACCTATCTTCCACTTATACACTTCGATCAGGTCTCCCCTCATTCTTCGTCTAACAAGTGAATGTAACTTAAGAGTCTTCAATCTCTCTTCATAAGGAAGATTTCTAATGCTATGTATTAATTTAGTCATCCTACGCTGAATGTTTTCTAACGAATTTATGTCCATTCTGTAATATGGAGACCAGAACTGAGCTGCATAATCTAGGTGAGGCCTTACTAATGATGTATAAAGCTGCAGTATGACCTCTGGACTTCTGTTGCTTACACTTCTTGATATAAATCCCAGTAATCTATTTGCCTTATTACGTACGCTTAGGCATTGCTGTCTTGGTTTAAGGTTGCTGTTCACCATAACCCCCAAGTCCTTTTCGCAATCTGTATGGCTAAGTTCTACATCATTTAACTTATAAGTACTAGGGTTATGGGCACTCCCAAGCTTCAGAACCTTGCATTTATCTACATTGAACTGCATCTGCCACTTTTCTGACCAAGAATAGAGTTTGTTTAAATCCTCCTGAAGTTCCATAACATCTACGTTTGAATCAATTATCCTACCTATCTTTGCGTCATCGGCGAATTTGCTCATATCACTAGTAATTCCCTCATCAAGATCATTGATATATATATCTTATGTTCTTACTAAAATCTAAGTAAATAATATCAAATTCTTTATCGTGGTCAACAGCCTCAAAAGCTTTACTGAAGAAAGTTAATAAATTAGTTAGACAAGACCGGCCTCTTGTGAATCCATGCTGAGTATCATTAATCAAGCTATGCTTATCGAGATGGCTTCTTATAATCTCAGCTATAATTGACTCTAGTAATTTGCCTACAATTGAAGTCAGGCTTATTGGGCGGTAATTTGACGGTAACGACTTGTCCCCTGTTTTAAAAATAGGAATTACATTAGCCATCTTCCACATATCAGACACTACACCTGTTTGAAGAGATAAATTAAAAATATTAGTTAATGGTTCACAGAGTTCCATTTTGCATTCCTTAAGAACCCTTGAAAAAACCTCATCAGGACCCGGCGACTTATTTTGCTTCAGTCTGTCTATCTGCTTCACAACCATTTCACTAGTGACTGTGATGTTACATAATTTATCTTCTAGCCCACTATAAAAATTAGTTACTGGAGTATTGTTAGTGTCTTCCTGTGTAAAAACTGAGAGAAAATAATTATTAAAAATCGAGCACATTTCATTCTCTTTGTCAGTAAGGTGCCCATAGTTATTTTTAAGGGGACCTATCTTATCTCTAACTTTTGTTCTATAGACCTGGAAAAAACTTTTTGGGTTAGTTTTAGAATCCCTAGAAACTTAAATTTCATAGTCCCTTTTAGCTTTTCTTATCCCCTTTTTAATGTCCCTCTTAATGTCAATATACTGATTCATAAGATGACCCTCACTTCTTTTGATACGCCTATAAATTCCTTTCTTATGCCCTAGTAGATATTTGAGCCTATTATTCATCCATTTTGGGTCATTTCTATTTGATCTAATTTCTTTATATGGGATAAACGTTCTTTGAGCAGCATGTATAGTGTTCAGAAAACTGTCATACTGATATCTCACTTCGTTACCCCAGTCAGCAGATGATAAGTGTTCTCTAAGCCCATCGTAATCTGCTAAGCGAAAATCTGGGACTGTTACTGAGTTATCGCTTCTATCGTACTTCCATTCAGTGCTAAATGTAATTGATTTGTGGTCGCTAGCACCCAGTTCCTCTGAAATTTCTAAATTATTAACAATGGATTCATTGTTTGCCATAACTAAGTCAAGCAGGTTATTTCCCCTTGTAGGTTCTGTCACAAACTGCTTCAAAAAACAATCCTGAACTACTACTAAGAAGTCGTATGATTCTAAATTCCCAGTCAAAAAATTCCAATCAATATGACTAAAGTTAAAGTCTCCTAGAATTACTACATTATCGTGCCTTGTGGCCTTAACAATTTCCTCCCATAGTAGTCTCCCTTGGTCCCTATCTAAGTTTGGGGGATCTCGGACATACAATGCCACCCCACCCCCCTTCCCGATACTTCTATCTACTTGGAACAATTTAAAACCCTGAATATGACATTCCGCAGGCATGTCCCGACTTTTTGAATTAAACCACATCTCAGTTAAGGCAAATACATCAATGTTACCTGCACTAGCAACTAATCTCAACTGGTCCATCTTATTCCTAGCACTACGGCAATTAGCATAATAAACATTGAAAGACTCTCCTTTCTCTTTACCCTTCCTGCTCATTTCTGTTTTTCTTCTAAACCTATTACTGTCCTTATCACCCAAAGTCCCTGGCTTTTCAATATCTACCTCATTCTGCTTATTACTAGTTCCCCTAGAACTCGTAATATTACTACACTGGGACTTCACTGTTTTCCTGCCAAAACCCATACCACTAACTATTCCTAGTTTAAAGTCCTAACTGCTCCCTCCACTGCAGTTGCCAGTGCTACCACCCCAGACCTAGATAAGTGAACCCCATCCCTGGCATACATGTCATTTCTGCCATAGAAGAGGTCCCAGTTGTCAATGAATGTTACCGCATTTTCCTTACAGTATTTGTCCAGCCAGCAATTGACACCAATTGCCCTGGACAACCATTCGTTTCCAACTCCTCTCCTTGGCAAAATACCACATATGACAGGGTTCCCACCCTTACTCCTAATTATTTCTATTGCTGACCTATACCTGCTAATCAGGTCTTCACTCCTACGTCTGCCAACATCATTGCCTCCAGCACTGAGACAGATAATAGGATTGCTCCCATTACCTCTCATGATGTCATCCAGACGGCTAACAATATCCTCCATCCCAGCCCCAGGAAAGCAAACTCTCTGTCTCCTACTCCTGTCCTTCAAGCAGAACGCCCTATCCATATACCTAACTAGGCTATCCCCAACAACAACAATATTCTTACCTTCCTTGGTGTCGTTCGTCGTGATGTTCTCAGTAGTCGACTCACATTCGTCGGGTAGCACTGAGAATGTATTAGATGTTTCCACAACAGTTTCCACGGCAGTCTCTTTCTTCTTCATCGTTTCTATCTTTCCATTCGTCTTCTTGATCGTCAACTTCGTTCCCTGCTGTCTAGCCACTGACCAGTTTCCCTTCTTGACCTGAGGACTCAAAACAGGAGGACTACTATGAATATTCCTGTTTTCCTCGGTCAGTCGCCGAATCTCCAACTTCACCATCCTCATTTCTTCCTTAAGCTGTTGGTAAAGTTGCTCGATGGAGGGCATCTTGCTTCAATTCGTTGAGAGCAAGCAAACAGGTCTTCACAGAGCTAAGTACACATCAACACTGTGCAAAAGCCAACTCAATCAGGAGCTACTGCGCAGCACATCCACACGGCCCAATAGCGATGCGAACTCGCGAAAGAGCAATAAAAGTTGCAAAACAACCACACAGGGAGTTGAATGATAGTTCTAGGCCTTTCGCGTTGCAGTCAACACATCAGGAGCTTGCAATGTTGCAGAAACAGTAGGATATACAGGTAGATTCGTTTCCCGGAACGAATCTACCTGGATTTTCTACTGTTTCTGCAACACTGCAAGCTCCTAATGATCTATTGATTGTAACACGAAAACCCTAGAGCTATCATTCAACTCTCCCCCCCGTCGTTATTTTTGCAAAGTAACATGTGTGAATTACCTAGGATAGCCCAAACAAGTCGGTTTCAATTGTGTGTGAGTGAAGCAAATTTACATACAGAATTGGTCCAGGACAGCGCAGCTTTGACGATTGTGGATGAGTGGAACCAACTTCTAAATAACATCACTGAAGAGGAAACCTTGGGCAACTGTATGGGATGGACGGGTGGGTGTGGGTGTCAGTTGGACCTGAGATCTCTCTTCAAGGAACAGCTACTGAAAATTGATTACTGTTTGGAAAACCTTCCAGCTCCATCCCCAAACATCTTACTGCTTGGTGATTTCAACGTAAGGCATACAAAATGGAAGAATGTAGCAAATAATGTTATAGTTGAAACAATCCCCGGAGGTAGCGCAGATGAAAGGTCACACACAGATGAGCTACTAAGTCTCTGCGAAAAACACACCTTAAGCCAGCAGATAGTGGAGCCAACAAGACTAGAAAACACACTTGACCTCATCTTCACAAATAATGAGGACCTGATAAGAGACATAAGAATATCAAAAACAACTAATTCCGATCACAACCTAATCGAAGTCCAGACGTACATGAGGGAGAAGGGGTAGGGTGAGGGAGAAGGGAAAGGGTGAGGGAGAAGAAATAGGGTGAGGGAGAAGGGATAGGGTGAGGGAGGAGGGATAGTGTACCTGTGAAGGTGTCTTCACAAAATACAACTTCAACAACAAGAACATCAACTGGGACCAGGTAAACCATGTCCTAAACGAAACATGTTGGGAAGATGTCTTAAATGACATGGATCCAAACCAGTGCCTTGAAAGGATCAACTTCCTGGTAGCCGAAGCATGTTCTAGGCATATTCCCCTAAGAAAGAAGAAGAGCAGGAGTAAACTGGAGAGAAAAAGACGCTCCCTCTACAGAAGACGACAAAGAGTCACTGAGCTCCTCAGGAGTGCTAGAACATCTGATACACGAAAGGAGGCGCTGAACAGGGAAGTGGAAACTATCGAACTTAAGCTAAATGACTCTTACAGGAACCAGGAGAGGCAGGAGGAGCTTAAAGCTATTAGTGAAATTGAAAGAAATTCAAAATATTTCTTTTCATATGCCAAAAACAAGGCAAATACCACATCTAGTATCGGGCCCTTACTCAGACAGGATGGGACTTACACAGATGACAACAAGGAAATGAGTGAAATATTGAAATCCCAGTACGACTCTGTGTTTAGTGAACCACTAATCGGTCTGAGGATCGACGACCCAAATGATTTTTTCACATGAATGAGCCTCAAAACTCCATAAATGTATTCCAGATTTCCGACATTACCCTAACTCCGATAGATTTCGAAAAAGCCATTGACAACATGCCTATGCACTCAGCCCCGGGCCCAGACTCGTGGAACTCTGTTTTCATTAAGAACTGCAAGAAACCCCTCTCGCGTACCCTAAGTACACTATGGAGGAGGAGCTTGGACATGGGTGAAATTCCACAGTCACTTAAAACAACGGATATAGCCCCACTCCATAAAGGTGGCAGCAAAGCATTAGCTAAGAACTATAGACCAATAGCTCTGACGTCCCACATCATAAAAATCTTTGAAAGAGTGCTAAGAAGCAGGATTGCAAATCACCTGGATTCCCAAAATCTGCACAATCCAGCGCAACATGGGTTCAGGGCAGGTCGCTCCTGCCTCTCACAACTACTGGATCACTATGACATGGCCTTGGATGCACTGGAAGAAAATCAGAATGCAGATGTAATATACACAGACTTTGCAAAAGCATTTGACAGATGCGATCATGGCGTAATAGCCCATAAAATACGTGCTAAAGGAATAACTGGGAAAGTGGGGAGATGGATCTTCAACTTCCTAACAAATCGAACACAAAGAGTAGTGGTCAACAGAGTTAAATCGGAGGCTGCCATAGTGAAGAGCTCTGTTCCACAAGGCACAGTACTCGCCCCCATCTTATTCCTTATCCTCATATCAGACATAAACAGAGATATACGCCACAGCACTGTCTCATCCTTTGCGGATGATACTAGGATCTGCATGAGGCTGTCATCTGCTGAGGATGCGGTTAATCTCCATGAAGATATAAAAAGTTTTCCAATGGGCAACGGTAAACAATATGATGTTCAATGAGAACAAATTCCAACTACTCCGTTATGGAAAACTGGAGGAGATAATAACTAGAACAGAGTATACTACTGACTCCGGCCATACAATAGAGCAGAAAACTAATGTAAGGGACCTGGGAGTAGTAATGTCTGAGGATCTCACTTTCAAGGATCACAACAGTGCCATGATCGCACGTGCAAAGAAAATGATAGGATGGATAATGAGAACTTTCAAAACGAGAGATGCCAAGCCCATGATCCTTTTCAAATCACTTGTTCTCTCTAGGCTGGAATACTGCTGTACATTAGCATCTCCATTCAAAGCAGGTGAAATCGCAGATCTAGAGAGTGTACAGAGATCCTTTACTGCACGTATAAGTTCTGTCAAGCACCTTAACTACTGGGAACGCTTGGAAGCACTTGACTTGTACTCGTTGGAACGCAGGAGGGAGAGATATATCATAATCTACACTTGGAAAATCTTGGAAGGAATGGTCCCAAATCTGCACACAGAAATCACTCCCTACGAAAGTAAAAGACTGGGCAGGCGATGCAAAATGCCCCCAATAAAAAGTAGGGGCGCCATTGGTACACTAAGGGAAAACACCATAAGTGTCCGGGGCCCAAAACTGTTTAACAGCCTCCCATCAAGCATTAGGGGAATTGCCAATAAACCCCTGGCTGCCTTCAAGAGAGAGCTGGACAGATACCTAAAGATAGTGCCGGATCAGCCGAGCTGTGGCTCGTACGTTGGACTGCGTGCGGCCAGCAGTAACAGCCTAGTTGATCAGGCCCTGATCCATCGGGAGGCCTGGTCATGGACCGGGCCGCGGGGGCGTTGATCCCCGGAATAACCTCCAGGTAACCTCCAGGTACACGGTGAGCCCAGTGATCTTAATGGTGCTAGGACTGTAAATTATTAAAGTGTCTTACTCTGATCTCTCTCTCCAGTTCTTGCTCTCAAGGGAGTTTTTTTTTTTGACGCCAGTGAAGGGCTCCTGATCAAAGGAACCGGAGAGAATTTTTACTACGAAACAGTCCGATTGCGCCTCCCATCCATCCCCCAAGGCACTGTGACCCCTACGGATTTAGCGCCGCTGTTCCTTCCATCCCCATAAATGTAATACTAGTCTTCAACCCAGAATTACCATCCACCCAGCCACCCACCCATTACTACTAGCATCAGCTTGCTGCTACACCCCACCTACTACCCACCCATCCACCCAGAATTACCACTTGCCTCCCTCCCCCCCAGATTTACCATCCATCCAAAATTACAACCACTATCAACCACCATTACCACCACCACCACTGTCCACCACCATTGGCACCGCTATCCACTACTGTCGCCTCTACTACCACGTTACCAACCCACCACCATCACCCACGGTGATCGTGAGCTTGCCTATGTGTAATCCTCGCCCACTCCCATCCCTCAGAGGATTTAAGGTCTCGTCTTGAATCCCCTGTTGTACTAAGACTTTAAGGGGGGGGGGGAGAGATTGTGGGGTGATAGCTGAGATGGGGGGAAAGGATGTGGTTGTGGTTTCTCTCTCTCTCTCTCTCTCTCTCTCTCTCTCTCTCTCTCTCTCTCTCTCTCTCTTTACACAGGGTTTGGCAAGGTTAAGGATCCCTAGCTTTATTGACAAACTATTTACAGGTTAAGGATTCTTAACTTTATTGGCAAGCTAAGAGCTGTTACCTACATCAGCTCATTTGAAAGCATTTTTATTGTTATGAGACATACAAGTAGGGAACAGGATGAAGTTGGAGCCATCTGTGGGCCAGCATTTTCATTTGATCAACTGACTTTATCTCGTTGACATCATTATGCTGTACGAATGTTTTCCATACTCGAGTCATCCTGGGTATATATGATCTCAGATGGAGTGATGTTCTTGAGAAGAGTACAGCGTGAAGTTGCTGCTTTCTGCCCGTCTTGTGGCATAAAAGCTTGTTTCACGCTGTCCTCGAAGTGGATCCAAGTGTGGTACTTTGACAATATTGGCCTTGTACATAACAGTAAGGGCACCCACATCCCTCCTGTGTTGAAGGCTCTGCTGAAATGACAGATCTATCCAGGATTGGTCCAGGCGAGAGATGAGACGTCTTGCTCTGTTATCTACTCTGTCAAGCAGTCGCAGATGAGAGGGGGGGGGCAGGCAAACCAAGAAAGTGGAGCATACTCAAGGTGTGAGCGTACTTGTGCCTCTTACAAAATCTTGCAACCCCTACTGTCAAGCAGATGCGAGATACGGCGAAGTGCTGTAAGCTTCCTGGTTGCCTTGTTTGCAAGATTTACAACATGGTTCTTCATGGTCAGTTTGGAGTCAAATTTCACCCCAAGGATATCAACTTCTCCAGGTGCCAACACCCTCCCGTTCATACTTACCACTGCACCAGCATTACCATCATGGTGCCTAGGGACCATCATCATTTGCGTTTTCTCAGGTGCAAATGTTACTTGCCATCTATTTCCCCAAGCTGATATAGCTCTTAGCTGGTGATTGATTGAGCTTAGAGCAGCTGGCATTTCTTCTTTTGGATAAGTGAATGTCAGTGTACAGTCATCTGCATATGCATGGGATTCTGGGACGAGATGAAGAAGGCCATTGAAGTAGACATTCCATAACAATGGTCCCAGCACGCTTCCTTGTGGAACACTTGCCCCAATAGGATGTCTTGCTGATTCCGTTCCATTGAGAACTACCCTTAGAGATGTAGATGAATGGTTCAGAGAACCGTCATGTTGTTGAATTAGACACATGTGCAACTCTTGGGTATCTTTCTATTCAAGATTGATGGACTGACCACATCGACTCTAGGCTGAGGGACTGATTACCTCATTCTCCTCCTGTTCTTCAAGTTTCTCCTTTGTATGGACTGATGAAGCCACTGTGTGGCGAAACGTTTCCTCAATAAAGATACCCAAGAGTTGCACACGTGTCTAATTCAACAACTACCCTTAGAGATCTACCATGAAGGTAATCACTGAGGAGACAGCCTAGAGCCTGGTTTAACAACAGATCAGCAGCAGAGTAACCTTCCTGAAGCCATATTGACGATCACAGAGTAGTGAGTGGTAGTCAAAAAACTGTCATTTGTCTTGAGATTATTTTCTCAAGGATCTTACCAGTGATTGACAGGAGTGACACTGGTTTGTAGTTGCTGATTTCTTCTCTGCTCTTCTTTTTGTGAACAGGGACTACATTTGCCTCTTTCCACAGAGAGGGCCATTTACACTAATAGGCAGTGCTGAAAGATGCGAGTTAGAGGTGCTGCTAGCTGGTCTGCACATCTCAGCAATCTTGGGCTCAACTTGTCTGGGCCCACAGTCTTTTCTTGGTCAAGTGATTTAAGAAGGAAATGCACCTCCTTCTGCCTTTTTGTCACCACTGACAGTTTTGACACAGTTCTTGCATTTTGGTAGCAAAGTGTTCAGCAAAGAGGTCCGCCTTCTCTTGACTACTAGTAGAGGTAGTCCCATCCTGTCGATTTAGAGGTGGAATGAGTTCATCAGGCAGATAACTCTCTCTCTCTCTCTCTCTCTCTCTCTCTCTCAGGAGCTGTGACTCAACCCTTGCAACCACATATAGGTAGCAGCAGTGTACTGCTACTACACTGTTCTGCTGTATACGATAGTCCAGTAGTGTCACTCTTAGCTGAGAGACTTCAGTAGTGTCAGCCTGAACTGGTAGACTTCAGTAGTGTCAGCCTGAACTGGTAGACTTCAGTAGTGTCAGCCTGAACTGGTAGACTTCAGTAGAACAATGAGAACATAAAGTATTCCATCAGCTACGACGGCCTCGAGGGTTTCCTTCCAGCAGAGCTGCAGTTACTATCACCTGGGAATTACCATCTCTCAGGATGACCTATCCCATCCACAGCAGAAATGCAATTTTTATGAAGACATCTCCAGTATCACAGAGCAAGGCAATAAAACTATAATAGATGAGAAGGTTGGGAGATCAGAGGAAGGAAGGGAAGGAATAAAAAGGTAAAAAAGATAAAAGGTACGTGTGAGGACCGGATGGAGAGAAACGAAGCTCAGATGTCCAAGAAATGTGTGTGTGTGTGTGTGTGTGTGTGTGTGTGTGTGTGTGTGTGTGTGTGTGTGTGTGTGTGTGTGTGTGTGTGTGTGTTGGGGTAAAAGGGAGTCAGATAAATGGCTGCTGGAGTTGAACCCGAAGACGTGCAAGGTAATAATTACATCGAGGAGCGAGAAGGAACACCAGTCGAATTATAGCAGTTGGGAAGGAAGAAGACAGGAAAAAAAATCCTAGGTATGGATCTAGGAGTCTGCACCACACCAAAGTTATCACCAGTAGTCTGCACCACAACAAAGTTATCACCAGTAGTCTGCACCACCAAAGTCATCATGAACAATGGGCATAAACCTGACAACATTCACAGTCAAACCAGTAAACACGTAAGCCCAGCGTGGAACCCACACCTCGTGTACCGATACTAGTGTAAAGTTCACAGACTTACAACAAGGTTTGTCCCAGAACTGAGAGGAATACGAGGCGCCTCGACAGAGCGAATAAGGACAGACTAATATGGAAGTCACAGGGAGCAAGAGGGCATCCACGAAAGAAAAATATACACGAATCTTAAGAACGTTAGTTAAAACTTGTGGATTGGTGCGAGTGAAATAAACTGATGTAGTATGTAGATGGAAAGTGCCTGTAGTAAGCGAGGTGGTATAAACCTTGCTAATAGATACCGACAAATTAGTTTAGTTAGACACTTGAGTAAACACCAGGACATATTTATTAGGAAACGTTGCAGTCCTGGGACATTGATCACTTCTTACATACAGATGTTAGAAAGACAGTCTATGTAGTGGGACAGTATATAAAGTGAGATGTGACACCATGTGTCACACCATGTCACACCGTGTCACACTGTGACACCATGTGTCACCATGTGTCACACTGTCACACCATGTGACGCCATGCGTCACTCACACCTCACTCTTCGCCTATACTATATAATGTCTTTCTACCTCTGTATGTTAGGTAATACACATATGCAACAGTTAGGTATCTTTATTTCGAAACGTTTCGCCTACACAGTAGGCTTCTTCAGTCGAGTACAGAAAAGTTGATAGAAGCAGAAGATACTTGAAGACGATGTAATCAGTCCATCACCCTTAAAGTTTTGAGGTGGTCAGTCCCTCAGTCTGGAGAAGAGCATTGTTCCGTTGTCTGAAACAACGGAACAATGCTCTTCTCCAGACTGAGGGACTGAGGCGAAACGTTTCATAATAAAGATACCTAACTGTTGCATATGTGTCTTACCTAACAACCTGTCGGTATTTTATACCATTTTAATGTTCATCCTGTGGATTTATCATATAATAGAGCACTGCAGAAGGCCTACAGGCTCGTCATAGGCAGGTCCTTCTCACTCCCAAACATTCTCATATATATTTGCCTAACGTAGTTTTGGAAAGCTGCTCAAAGTCTCCTTTCATTGGTGCTACAAATAATGAACTCGTTACAAAATTCGAAAGCTTACGAAAAAAAATATGCACGAGATGAAGCTGTTGTGATAGTAACAGTGTCGGGAAGATGATGTGAACGTGAGAAGATGAGAGACAGAGACAGAGACATGTTGATGAACGGTTCAGAGAACCGACTCAAGGCTGAGGGAATGATTACCTCAAACTCCTCCTGTTCTTCGCCATTCTCCTTTGTATGGACTGATGAAGCCATTGTTTGGCGAAACGTTTCCTCATTAAAGATACCCAGACAGACATAATACAGACTCTTGTCTGTAACATGTTCGTGTAGCATAATATCAGTGAAATCAAATTAGCTGACTAAATGAAATCACTGGCTCACAGACGGCTTCAACTTCATCCTATTCCATATTTGTATGTATCATAAAAAAGGCCTTCAAATGGGGTAGTGTAGGTAACAGCTCTTAGCTTGTAAATAAAGTTTGCAACTCAACCTAACTAAGTACACATCACAGTGGTGACGTGTACTTAGCTCTGTGAAGACCTGTTTGTGTGCACTCTGTGAGTCTTAACCAGGATGCCCTCTCTTGAGCAACTTTACCAGCAGCTGAGAGAAGAGCTCAGAGTTGCTAAGCTGGAGATACGGCGATTAACGGAGGAGAACAAGAGGATTCGTAGTAATCCTCCTGTTGTGAGTCCCCAGGTTAAGAGGGGAGCTTGGTCAGTGGCCGGGCAACATGGAACCAAGCTGAAGATCAAGAAAACGGTTGGAGAGGCAGAAACAACGAGAAACCAGAAGACTACCGTGGAAACTTCCAACTCATTCTCTGTGCTACCTGACGAATGTGAGTGTTCTACTGGGAATGCCACAACGAGCACCAAGGAAGCATTGGCAGACGTGAGTGAGACATCCCTAGAAACCCCAACGAAGACCATCGAGAACGTCTTGACGAATTCCACAAGTGGTGTAATGCTACCTGAAGAATGTGAGTCAACTACTCGGAACATCACGACGGACGACGCCAAGGAAGGTAAAAACGTTGTTGTTGGGGATAGCCAGGTTAGGTACATGGATAGGGCATTCTGCTTGAAGGATAGGAGTAGGAGGCAGAGTGTGTGTTTTCCTAGGGCTAGGATGAAGGATATTGTTAGCCATCTGGATGACATCATGAGAGGTAATGGGAGCAATCCTATTATCTGTCTCAGTGCTGGAGGCAACGATGTTGGCAGACGTAGGAGTGAGGACCTGATTAGCAGGTATAGGTCAGCAATAGAGATAATTAGGAGGAAGGGTGGGAAACCTGTCATATGTGGCATTTTGCCAAGGAGAGGAGTTGGAAATGAATGGTTGTCCAGAGCAATTGGTGTCAATTGCTGGCTGGACAAATACTGTAAGGAAAATGCGGTAATATTCATTGACAACTGGGACCTCTTCTATGGCAGAAATGACATGTATGCCAGGGATGGGGTTCACTTATCTAGGTCTGGGGTGGGAGCACTGGCCAATGCAGTGGAGGGGGCTGGGAGGTCTTTAAACTAGGAATAGTTAGTGGTATGGGTTTTGGCAGGAAAACAGTGAAGTCCCAGTGTAGTAATATGAGTACTAGGAGAGCAAGTAATAGGAAAAATGAGGTGGATATTGGAAAGCCAGTGGCACTAATTGACAAGGACAGTAATAGGTTTAGTGGAATAACAGAAAGGAGCAGGAAGGGTAGAGAGGAGGGTCTTTAAATATATATTACACAAATAGTCGCAGTGCTAGGAATAAGATGGACGAGTTGAGACTAGTTGCTAGTGCAGGTAACATTGATGTATTTGCCATAACTGAGACGTGGTTTAATTCAAAAAGTCGGGACATGCCTGCGGAATGTCACATTCAGGGTTTTAAATTGTTCCAAGAAGATAGAAGTATCGGGAAGGGGGGTGGGGTGGCATTGTATGTCCGAGATCGCTTGAACTGTTGCATAAAAATGGGTATTAAGTCTGAAGTAACACATACAGAGTCTGTTTGGATAGAATTTTCAGAGGGGCATGAAAAATTAATTTTAGGTGTGATATACCGTCCCCCAAACTTAGATAGGGACCAAGGGAGACTACTATGGGAGGAAATTGTTAGGACCACAAGGCAAGATAATGTAGTAATTCTAGGAGACTAACTTTAGTCATATTGATTGGAATTTCTTGACTGGGAATTTAGAATCATACGACTTCTTAGAAGTAGTTCAGGATTGTTTTTTGAAGCAGTTTGTGATAGAGCCTACAAGGGGAAATAACCTGCTTGACTTAGTTCTGGCAAACAATGAATCCCTTGTTAATAATTTAGAAGTTTCAGAGGAACTGGGTGCTAGCGACCACAAATCAATTGCTTTTAGCACTGAATGGAAGTATGATAGTAGCGATAACTCAGTAACAGTCCCAGATTTTCGCTTAGCAGATTACGATGGGCTTAAAGAACACTTATCTGTTGACTGGGGTAACGAAGAGAGCTATCAATATGACAGTTTTCTGAACACTATACAGGAGGCTCAAAGAACGTTTATCCCTTATAAAGAAATTAGATCAAATAGAAATGACCCAAAATGGATGAATAATAGGCTGAAATATCTACTAGGGCAAAAGAAAGGAATTTATAGGCGTATCAAAAGAGGTGAGGGTCATCTTATGAATCAGTATATTGACATTAAGAGGGACATTAAAAAGGGGAAAAGAAAAGCTAAAAGGGACTATGAAATTAAAGTTGCTACGGATTCTAAAACTAACCTAAAAAGTTTTTTCCAGGTCTATAGAACAAAAGTTAGAGATAAGATAGGTCCCCTTAAAAATAACTATGGGCACCTTACTGACAAAGAGAATGAAATGTGCTCGATTTTTAATAATTATTTTCTCTCAGTTTTTACACAGGAAGACACTAATAATATTCCAGTAATTAATTTTTATAGTGGGCCAGAAGATGATAAATTATGTAACATCACAGTCACTAGTGAAATGGTTGTGAAGCAGATAGACCAACTGAAGCAAAATAAGTCACCGGGTCCTGATGAGGTTTTTTCAAGGGTTCTTAAAGAATGCAAAATGGAACTCTGTGAACCATTAACTAATATTTTTAATTTATCTCTTCAAACAGGTGTAGTGTCTGATATGTGGAAGATGGCTAATGTAATTCTTATTTTTAAAACAGGGGACAAGTCGTTACCGTCAAATTACCGCCCAATAAGCCTGACCTCAATTGTAGGCAAATTACTAGAGTCAATTATAGCTGAGATTATAAGAAGCCATCTCGATAAGCATAGCTTGATTAATGATACTCAGCATGGATTCACAAGAGGCCGGTCTTGTCTAACTAATTTATTAACTTTCTTCAGTAAAGCTTTTGAGGCTGTTGACCACGATAAAGAATTTGATATTATTTACTTAGATTTTAGTAAGGCTTTTGATAGAGTTCCACACCAAAGACTGTTGAAGAAAGTGGCAGCTCGTGGCATTGGGGGAAAAGTGCTCTCGTGGATCGAGTCATGGCTCACTGACAGGAAGCAGAGAGTGTCCATAAATGGGGTTAAATCCGAGTGGGGATCAGTAACAAGTGGCGTTCCACAGGGATCAGTCTTGGGCCCGTTGTTGTTTATAATATATGTCAATGATCTTGATGAAGGAATTACTAGTGATATGAGCAAATTCGCCGATGACACGAAGATAGGTAGGATAATTGATTCAAACATAGATGTTAGGGAACTTCAGAAAGATTTAGACAAACTCTACTCTTGGTCAGAAAAGTGGCAGATGCAGTTCAATGTAGATAAATGCAAGGTTCTGAAGCTCGGGAGTGTCCATAACCCTAGCACTTATAAGTTAAATAATGTAGAACTTCTACGACAACTACCACTACAACTAACCCATCTCTTTGGGAAGGACCTACTTCCACTGGGGAATCCCGCCTACCAGTGAATTTGCCCTCGTCTGCTTCACCTGACGTTACTATATAACCGCCAGGATTCTTTCTTCTGCTTCAGAATCTCCACGACTATGGTGCTGTTCGCACCTACTCCTAGGTTGAGGGACTGATTACCTCATCTTCTGTACATAGTTCTACTGTCTTCAAGTTATGTCCTAGAATTTGTATTGATAAAGCCACTGGATGGCGAAACGTCTACAATAAAGATACCCAGATGTTGCACAAGTGTCTTACTCTCATCTTGTCGGTATTATATACCATTCGTACACAATGTAGAACTTAGCCATACAGATTGCGAAAAGGACTTGGGGGTTATGGTAAGCAGCAACCTTAAACCAAGACAGCAATGCCTAAGCATACGTAATAAGGCAAATAGATTACTGGGATTTATATCAAGAAGTGTAAGCAACAGAAGTCCAGAGGTCATACTGCAGCTTTATACATCATTAGTAAGGCCTCACCTAGATTATGCAGCTCAGTTCTGGTCTCCATATTACAGAATGGACATAAATTCATTAGAAAACATTCAGCGTAGGATGACTAAATTAATACATATCATTAGAAATCTTCCTCATGAAGAGAGATTGAAGACTCTTAAGTTACATTCACTTGTTAGACGAAGAATGAGGGGAGACCTGATCGAAGTGTATAAGTGGAAGATAGGTATTAATAAAGGGGATATTAACAAGGTCTTGAGGATATCTCTCCAAGAGAGAACCCGCAGTAATGGATTTAAATTAGATGGGTTTAGATTTAGAAAGGACATAGGAAAGTATTGGTTTGGAAATAGGGTAGTAGATGAGTGGAACAGTCTACCTAGTTGGGTTATTGAGGCTAGGACTTTGGGTAGTTTCAAATTTAGGTTGGATAAGTACATGAGTGGGACGGGTTGGATTTGAGTGGGACTTGCACATCAGAGCTTATTTCTTGGGTGGCATTGAAAATTAGGTTGGGCAAATGTTTTGTTAGTGGGATGAATTGTAAAGGACCTGCCTAGTATGGGCCAACAGGCCTGCTGCAGTGTACCTCCTTTCTTATGTTCTTATGTTCTTGTAAAACCCTGTGTTAAGAGAGAGAGAGAGAGAGAGAGAGAGAGAGGGTGGGGGGAGGCAGAGAGACAGGGAGATAAAAAGCGTGCACTGTAGTGACAGACAGATGGGTAAGTAGGGCAAGAAGGAAGTTGCCTTGTCACCCTGCATGGTGCCAGCCATGACTACACCATACTAACCTCCACACATCCTATACTTTTTCCCTTATTACCTCTCTCTCTCTCTCTCTCTCTCTCTCTCTCTCTCTCTCTCTCTCTCTCTCTCTCTCTCTCTCTCTCTCTCTCTCTACTAACACAGTATCTTTAACATTTCATTATTTGTGATGAATGGTTTGAAAAACCGACAAGTTTCATTATTTCATTATTTTTTCTACCTTCTAAGTACACTTTAGAAGTTTAGACTATTTTTATGTTAGCCATCTAACAGACTTTTTTTTTATTAGTTAAGAATCATTGTTTACACAGTATATCATCATCATCATGTGATGTAGTCCAGCTGGGCTTGTGAGGTCTCTGGGGAGACCTAATTTAACCAATTATATGGTCACACCTTGCCTTGGCAAAACGTCTGTAGCCACGCCCACGTCTGAGGTCTTTTGTTCTTGACGCCTCAGACCTAGGCGTCAGGTCGTACACGTGGTTGTGGAGGGTGCTTGGACCACCATAAAAGCCCAAGGAAGAGCATGATCATGAGATTCGAGCGGAGCTACTGCTGGGGTGCAGAGCTCCTGAGCAGAAGATTCGGGCAGAGCTCTGGCCTGGGTGCAGAGCTCTGAGCAGAGACATTTCGAGAGGAGCTGCTGCTGGGGTGCAGGGCTCGGGAGAAGGCTGCTGAAGTCTCTGGAGGAGACTGTTGGAGGCATTGGGCAGAGTACTGGCTTGGCGCCGTACTCGTGCTGTGTAGGTCTTGGGACCTGTGGCTTAGTTCCTGTAGTGAACTGTCCTCTGTGCTATATTGTAAGTTATATTCATTTTCGTCAAGTTGATTGTATTTCCCTGTCTCACTGCTTATGTGTACCACCCCATTTATCTAAACCCATGATGTACTCCTGTTCCCAAATATATTATTGTACAAGGACTTAATAATAAACTGTGTTTGAGTAGAATAGTAATATTCACTGTCCCCGTCATTTATTCTTATTTCCATTTATTTATGTTTAGTTAAAGTAGTGAGGGTGAGTGGTGGAGTGTGGTGGGTAGAGTATGAGAGGTGAAGGTGTAGTCACCAGTGACCTCACATTACCTACCTCCGCACTCATCCCTCCTACTGCCTCGCCTGTCCCCTCCCTACTAAATCCCTCCACTTACCCCCATATTCCCGCAATCATTACCCCCCTACATGACATGGTGTCTAAGCGGTGGTGGTTCTTATTATTTATATAGTAGGAACCAGTCCCATGTGCCTTATTTTTGACTGCTCGGTTATACTTGTTATGCTACCATTTGCTACCACTTTTTTTTTCTTGTGTGTGTAAAATCTAAAGTGAATATCTGTATGATATTACAATCCTAGTAACCTTAACTGTCCTTTTTTGACGGTGGGTCTGAATAAATTTTTGGGTGTAATATTATATTTGGTGGAGTTGGTTGTTGGTTTGAGATAAATGGTGGAGAATATCAGTATTTGGGTGAGACTTTTGGGGGAAGCAATTACTGGCCGAAATTGAATATTTACAGAGGAATGAGAAGTCACCCAGCCCGCCTTGGAAGACTTACCCACAACTGTCACCCATTGAAGAGTTGCCTATGATTGCTGTCCACCTGTGCCCAGTCACCCAGCTGATATGCCCAGTCACCCAGCTGATGTGCCCCAGTAGATGTATTGCTGCCTTGGTCTGTCATCCAGTGTAGTGGGTGTCTGTCTGCGTCACCCAGCCTCTGTGACCATCACCCACGGACCGCCAGTTACCCGCAGTTGCCAGGGATGGGTGACCGCACCTGCTGTTGATGACCTGAAGTGACCTCACCTCACCTCGAGCAACTGACCATAGCCTGCTACTGCTGATGTCGGCTGCTGTGATGCTGCTGAGATGCTGTAGCCGTGCTGCTATGCTGTGGCCGTGCTGAGATGCTGTAGCCGTGCTGCAATGCTGTGGCCGTGCTGTGTGCTGCTGTGATGTTGAGATGCTGCGGCCGTGCTGTGATGTTGAGACGCTGCTGCCGTGCTGTGATGCTGGGACCGTGCTGCGATGCTGTAGCCGTGCTGCGATGCTGTGGCCGTGCTGTGTGCTGCTGTGATACGGCCGTGCTATGTGCTGCTGTGATACGGCCGTGCTGTGATGATGGATATGCTGTGGCCGTGCTGTGATGCTGCGATGCTGCCTAGCTCAAGAGGAGATGGCGGTGATGCTGCAGTGGTGTGTGAGGGATTCTGGCTGGTGTGCCAGGACAGGAGAATCTACTATGAAGGAGTTGCCATCCTCGGAGATGTGGAAGGAAGTGAGCCGCGAAGATGGACTCCAGCTGCTGGGACCAGCCTGCTTTCAAGGGCGGTATGGAGGCGTATCCTGCCTTGCTGGTCGACCTGTACGACCGGTATGCGGGGATGCCCTGCCAGCCATGAGAGACAATTGAGAGTGTGAGATGTCCCCAGCCTACTTTGACTTGCCAGAAGTGTTAGTGTTACCTGTGTGAAATAAGGTGACCTTGAATACGGTCCAGTGATTATGGCCGCCTTGTTTTATGAGGCCAGTGAATCCTAGTAGTGGCATAGGATAATGGAGGGTCTTAGCTGCGATGCCTGCCCTGTCTCGATTTTCAGATGTTGTAGTGTGCATGTGAAGTGTGCCGAAAATGCGACCTTGGTGGTCGTGAAGTGGTCCAGTTGCAGTTACTTGAAAGAATGCAACCCGTTGGAGCAGTTTTCCACGCCATAGAAGCCTAGAGAGGTTTGGCCCAATGGTTAACGTGCGAGGGTGACTAGCATTGGCTAGTGCATTTCTAGTAGAAGTAGGGAAGGCACTGGAGCCCGATATTTAGGTTTAAGGAGAAATGACGGGTAAGGAGGCTTTGCACCAGAAAGCGACTATTATGCTGGCCAACTGCCAGGTGTACTGATTATGCTGCCTTGTGGTAGTTGAGGAGGTTGAGGGAAATATAATTGTATTATGTATAATTTTGTCTTTGTATTGTAATAGATTTAAGGGATTAGGATTAAAATAGTCTAATAACTAGGACAAATTGTCCTAGTTCTCAGATATTTTAAATTGGGGGAGAAAGGGGGATGTGATGTAGTCCAGCTGGGCTTGTGAGGTCTCTGGGGAGACCTAATTTAACCAATTATATGGTCACACCTTGCCTTGGCAAACGTCTGTAGCCACGCCCACGTCTGAGGTCTTTTGTTCTTGACGCCTCAGACCTAGGCGTCAGGTCGTACACGTGGTTGTGGAGGGTGCTTGGACCACCATAAAAGCCCAAGGAAGAGCTGAGTAGGGAGACTCGAGCGGAGCTGCTGCTGGGGTGCAGAGCTCCTGAGCAGAGACTTCGAGTGGAGCTGCTGCTGGGGTGCAGGGCTCGGGAGAAGGCTGCTGAAGTCTCTGGAGGAGACTGTTGGAGGCATTGGGCAGAGTACTGGCTTGGCGCATTTCTCGTGCTATATAGGTCTTGGGACCTGTGGCTTAGTTCCTGTAGTGAACTGTCCTCTGTGCTATATTGTAAGTTATATTCATTTTCGTCAAGTTGATTGTATTTCCCTGTCTCACTGCTTATGTGTACCATCCCATTTATCTAAACCACAATAATGTTCTCCTGTTCCCAAATATATTATTGTACAAAGACTTAATAATAAACTGTGTTTGAGTAGAATAGGAATATTCTCTGTCCCCGTCATTTATTCTTTTTCTTATATTTTATTATGTTTATATATGAGTGAAGAATGGGTGAGGCATATGTTAGTGAGTAGCGTAGAGTTAATGAGAGTGTCGTGGTAGTCACCACTGACCTGTCCTTACCTACCTACCTCCGCTAATCATCTCACTCCTACCACGTCGCCAGCCTCTCCCCTGCCTACATAATCCCTTACTCCCATATTCCCCACTTATATCCTATTCAAATCATTACCCCCCTACATGACAATCATCGTGATCATCATCATCATCGGGATCATCATCATCGTGATCATCATCATCATCGGGATCATCATCGTGATCATCATCATTATCGTGATCATCATCATCGTGATCATCATCATCGTGATCATCATCATCGTGATCATCATCATCGTGATCATCATCATCGTGATCATCATCATCGTGATCATCATCATCGTGATCATCATCATCGTGATCACTGTTACAGAGGACATATCAATGTGTGTGGGTACTCACCTCGCCTATTTGTGGTTGCAGGGGTCGAGTCGAAGCTTGTGTGTGTGTGTGTGTGTGTGTAAGGATAACTTAATGCTGTTGTGGCTTTACAGACTGGTTATGTTTGTCGTACCTGTCCTTAAAACTGTTTATCTGGCTTTCAGTAAGCCCTCTTAACAGTTACATTCAGGAAACTGTTGAATAAAGCGGTATTATATTATTATTTGGTAGTAGCAGATGTCATACACAGTTTTAAGAATAGGTACGACAGAGCACTCACAGCAGTTAACTTGCGAAACCGGTTATGAAACAGGTTCACCACCAAAAATTGGTGGATACGCATACTGGAGCTGTCACTACTCAACCAGCAGCATCTTTAGGGTTGAACTACCACGCCTGTAACCATTTTAGGTAGTGTGTACCACACCCATACCCATTTTGGGAAGGTTTTAAGGTCAAACCACTCCTGAGGCCCTTTAAATCAGCTTCACTTTTTATAATCCATAGTCTTGTAGCAAACTAAATATTGTATGAATCTTGTTTAACGTACGTATGTACTTGCTAAGCATTGTGTATGTATTCACACACACACACACACACACACACACACACACACACACACACACACACACACACACACACACACACACACACACATATATATATACACACATATATATATATAATATATATATTATATATGTATATATATATATATATATTATATGTATATATATATATATATAACTGGTCAATTAGCAAGAACTCATTTAAAATTAAGTCTTTTCTAAAATTCTCTTTTACGTTTAAATATATATTTTTTTCATTTATGTTAATGTAAAAATTAGCAGTTTTGTACCAAAAGAACCTTAGAAAACTTAACCTTATTATAACAAGCGTAATTTAGTTTGGTCTACTCCAGCTAAATGTATTTTAGATAAGTTTACAATAATTTAATAATAATGAAATATATTTTTTTCGTTAGGATCAGAATGATTTTTGCGAAATTATTGCATACACAAATTTTTGCTTGCCATATTTGGTAAGAAGTGTGTTGTTATTTAAGCCAAAATAGCAAGTTTTACCTACTCGGCACGACATACATGTGCCGTGTCTGGCTCAAACAAGATGGAACATACACTGATGACATCAAAGATGCGAGTAAAATACCGAAGTCTCGTTATGCCTGTTCAGTAAGCTGTTAATTAGACTTAAGTCTTGCAGTCTGAACGAATTCTTCGTGAACGAGTCTCAAAACTGTCAACATCTCCAAAACATTTCTCCAAGGTTGATCGACTGATTACATCATTTCACTACTACACCTGGAGGTTATACCTGGAGGTTACCTGGAGGTTATTCCGGGGATCAACGCCCCCGCGGCCCGGTCCACGACCAGGCCTCCCGATGGATCAGGGCCTGATCAACCAGGCTGTTACTGCTGGCCGCACGCAGTCCAACGTACGAGCCACAGCCCGGCTGATCCGGCACTGACTTTAGGTATCTGTCCAGCTCTCTCTTGAAGGCAGCCAGGGGTTTATTGGCAATTCCCCTAATGCTTGATGGGAGGCTGTTGAACAGTCTTGGGCCCCGGACACTTATGGTGTTTTCTCTTAGTGTACCAATGGCGCCCCTACTTTTTATTGGGGGCATTTTGCATCGCCTGCCCAGTCTTTTACTTTCGTAGGGAGTGATTTCTGTGTGCAGATTTGGGACCATTCCTTCCAAGATTTTCCAAGTGTAGATTATGATATATCTCTCCCTCCTGCGTTCCAACGAGTACAAGTCAAGTGCTTCCAAGCGTTCCCAGTAGTTAAGGTGCTTGACAGAACTTATACGTGCAGTAAAGGATCTCTGTACACTCTCTAGATCTGCGATTTCACCTGCTTTGAATGGAGATGTTAATGTACAGCAGTATTCCAGCCTAGAGAGAACAAGTGATTTGAAAAGGATCATCATGGGCTTGGCATCACCTGCTGCCTTTGTTTAACTGAAGTCTACTGTGTACCTGGAGGTTACCTGGAGGTTATTCCGGGGATCAACGCCCCCGCGGCCCGGTCCACGACCAGGCCTCCCGATGGATCAGGGCCTGATCAACCAGGCTGTTACTGCTGGCCGCACGCAGTCCAACGTACGAGCCACAGCCCGGCTGATCCGGCACTGACTTTAGGTATCTGTCCAGCTCTCTTTTGAAGGCGAAACATTTCAACAATAAAGATACCCCGCTGTTGTACATGTGTCTTAATCATCAATCCTCAAAATTTTCAATATAACGTTAACTCTACATTACTTTTAAAAGTCGTCCTCTGAAGACACTGCAGATCTCCAAGCGGACATTAACCAAGTCTTTTCCAAATGAGCCTCATTAATAATAATAATAATTAATAATAATATTTTTGTTTATTTCTACAAGTACGTGTACAAGGTATACAGGCCTGGCTGACTATATGGAAAGCCGCTTGTTATGCAGAGCATTTCGGGCAAATTAGGTCAGTTTTGTCCAACACCACACCAGTCGACTAACACCCAAGTACCCATTTTATACTGATGGGTGAACATAGACAACCGGTGTAAGGAAACACGCTCAATGTTTCAACCCTCGCCGGGAATCGAACCCGGACACCTCACCCTGTGAAGCGAGAGCTTTTGCCACCAGGCCTCGGGGCACCTCGATGAAGACAAATTTAATTTACTCCACTGTGGAAAACTTGTTCATCAAGAACTGCAAGAAACGCCTATTATGTGCCTCAAATATTCTATGGAGAGGGAGCTTAGACATGGGCACATTCTACAACTGGTAAAAAACTGATATGACCCGCACATAGATGGCAGCAAAGTAATAGCAAAGAACCATAGACCGATACCACTGTCGTCCCACATTATAAAAATCGTTGGAAAAACATTAAGAAACAATATTGCTAGCCACATGGATTCACAAGAGTTGCACATCCCCGGACAGGATGGGTTAAGAGCAGGTCACTCCTGCCTCTCCCAGCTACCTAGACATTGTTACTACATGGTCTTGGATGCACTGGAAGAAAAATGCTGATGTAGTCTACCTCACTGCAAAAATCTTCGACAGGTGAGACCAAGATAGCTCCTGACCATCAAATTCTTGCCCAGTTAGCCTGAGCTCAATAGTGGGTACAATTTTGGAATCAATATCCGATACAATTCGAAATCAGCTTGAACTTTGACAAATGAAACACAACACCGATAAGTTTCTTGCCCAACAAATTTACATACATTTACCGAGGTTGAAGATTGAGATACTTTCAAACCAGTCATCACATTTACCGAGGTTTTTGAGTCATTGTACCATGATAATGAGCACAGTGTTGTGTATGTAGACTTCACTTTTTTTTATAGAGCTACACCGTTAAAAACAAAAGCAAGAGTAGCTGTACATAGAAGACATTCTTGAGTCTCTGGGATGGCTGGCTGATAAACAGTAGTTTGCATGAATAAGTCACCAGGGGTCAGTTTTTGACTGTTTTGTCGTCTACACAGACTACATGGACGAGGAAATAAATGACTACATGCGTGTTTTGGGAACGAAATATAGCCTAACACTGGCAAACTAAATAATATTGAACTTTATCATATTGGATGCGTAAAGAACTTTGAGTCCTGGCTAGTAGACGTCTTTGAAGCTATATCAAGAAGTACAGAGTCCCAGGGTTATACTGTGCTGCAGTTCAGTACATCATCATTAAAAAGGCTAGATTATGTGGTGCAGTTTTGGTCTTTATATTAGAAAATGGAAATTAGTACTTTTGAAAATACGGGTGAGACAGCATTAATCTCCTCTTCAGGAATCATTTCTACGAAGATCACCTCCCTCCCCCTTCATGGGAGGTTCCTTGAAGCCGGTGAGAGGCTCTCGATCCAAGGAATTGGACCTGTGTTCCCCTACGTTAGCCCCTCAAGGAAGATTCCTTGACGCTGGTGAGGGGCTCTTGATCTAGAGAATTGGACCTGTGCTCCAGTTCCCTGAATTAAGTCGGAATACCTTCCACATCCCCCCCAGGCGCTGTATAATCCTACGGGTTTAGCGCTTCCCCCTTGATTATAATTATAATCCCCTTCATTGGATCAGACCTGAATGCCTCCCATTCCTTCTAGAAGCTGAATAACTCCTGCGGGTTTAACGTTACCCCAGAGATAGATGGAAAGCCCCGAACCTACTTTTGACAGGAGTAAAATGAAGATAAGATTCAAGTGGAAGACGGTAAACAAGTGACTTGAGATATCTAGTCAAGACAGTTGAAATTTAAGCACTTGTTTAGCAGTAGCTGTCTACGAGCGCAACACTGCCAAGTAGCTTATCTGGGAAATAATTTTGGTAGCTTTAAAAGTTGAACGAAAATGTTAACAGTGAGAACGAGCGAGGAGCGGTCTAGCATGGGGCAGCCTAGGAAAGAGCAGCCCAGCATGGAGCAGCCTAGCAAGGAGCAGCCTAGCAAGGAGCAGCTTAACAAGGAGCCAGCTTAGCATGGACTATCCTAGCAAGCTAACAAGGTTCTAACAGTATAAAATAGAACTCTAAAAAATTTGAACATGTCAAGAGAATTGATAGTGAACAATGAGATAAAAAGATACTAAGGTAAAGTTTGTGTGTAGCGAGGCACAGTACGTACCTGGTGAGCCTCGCAGGACTATGGTACTCTTCTAACCCCAGGGCAAAATGGTGAGATTCATCGTGGGTCTGGGACCAAGCATGTAGGTCAGCATACATTACACCAACTGGAATTGAAGAATTGAGATACTTATGCAACACATGGGAATCTTTATTGAAGAAACGTTTCGCCACACAGTGGCTTCATCAGTCCAATACAAAGTAGAAATGGGTAAGGAGAGGAGAAGTTTGAGGTAATCAGTCCCTCAACCTGGAATCGATGTGTTCAGTCCATCACTCTTGTAGGAAAATGTGTGGCGAAACGTTTCTTCAATAAAGATTCCCATGTGTTGCATAAGTGTCTCAATTCTTCAACTTGTCGGTTTTTCAAAACCATTCATCACCAGCTGGAATTACTGACTGTTGAAGACAGGGTAAGACAGCTGAAATTCATTTATTTATAAAATTGCACACATAAATCACTCTATACAAAAGCTAAAGACTTGGCAGGAGATGCAACATACCCCCAGTGAAAAGTAGGGACGTCACTGGTACACTAGGAGAAAACGCAATAAGTGTCCTGGGCCCAAGACTGTTCAACAGCCTCCCACCAACAATAAGGGGCAATACCAGTAGACCCCTGATTGTCTTCAGGAGGGAGCTGGACAGATATCTAAAGTCGGTGCCGGATCAGCCGGGCTGTGGTTCGTACATTGGATTGCGTGCGGCCAGCAGTAACAGCCTCGTTGATCAGGCCCTGTTCCACCTGAAGGCCTGGTCGTGGACCGGGCCGCGGGGGCGTTGATCCTCGGAATACCCTCCAGGTAGACAGGAACAAAAACCAGCATGGTACTAGGGGAAGGATACGCGGTTTTGTAGTATCTAGAATGGGTGGTCAGGCCTCAAACATCTATTACACTGCAGTAAAGAAATGGAAGGGATTGCCTGAACATGTGAAGGCCAGTCTTAACATGAAGCAGGTCAGGAAGAGATAGAGCTGCAAGGTTTATGATGAACGAAACTACAGAAAGGGAGGAGCTTATGACGACTTTAGGTCATTTACAAGTCACAGTCTAAATAAAACATTATTTTAGCACGTAAAATATTTGACGTACTCGACGCCAATTTCTAACGCTTATTGTTCTTTCCTTGGGTACTGATGTCTTTATTTTAACTCGGGTTTATTTAGACAAAAACGTATGTTCAGTCACGGACAACCAGATCTGGTAACGAGGTGGGCCGAGGGAAAATAAACAACGCTGAATTCTGAACGTTTGTACCAGCCAGTGCAAGAATGGTATCCTGAAGGAGACCTTAGCCAGGCTAATTCTGAACATGCGTCCCTATTGATGCAAGAACGGTCTGAAAGAGACCTTAACAAGGATATGCAGTTGTAGTAACCTTGGAAGTTACTTAACCACCTTAATGTGAAGCCTCGCTCACCCATTCCCCGACCCCACCACCACCACCACCACCACCACTACAACACCCTCCCTACATCACCGCCGCTAACATTGCCTCACACCAACACTACTACCCACGCTATCACCACATCACTACCCACGCTATCACCACCACGCCACTACCCACGCTATCACCACCACGCCACTACCCACGCTATCACCACCACGCCACTACCCACGCTATCACCACCACGCCACTACCCACGCTATCACCACCACGCCACTACCCACGCTATCACCACCACGCCACTACCCACGCTATCACCACCACGCCACTCACCACCACTCCACTACCCACGCTATCACCACCACGCCACTACCCACGCTATCACCACCACGCCACTACCCACGCTATCACCACCACGCCACAACCCTCGCTATCAACACCACGCCACTACCCACGCTATCACCACCACGCCACTACCCACGCTATCACCACCACGCCACTACCCACGCTATCACCACCACGCCACTACCCACGCTATCACCACCACGCCACTACCCACGCTATCACCACGCCACTACCCACGCTATCACCACCACGCCACTACCCACGCTATCACCACCACGCCACTACCCACGCTATCACCACCACGCCACTACCCACGCTATCACCACGCCACTACCCACGCTATCACCACCACGCCACTACCCACGCTATCACCACCACGCCACTACCCACGCTATCACCACCACGCCACTACCCACGCTATCACCACCACGCCACTACCCACGCTATCACCACCACGCCACTACCCACGCTATCACCACCACGCCACTACCCACGCTATCACCACCACGCCACTACCCACGCTATCACCACCACGCCACTACCCACGCTATCACCACCACGCCACTACCCACGCTATCACCACCACGCCACTACCCACGCTATCACCACCACGCCACTACCCACGCTATCACCACCACGCCACTACCCACGCTATCACCACCACGCCACTACCCACGCTATCACCACCACGCCACTACCCACGCTATCACCACCACGCCACTACCCACGCTATCACCACCACGCCACTACCCACGCTATCACCACCACGCCACTACCCACGCTATCACCACCACGCCACTACCCACGCTATCACCACCACGCCACTACCCACGCTATCACCACCACGCCACTACCCACGCTATCACCACCACGCCACTACCCACGCTATCACCACCACGCCACTACCCACGCTATCACCACCACGCCACTACCCACGCTATCACCACCACGCCACTACCCACGCTATCACCACCACGCCACTACCCACGCTATCACCACCACGCCACTACCCACGCTATCACCACCACGCCACTACCCACGCTATCACCACCACGCCACTACCCACGCTATCACCACCACGCCACTACCCACGTTATCACCACCACGCCACTACCCACGTTATCACCACCACGCCACTACTCACGCTATCACCACGCCACTACCCACGCTATCATCACGCCACTACCCACGCTATCACCACCACGCCACTACCCACGCTATCACCACCACGCCACTACCCACGCTATCACCACCACGCCACTACCCACGCTATCACCACCACGCCAGTGGTCTCTTCATACCAATGCAGACATTGATGGAAGACGAGGAATTTGAGGTAATCAGTCCCTCAGCCTGGCGTTGATGTGTTCAGTCTGTGTGTGTGTACTCACCTAGTTGAGGTTGCGGGGGTCGAGTCCGAGCTCCTGTGTAGATAAAACTTGCGATTTTGGCTTAAATAGTAAAGCTCTATTTGCCGAATAAGACCAGTGAAAATTTGTGTATGCGATAATTTCGCAAAAATCATTCTGAACCTAATGAAATAATATTAGTACTAATAATAGTACTGTTGCTACTAGTACTGCTAGTACTAGTGCTACTAGTACTGCTAGTACTAGTGCTACTAGTATTGCTAGTACTAGTGCTACTAGTACTGCTAGTACTAGTGCTACTAGTACTGCTAGTACTAGTGCTACTAGTACTGCTAGTACTAGTGCTACTAGTACTGCTAGTACTAGTGCTACTAGTACTGGTACTAGTGCTACTAGTACTGGTACTAGTGCTACTAGTACTGGTACTAGTGCTACTAGTACTGCTAGTACTAGTGCTACTAATACTGCTAGTACTAGTGCTACTAGTACTGCTAGTACTAGTGCTACTAGTACTGCTAGTACTAGTGCTACTAATACTGCTAGTACTAGTGCTACTAGTACTGCTAGTACTAGTGCTACTAGTACTGCTAGTACTAGTACTTCTACTAGTACTGCTAGTACTAGTACTTCTACTAGTACTGCTAGTACTAGTACTTCTAGTACTGCTAGTACTGCTACTAGTACTAGTACTGCTAGTACTAGTGCTACTACTAGCACTAGTACTTCTGGTACTGCTAGTACTAGTACTGCTAGTACTAGTACTAATAGTACTGCTACCACTAGTACTAGTACTAGTACTGCTAGTACTAGTGCTACTACATTATCACATGGTAGAATTACGGAGGGTATATTAGGTAAAAGGGCACAGGTGGAACTAATGAGGCCTGGTCACAGACCAGGCTGCAGGGGCGTTGACCCCTGGAACTCTCTCCAGGTAAACTCCAGGTCCCCAGGTAATGCGACATTTTTTGTGGCAACGTTTTGCTCTCCAGGAACTTTGTCAAGCTGTACCGGCTTGACAAAGCTCCTGGAGAGCGAAACGTTGCAACAATAAAAATGTCGTATTAGTTGCACATGTGTCTCTGTACCTAAGACATTATCACACCTCAACCTGACTACTGCCTCTCGTCTTCCATTGTATATCTTAAAATCCTCCAGTTTGGACAGACATTTTCGCAGGATTTGTCATGTATGCATTTCTCCATCAGTGTAGCTTGAATAAAAACTTATTTTTGCTTATCTGGGGTTAGGTTAGCATTCACTGACCTATATTTCCCTATGATTACCCGACATTGAAAGAATCATAAACGACGGGCGGTGGCTTACAGTGATCTTTTAAGGAACGCAATAAAGGTAACGCCGTGAAAGCCAGGAAAACGACAGGTTGAATAATGAAAACTTGCAAAGCAAGAGAATGACAATGATACTCTTCTAGTCACTCGTGCTCTCTCGCTTGGAGTACTGCCCAGTGTTGACAAATCTGTTTAACATAACCGAGATAGAGCTGTAAATAATGCAGCAGTTACTGCCCTTTGAACTCTTGGGAATGTCGTAAACAACTGGAATTGTACTCCGGAGTACAATTCAGTTGTTTACGACATTCCCCCCCCCCTCTCCCTGCATTATATATTTGTGTACGTTCAATATTTAGTAAAGCAATGAGTTTTAGGAAGTATATGATCTTTAGCATACTTGACCAGTCCAGCATCTTTGTATATATTTTTGTACCCACTGCACTAGGATTGTGTGGTCTAGTGGTCTAAGGCGTCATGCATTTTCTCTCACCATGAGGCGGGCCAAAACAGCCTGGGTTCGACTTTTTGGCTAGTGCAGTGTTTATATATATATATATATATATATATATATATATATATATATATATATATATATATATATATATATATATATATATATATATTATTTATGGGGGAGGTACGTGAGGCATTACGTAGAATGAAAGGGGGTAAAGCAGCTGGAACTGATGGGATCATGACAGAAATGTTAAAAGCAGGGGGGGATATAGTGTTGGAGTGGTTGGTACTTTTGTTTAATAAATGTATGAAAGAGGGGAAGGTACCTAGGGATTGGCGGAGAGCATTTATAGTCCCTTTATATAAAGGGAAAGGGGACAAAAGAGATTGTAAAAATTATAGAGGAATAAGTTTATTGAGTGTACCAGGAAAAGTGTATGGTAGGGTTATAATTGAAAGAATTAGAGGTAAGACAGAATGTAGGATTGCGGATGAGCAAGGAGGTTTCAGAGTGGGTAGGGGATGTGTAGATCAAGTGTTTACATTGAAGCATATATGTGAACAGTATTTAAAGGTAGGGAAGTTTTTATTGCATTTATGGATTTAGAAAAGGCATATGATAGAGTGGATAGGGGAGCAATGTGGCAGATGTTGCAAGTATATGGAATAGGTGGTAAGTTACTAAATGCTATAAAGAGTTTTTATGAGGATAGTGAGGCTCAGGTTAGGGTGTGTAGAAGAGAGGGAGAATACTTCCCGGTAAAAGTAGGTCTTAGACAGGGATATGTAATGTCACCATGGTTGTTTAAAATATTTATAGATGGGGTTGTAAAAGAAGTAAATGCTAGGGTGTTCGGGAGAGGGGTGGGATTAAATTATGGGGAATCAAATTCAAAATGGGAATTAACACAGTTACTTTTTGCTGATGATACTGTGCTTATGGGAGATTCTAAAGAAAAATTGCAAAGGTTAGTGGATGAGTTTGGGAATGTGTGTAAAGGTAGAAAGTTGAAAGTGAACATAGAAAAGAGTAAGGTGATGAGGGTATCAAATGATTTAGATAAAGAAAAACTGGATATCAAATTGGGGAGGAGGAGTATGGAAGAAGTGAATGTTTTCAGATACTTGGGAGTTGACGTGTCGGCGGATGGATTTATGAAGGATGAGGTTAATCATAGAATTGATGAGGGAAAAAAGGTGAGTGGTGCATTGAGGTATATGTGGAGTCAAAAAACGTTATCTATGGAGGCAAAGAAGGGAATGTTTGAAAGTATAGTAGTACCAACACTCTTATATGGGTGTGAAGCTTGGGTGGTAAATGCAGCAGCGAGGTGACGGTTGGAGGCAGTGGAGATGTCCTGTCTAAGGGCAATGTGTGGTGTAAATATTATGCAGAAAATTCGGAGTGTGGAAATTAGGAAAAGGTGTGGAGTTAATAAAAGTATTAGTCAGAGGGCAGAAGAGGGGTTGTTGAGGTGGTTTGGTCATTTAGAGAGAATGGATCAAAGTAGAATGACATGGAAAGCATATAAATCTATAGGGGAAGGAAGGCGAGGTAGGGGTCGTCCTCGAAAGGGTTGGAGAGAGGGGGTAAAGGAGGTTTTGTGGGCAAGGGGCTTGGACTTCCAGCAAGCGTGCGTGAGCGTGTTAGATAGGAGTGAATGGAGACGAATGGTACTTGGGACCTGACGATCTGTTGGAGTGTGAGCAGGGTAATATTTAGTGAAGGGATTCAGGGAAACCGGTTATTTTCATATAGTCGGACTTGAGTCCTGGAAATGGGAGGTACAATGCCTGCACTTTAAAGGAGGGGTTTGGGATATTGGCAGTTTGGAGGGATATGTTGTGTATCTTTATACGTATATGCTTCTAAACTGTTGTATTCTGAGCACCTCTGCAAAGACGGTGATTATGTGTGAGGTGAAAGTGTTGAATGATGATGAAAGCATTTTCTTTTTGGGGATTTTCTTTCTTTTTTGGGTCACCCTGCCTCGGTGGGAGACGGCCAACTTGTTGAATATATATATATATATATATATATATATATATATATATATATATATATATATATATATATATATATAAATATATATATATATATATAATGTCGTGCCGAATATGTAAAACTGGTCAATTAGCAAGAACTCATTTAAAATTAAGTCCTTTCTAAAATTTTCTCTTATATGTTTAAAGATATATTTCTTTCATTAATGTTGATGTAAAGATTTATAATTTTGCACCAAAAGGAACTTAGAAAACTTACCTAACCTTATTATAACAAGCTCAATTTATTTTAGCCTAACCCAACTAAATATATTTTAGATTTGTTTACAATAATTTAATACTAAACAAACACAGTGGAATATATTTTTTTCGTTAGATTCTGAATTATTTTGGCGAAATTATTGCACTCACAAATTTACACTTGTCCTATATGGCAAGATGAGCGTTGCTATTTAAGCCAACATCGCAAGTTCTGCCTATTCGGCACGACATATATATATATATATATACATACATTTTTTTTTATTTTATTTATTATCACACTGGCCGATTCCCACCAAGGCAGGGTGGCCCGAAAAAGAAAAACTCTCACCATCATTCACTCCATCACTGTCTTGCCAGAAGGGTGCTTTACACTACAGTTTTTAAACTGCAACATTAACACCCCTCCTTCAGAGTGCAGGCACTGTACTTCCCATCTCCAGGACTCAAGTCCGGCCTGCCGGTTTCCCTGAACCCCTTCATAAATGTTACTTTGCTCACACTCCAACAGCACGTCAAGTATTAAAAACCATTTGTCTCCATTCACTCCTATCAAACACGCTCACGCATGCCTGCTGGAAGTCCAAGCCCCTCGCACACAAAACCTCCTTTAGTAAATATATATATATATATATATATATATATATATATATATATATATATATATATATATATATATATATATATATATATATATATATATATATCACACACAAAGATCGCAGTCAGCAGGATTCGAAATTTGTAGATGAATGGTTCAGAGAACCGGCATGTTGATAAATTAGACACATGTGCAACTCTTGGGTATCTTTATTGAGGAAACGTTTCGCCACACAGTGGCTTCATCAGTCCATACAAAGGAGAATCTTGAAAAACAGGAGGAGAATGAGGTAATCAGTCCCTCAACCTTGAGTCGATGTGGTCAGTCCATCAAGATTGATGGACTGATTACCTCATTCTCCTCCTGTTTTTCAAGATTCTCCTTTGTATGGACTGATGAAGCCACTGTGTGGCGAAACGTTTCCTCAATAAAGATACCCAAGAGTTGCACATGTGTCTAATTTATCAGGATTCGAAATTGCTACTGGGAATGGTCAAGATTCCCAGGCAGTGCTCTTATCCACTTAACCGCGAATGGAAAATACTAGAGGGCCTAATCTCAAATCTACACACTGCGATAACATACTGGAGTGAAAGATAAGGGAGGAAGTGAAAAACAGACCTGGTGAAAAGCACAGTACGGAAAGAGTGTCAACATGCGGGGACCTGGACTATTCGCCCTGCTACCAGCATATATCAGCAATATTTCTGGAATAAGTGTAGAAGTTTTCTAGAGTAAACTGGCTTACACCTTCCGCTTTGTGCCATATCAATCAGGCTGTGGTGGGTATGTGGTGGGCCACCAACAGCAGCAACCTGGTTGACTACTCAGCTGGGAGCCTGGTCATGGGTGTAAGATAATTTCGGAAAAAGGCTACGTCTGACAGCACGGGGCATACAATGAAAGGCCGTTTATATATTTTTTTCTTCGGGGTCGTACAGCATCTTCGGGATTGGGAGGCAGTCTGGTTTTATCCAAGAAGAGGGAGAACCAGGTCCAGTTCCTTTGACCAAGAGCACCTCACCAGCGTCAAGCAACCTCCCACAAAGAGAGGGTGTATATATTTACCTGGAGAGAGTTCCGGGGGTCAACGACCCCGCGGCCCGGTCTGTGACCAGGCCGCCTGGTGGATCAGAGCCTGATCAACCAGGCTGTTACTGCTGGCTGCACGCATATATGCTCTCATATGCAAATGTCGCGAACAAGCGATACAAGATGCGAAGCAACCACGGGAGGAGTTGAATGATAGCTCTAGGCCTTTCGTGTTGCAACCAACACATCAGGGGCTTGCAATGTTGCAGAAAAGAGGAGGTCCAAGCAAATACAATCACAGGATAAGTCAGTGCGTCATCGAGGACTCTTATTTCCGTTGGGATCCTTAAATCTTGCCTACCCCACCAGGATGCGACCCACACCAGTCTACTAACACCTAGGTACCTACTTGCTTGCTAGGTGAACGGGGACAACCGATATAAGGAATAACGCTCAATGTTTTCACCCAAAGTGTCCTATAGCTCAGCTCATACGCTGAGGCCCTGGGATCGATCCCCCGTACGGCTGGAAAACATTGGGACGTGTATCCTTAACACACCTGCTGTCCCTGTTGACCCATCAGTAAAATAGGTACCTGGGTGCTAGTCAACTGGTGTGGATCGCATCCTGGGACAAAATTAACCTAATTTGCCGAAATGTTCTGCATAATAAGGGGCTTTCTATATAGTAGTATGTCACTGATGTCAGCTATTGTCCACATACCGTGCACATAGATATAAATATAATACAATAATAACCCTTGCCGGGAATCGAACGACAGACATTGTGTGTGAGGCGAGAGCGTTGCCTACCAGGCCACGGAACACCTGCAGCTCCCACTGACACCCAACCATTCGACTTTTATTTTGTTTTAGATCTACTTACCAAAATATTCGCCCCACTAATACTATTCTTTGTTTCAGTTTTAAAGTCTGTTACAAAGCAACACTTGTCTATATTGTTCTTAAATCATTTTTTTTACCCAAATTTGAGTCTTATTTGATATTTAGTCATGTGCTTTAGGCACTATTGTGGTAGTGTGTTGGAGATAGTAACGCTGTATGTAAAGTAAAAGGACACAAGTGCAACTGTGACATTTTATTGTGTTCCACTCATCCACAACTCTATTACCAAACCAGTGCTTTCCTATATCCTTCCAGAATCCGAAGTTTTCCAACTTAAAACCATTGCTACCAGTCCTGTCTAGGCTAGATATTTTCAGCACGTTTATTTACATCCCCTTTATTTATTCCTGTCTTCCATTTATACACCTCGATCATATCCCCCCTAATTCTACACCTTTCTAGAGAGTGCAGATTCAGGGTCCTCGGTCTATCCTCATAGGGAAGATTTCTGATATATGGGATTAACTTTGTCATCCTCCTCTGTATGTTTTCCAGAGCATTTATATCCATTCTATAATACGGTGACCAAAACTGTGCAGCATAATCTGAATGAGGCCTAACCAAGGATATATAGAGTTGAACAACCTGGGGACTCCTATTATTTATGCTTCTTGATATGAAGCCAAGGATTCAGTTAGCTTCTGGTAGTGGTATGTTGGAGATAGTAGTGGTGGTGTAAGCTAGTATCACAAAATGCAACTTTAGGACATCAAGAGACGTTTCGCCCAATGGGGGATTATCATACCAATACAGAAAAAAATATATAAACAGCGAGACGAGCCAAGTAGTGAGCCCCTGACGTTACCAGACCCGTATGTTCTCTGTATTAGATTGAAAAGGCCCAAAGTGGGCGAAACGTGTCCTAGTTACATGCCCCTAATGTTGCATTTGTGTCTTCAATCCACGGTTTATTTGTATAGTCTGTATTGGTGGTGGTGTGTTGGAGAGGGTAGTAGTGGTGGGGATGTCGGAGAGGGTGGTGGTATTCTGGAGAGAGAGCTGGTGTTGGAGAAAGCAGTGGTGTTGGAGAGGGTAGTAGTAGTGGTGTTGGAAAGGGTAGTAGTAGTGGTGTTGGAAAGGGTAGTAGTAGTGGTGTTGGAAAGGGTAGTAGTGGTGGTGTTGGAGAGGATGGTAGCATGCTGGAGAGAGTGGTAGTGTGGCCTAGTGTGCTGGCAAGAGGATCGTATTAATGATGGGAGTGAATCGTTAATTTTTGTACGTTTGTAACTGTGACATATAAACGTGTCATTGGATGTGGTAATGGTGATTGAGGTGGTGATAGCTGTGGTACTGATAATGTTAGAATGTAGCCATAACGAATGTATTTACTGGTATTATTAATGGGGCTCAGATGGGATTATAATGGAAACTACCAGTTGAACATTAAAATGGTATAAAATACCGACAGGTTGTTAGGTAGGACACACATGCAACAGTTAGGTATCTTTATTTCTTTGTTTCAGACAATGGAACAATGCTCTTCTCCAGACTGAGGGACTGACCACCTCAAAACTTTAAGGGTGATGGACTGATTACATCGTCTTCAAGTCTCTTCTGCTTCAATCAACTTTTCTGTACTCGACTGAAGAAGCCTACTGTGTAGGCGAAACGTTTCGAAATAAAGATACCTAACTGTTGCATATGTGTCTTACCTAACAAACTACCAGTTGTATCTGTTTGTTTGATGTTATTGCTGGCTGGAAATTGTATACTGTAGACTTATCTTGTTCCAATAGATTTTACGGCGTTCATGTTTTTCAACGTATTTCCAATTTCTAGTCACTATTTTCTAATTTCACTCGCATCTAATCAGTGTTAATATATTTGTTCACTCGTGTCGTTATAGCAGTTTTTCCAGGTTTCAAAAATATTGGAAGTACAAGCTACTTAAGAACGTTCTTTATATTGTCAGGAAGGATATAGGAAAGCACTGGTTTGGTAATAGAGTTGTGGATGAGTGGAACAAACTCCCGAGTTGTGTAGTCTTAAAAATAGGTTAGATAAATACATGAGTGGGTGTGAGTTGGACCTGATTAGCTTGTGCTATTAGGTCAGGTGCCGTGTTCCTTCCTTAAGTGAATGCGACCTGACCCGACTAGATTGGGACATTGGCTTAAGCCGGTAGGAGGCTTGGACCTGTCTCGCATGGGCCAGTAGGCCTGCTGCAGTGTTCCTTCTTTATTATGTTATGTTCTTCAGCAGGTTTGATGGCCCATGCTAAGCAGGTCCCTCACCTACTGGCCCAAGCCAATCAGGTCCAAGTTAAATGAAGAAATGTGATTTAAGAAGAACATAAGAACGAAGGAACACTGCAGAAGGCCTACTGGCCCATGCGAGGCAGGTCCAAGTCTCCTACCGGCCAATGCACCCAACCTAGTCAGGTCAGGTCACATTGACTTAAGGGAGGAACACGGCAACCGACCTGGTAGCACAAGCTACCAGGTCGAATACTTTATACAAATTACTGGACATGGATTAATATTGCTAGCTATGCACTGCTAACCCTTACCTGTGCTTTGCATGGCTTTACGATCTCCGCCGCGCACATACAGGGCTACGATGGGAACTGAATTCATTACTCTTCCGAAGGCACATTTCGAACACCTTCCTGATATGTATATAATTTTATACGTCGGTATGAGACCTTTTTCAATATTCAATTATTTTCCACATATACTTTTCTTTCTAATTTGCCAGATGTTTTCTATCATTCTTTGAGCCACTCACGGTAGTCTTTTGAGACTATTCATTTTGGTAAATATTTTTCATTATGTCTATTAATCCTTTGTGTTTAATTAAAAGAAACTTGTAATAACCTCAGCTAAACTTATAATCACATTTTATAGTTTGTTTATATTGATACTCGTGTCACCACTGCTGGCAGTATTGAAGAAAATACAGACTTTAGAACTATGACGTGTAGTTAATTATAATTTTTGGGGAAACGCCAAACCTGCAGGGGTCATACAGCGCTTGGGAAATGTGAGGCAGTCATATGCGAGCCATGAGGAAGGTAGGTTTAAATTCCTTGAAGATAAAGACACTGTTCCTCTCTGGCAGGAAGGCCTTTATGAAGGTGGGGGGTGGGGGGTTAGAGAATTTTGTTGATGGGGAAGCGCAAAACCCACTGGGGTCGTGCAGCGCTTGGGGAATGGGAGATGAGGCTTAATCCGAGCAAATGGAGAGTAGCTCCACTTTCTCTGATCACGAGCCTTTCACCAGCATCAAGGCTCCACCACCACCACTGAAGTATCTAGAGAACTGCTGACCGAGCTCTAGACATCTATGATTATTTTTTCGACTATGTAGTTAAGGTTTTTCATAATCGATTTGAATTGAAATTATAACTACGATTTGTATACCAGATCTCAGTGGATCTTTTAGTTTACAAAGTATCTCTCAAAACATTTTGTTTATAAGAATTTTTTTTTTTAAATTCAACTTAAACAGCCAGAAGCCTACTCCAACTTGTGAGTAGCAACCGCAGTGTACAGCATCTTAGATCAAAGGGGGGAATCAGCTTTTAAAGGTTTAGAATATAAAATTATAGCCATTTTTCTTAAGTTCTCTGTATTTTCACTTCAATAATATTTTTCAAATAAATTGTACTCATATCACAAGGTATATGTTTCCACTCACCTGATAGCTAATATAAGAAAAAAAAATAATTTAACTGACTAGCAACTTAAAAATTAACACAGATTTGATATTTCAGTTCAACTTAAGTCAAAGTTGAGCTCCTCTAGCGGGAACAAGTCACATTAATACTAAGTCGCCCTAACAGCACGAAAACTTCACAATCACTTCGGGAAATAAATTATCTAATCACTTCACTAGCTTTTTTAAGAAAAAACTTGGAGGATTCGTCATATGTAAAAATAGGTCTCATCCATTTTTTGAGACAAACGTTACATTACTGGGAGCTCTTGTTTATATATGTGTATTATTATATATAATCAAGTTAACACAGCCTGTTGGAGCTTATGATCAAGCTTAACTTCACCACTGGGACCTCAACCAAGAGTAGTGAAGAAAAACCAAGGAGTTGAATGCATTGGACATTTTATTTATACTGTACAAAACGATTTTCTAGTAAAATTAGACGTTTTGTGGAACAAAATAGCTTTTTTTTTACAGGCATATATTACAAGATAAGCATGCACCAACAAGGAAAAATGTACACAATTGTATCACTACCCATGAATTGCTTAAAGCAAAAAAAATGTCGCTAAAGCTAAACATTGACGAACTGAGCTAGAACATTTTTCATAAAATGAAAATAAAATACTGCGACCGAATTAAATCACAGACACTTTAAAAACTTTGACTTTGTACCATCTGAAAAAGTTACATTTTTCAGTCATAGGGTGAACTGGGATATCTTGGCTGTGCCAGAGCCAGGCAGCCGCGGTTGTTATATCACAACTTAACTACCACGGCAGCCTAGACGAACGGCTGCTAGAGCCATCCGCTGCCCTCCACTCGTCCACTTGTTAGAGAAAGACAGGCTGCTTTAACCCCCCAGCTCGCCATGGTCGCAAAAGGTACACAAGCCCTGAACCACACCAGGGGACTTGGAATAGACGGAACCGATGCGATTCCTGGTCCCAAAGGGTGGTTCGTGCCCGGGCTAGTAGAACCACAGCTATGTGCTTAAGGGTTAGGTAAGTACGAGGAGGCATGCAATGGCCAGCATCAGAGCAGCAGTGATCTTCATCCCATGATGGATAACGTTGTCCCACTCGCGTCTACACGACCAAACACCCACAACACTTAATAGGTATATTATATTATATAATATAGCTCATTATATACATAAATATTAATGTTTACAAATAATCTTAGAATTTTTCCCGTTGTGATTGAGGGCGACGTCGGTCGTTCAGACGCTGGTCAAACAACCGAACCTTCATGGAGGCGGGTGGTATTCTGATCACTTGTTGGTCCCTGATTGTACTTTCAACTGTTGGCGTGGTTGAGATCACAAGAGTTGTCACGGAGTGGGGCTCAACTTGACACGAAGAGCCGGTCCATCTGTAGAGACCGCGCGTCCAGCCCTCCCCGAAGAGATTCCTTGCACTTGACCAGGTTAGCACCATCCTTTCCAATGATGAACATGCTTAAGTGCATGGCTGTCGCTGCTGCATGTTGCTGCTGCTGATGTTGCTGTTGGGTCGTCACAGGAGACAAGGGCGGGGAATGGTGGAGGGGGCTGGACACCACGACGGACTTGGACGGCGAGAAGTGATGGTGATGATGGTGGTGGTGATGGTGGGGATGCGTGACTTGTTGGAGATGATATGCAGGCAGGGCAGGTGGAGGTGTAGTCGCAGGCTGGGGCAGTGCCTTCGCCGGGGACTTGGTCTCGGTGGGAGGTGGGGAAGAGCACTTGTTGGGTACTTCTTCGTACAGGACACAGATAGACCCGTTCTCGCCGATCCGGTAGGCCACCTCCATTGGATCGACCCACATGGTGAGCTCAGAAGGAAAGAGAGATCTGAGGAAAGAGACAGCCAGGCCCATCATGAATCCCGCTCTGGCGATCAGTGGATCCAGGTTACCGTTGATTCTGATGCAGCGGTAGCCAGAACCCTTAACCGGTTTGTCGGGGAACCAGTGGTTGGTGTAGTGTCGGAGAAGAATATCACAAACATTTTCACGAAATTTCTCCAACTGCTTCTCTGTCAAACCGCTGTTATTAAGGCGCGCCAAATCGACTAAGAAATTGGCCGCCGATTTTATCTCTAATCTCATATTCGTTGAGACACTTGAGAGATCAACAGGTTGACGGCAAATATGGGCGAACCGTCATAAAACACTTGAGTAATAAGTCTTGGTCGTGATGCTTCAGCTGACCAACAGACGGGGGACTAGTATATCTGGCACTTGTCGACACAGCCTGGGTAAAGGAGGATGGCTCTTATATTCTTTGGTATTGGCCGTCGTTACACTGACTAATAGGATGATATACCTAGTAACATCACAGTCTGTATCTGTCCTTGGACGGGGGATACTAAGGAGTGCGGGTCACGCTACTCGGCACATCCTCCTCCTTTCGTGTCTCTCTCCTGACTGAAGCTCTGGACCGAGTGAGCTTGTTGTTGTTGGCTTTCACCGAGTGACGTCACTGCATCAACGAGCCAATCAGCGCGCGCGGGCTGCCGTTTCCCGTCACGTGACCCGTCCTGGTAGCCATTTTCTAAACAAAGAACGGCTTCTCGCTCAAACATGGACGCCAAGCCAGGGTTCTAACAAAGAGTGATACTGACGCCTAAGCACCCCAGGATACGCCCAAACTGACAAAAAACTACCTCACTCTGCTGAAAGTATTCCTCCAGACAATCTAACATAGAGTTTCAGCGCAAATACAGCCTCCAGATCCCTCCGTGTGATTCAACTATCGACACATGAAGTTGAGTTTCACTAGAAAGCTGGAATGGCCTGACTTTGAGCCTGTTTGTGAAGGAAACTCCAACGTTATCCTCGTCAGAGACAACGTGGCACTTCAATGCCGCAGAATATTCATTAAATTCGAACTTGACTGGCGTTTTTTAAACAATGATATTTCTAGTTGCCCTGATGAATTTGCATATCTGTAATTGGACGTACAGCTGTGAGAGTTCCCCTTAACATTTAATATCATCGTTGATGATGGACTCCCGGGCTTCCTTCATCAACATACATCAACACACATTGCTAAACCAGGAAGTCTTAACATATTGGTACACTTCAGAGCGCTGGAACCCACACTAAACAGGTTTAGATGTATAACTGTAGTTGAGCAACCAATGTGTCCACTGAGTCGTCTTTACGTTGAGTTTTATAAGAATGATGAACAGAGCAAGTTTTGACTTTAGTGAAACCTGATGAAGTTCTACGCAGTGAAACCTGATAAAGCTCTACGCAGTGAAACCTGATAAAGCTCTACACAGTGAAACCTGATAAAGCTCCATCCAGAGCGAAATGTAGTCTCAAGAGAAATGAACATTGCAGTAGGTCTAACTCCCGATCAGTTTGTTTTTTCACTTGCGTGGCTGTCCAGCCCCATCTCTCTCCTTCATATCCATACACTGTACATATGTGAACATTAAAATGGTACTGTACATATGTATCAATGGGGTATCATGATGCTGGTTTCTTATGTTCTTATGGTGTAGGGCTCTTGATATGAGGAACTGGAGCCATTCTCCCCCTTCCCTGGATAGGTTCAGATAATGAGAATGCCAACAGCAGCAAGATGTGTGGGGAAAAAGGAGCGTGTTCAGCACTGAGGATGTTTAATTAGGAGACGTTTCGCCCCCTCAGGATTGAACCTCGTTAACTCAACTTCCCCAGGATTGAACCTCGTTACCTCAACTTCCCCAGGATTGAACCTCGTTACCTCAACTTACCCAGGATTGAATCTCGTTACCTCAACTCCAGGATTACACCTCGTTACCTCAACTTCTCCAAGATTGAACCTCGTTACCTCAACTTACCCAGGACTGAACCTCGTTACCTCAACTTCCCCAGGACAACCTCGTTACCTTAACTTCCCCAGGATTGAACCTCGTTACCTCAACTTCCCCAGGATTGAACCTCGTTACCTCAACTTCTCCAGGACTGAACCTCGTTACCTCAACTTCCCCAGGATTGAACCTCGTTACCTCAACTTTCCCAGGATTGAACCTCGTTACCTCAACTTCCCCAGGACTGAACCTCGTTACCTCAACTTCCCCAGGATTGAATCTCGTTACCTCAACTTCCCCAGGATTGAACCTCATTACCTCAACTTCCCCAGAATTGAACCTCGTTACCTCAACTTCTCCAGGACTGAACCTCGTTACCCCAACTTCCCCAGGATTGAACCTCGTTACCTCAACTTCCCCAGGATTGAACCTCGTTACCTCAACTTCCCCAGGATTGAACCTCGTTACCTCAACCTCCCCAGAATTGAACCTCGTTACCCCAACTCAACGAATCTCAGCATGGTCTTACAAAGGGGCGTTCCTGCCTTACGAATTTATTAACTTTGTTCACTAAGGTATTTGAGGAGGTAGATCATGGTAATGAATATGATATTGTGTATATGGACTTCAGTAAGGCTTTTGACAGGGTCCCACATCAGAGATTATTGAGGAAAATTAAGGCACACGGAATAGGAGAATTTTTTTCCTGGATAGAGGTATGGTTGACAAATAGGCAGCAGAGAGTTTGCATAAATGGGGAGAAATCAGAGTGGGGAAGCGTCACGAGTGGTGTTCCACAGGGGTCAGTGTTGGGCCCCCTGCTATTCACAATCTACATAAACGACATAGATGAGGGCATAAAGAGCGACATACGCAAGTTTGCCGATGACACCAAAATTGGCCGTCGAATTCATTCTGACGAGGACATTAGAGCACTCCAGGAAGATTTGAATAGACTGATGCAGTTGTCGGAGAAGTGGCAGATGCAGTTTAATATAGACAAATGCAGAGTTCTAAATGTTGGACAGGACAATAACCATGCCACATATAAACTAAATAATGTCGATCTTAATATTACGGATTGCGAAAAAGATTTAGGAGTTCTGGTTAGCAGTAATCTGAAACCAAGACAACAGTGCATAAGTGTTCGCAATAAAGCTAATAGAATCCTTGGCTTCATATCAAGAAGCATAAATAATAGGAGTCCTCAGGTTGTTCTTCAACTCTGTGTATACTTGGTTAGGCCTCATTTAGATTATGCTGCACAGTTTTGTTCACCGTATTACAGAATGGATTTATAAATGCTCTGGAAAACGTACAGAGGATGACAAAGTTGATCCCATGTTTCAGAAACCTTCCCTGTGAGGATAGACTGAGGGCCCTGAATCTGCACACTCTAGAGAGGTGTAGAATTAGGGGGGATATGATTGAGGTGTATAAATGGAAGACAGGAATAAATAAAAGGGATGTAAATAACGTGCTGAAAATATTTAGCCTAGACAGGACTCGCAGCAATGGTTTCAAGTTGGAAAAATTCAGATTCAGGAAGGATATAGGAAAGCACTGGTATGGTAATAGAGTTCTGGATGAGTGGAACAAACTCCCAAGTACAGTTACTGAGGCTAAAACGTTGTGTAGTTTTAAAAATAGGTTAGATAAATACATGAGTGGGTGTGGGTGGGTGTGAGTTGGACCTGTTTAGCTTATGCTGCTAAGTCATTTGCCGTGTTCCTCCTTTATGTTCTTAACTCAGGATTGAACCTCGTTGCCTCAGCCCCCCAGGATTGAACCCCGTTACCTAAACTTCCCCAGGATTGAACCTTATTACCTCTCTTTCGCAGGATTGAACTTCATTACCTCAACGTCCCCAGGATTGAACCTCGTCACCTCAACTTCCCCAGAATTAAACCTTGTTACCTCGACTTCCTCAGAATTGAACCTCGTTGTCTCTCCCCTTCCCTAGATGCCATATGGCCCCTTACGGGCTTAGTGCTTCCCCACAAATATAATGTAACAATAACGTAAATAATACAAGTACATGAGGGTTTCCAGAATATTTTAAAGCACACATACAATGTCTCAGCTTAGTCCCAGCTTTATGCTGGCTCTTGGAAGCTAAAAGCTACTGACTCAGCTACTGTTACCATTTATCATCCATCTAACTATCTCAGACTATTTATACCTCAATTTACATGAGAATAATGGCATTATTTCCCGGTGTGGCCAGTCTCTGGCCAAGACAGCAGCTCATCTTTTGCAAGCTCAAGCTTATGTTATTATTTATAAGCTGAGAAGGGCCTCATACGAAAAGCGTTTCTTTGTTTATGTTTAGGAAGGCAGACGTCGCTGAGTAGCCGACCCTCACCAGTACGCTGTCGCTGATAGCCACCCCAGCGTCACGGAAACCGCGCCGCGCATGCCAGACGTACGACGACTACGCTCCTGGCGAAATTTACCTCCTGTGCGATTAGAAACGCACATTGATCCATAACGTATATTGAAAATACATAATATAATGAATATAAATACTTCAAAGTCTCTCCTTTCTCCATGTAACAAGTATTTTAGCTAGAGTATTTAGTGTAGATCATCGTACATCGACACGCTGTCTGGTGTTGCCATATAAGGCAGTTTGAACACCAGTGAGAGGCATTGTTAAATACAATTTCATTGTATTACTTCGTACATTTATAAATTCTGTGATCTAGATGATACAAACTTTAGTATTTTTCGAATTAAACTTTAATAGTGTCCAGTAACTTTAATACTTTTGTGTGTGTGTACTTTTGGTACAAAATTATTAATTTTTACATAAATGAAAAATATATCTTTAAGCGTATAAGAGAAAATTTAAGGAAAGACTTAATTTTAAATGAGTTCTTGCTAACTGGCATATATATATATATATATTATATATATATGAACATTAAAATGGTATATATATATATATATATATATATATATATATATATATATATATATATATATATATATTATAATATATATATGAACATTAAAATGGTATATATATATATATATATATATATATATATATATATATATATATATATATATATATATATATTATATATATATATATATATATATATAATCTGCACAATCCAGGGCAACATGGGTTCAGGGCAGGTCGCTCCTGCCTCTCACAACTACTGGATCACTATGACATGGTCTTGGATGCACTGGAAGAAAATCAGAATGCAGATGTAATATACACAGACTTTGCAAAAGCATTTGACAAATGCGATCATGGCGTAATAGCCCATAAAATACGTGCTAAATGAATAACTGGGAAAGTGGGGAGATGGATCTTCAACTTTCTAACAAATCGAACACAAAGAGTAGTGGTCAACAGAGTTAAATCGGAGGCTGCCATAGTGAAGAGCTCTGCTCCACAAGGCACAGTACTCGCCCCCATCTTATTCCTTATCCTCATATCAGACATAAACAGAGATATACACCACAGCACCGTATCATCCTTTGCGGATGATACTAGGATCTGCATGAGGCTGTCATCTGCTGAGGACGCGGTTAACCTCCAAGAAGATATAAACAAAGTTTTCCAGTGGGCAACGGTAAACAATATGATGTTCAATGAGGACAAATTCCAACTACTCCGTTATGGAAAACTGGAGGAGATAATAACTAGAACAGAGTATACTACTGACTCCGGCCATATAATAGAGCGGAAAAATAATGTAAGGGACCTGGGAGTAGTAATGTCTGAGGATCTCACTTTCAAGGATCACAACAGTGCCACGATCGCACGTGCAAAGAAAATGATAGGATGGATAATGAGAACTTTCAAAACGAGAGATGCCAAGCCCATGATGATCCTTTTCATATCACTTGTTCTCTCTAGGCGGGAGAGATATATCATAATCTACACTTGGAAAATCTTGGAAGGAATGGTCCCAAATCTGCACACAGAAATCACTCCCTACGAAAGTAAAAGACTGGGCAGGCGATGCAAAATGCCCCCAATAAAAAGTAGGGGCGCCATTGGTACACTAAGGGAAAACACCATAAGTGTCCGGGGCCCAAAACTGATCAACAGCCTCCCATCAAGCATTAGGGGAATTGCCCCTGGCTGCCTTCAAGAGAGAGCTGGACAGATACCTAAAGTCAGTGCCGGATCAGCCGGGCTGTGGCTCGTACGTTGGATGCGTGCGGCCAACAGTAGCAGCCTAGATGATCAGGCCCTGACCCATCGGGAGGCCTGGTCGTGGACCTTGCCGCGGGGGCGTTGATCCCCTGAATAACCTCCAGGTAACACATGCCAACCAGTTCATAGTGTCACCACACTGAGAAAACTTCCTCTCATTGCACCTGTTGCTACTCTTGCAACATTACATAGCTCCTGATGACGCACTGAGACTTCTGAAAGATCTTGAGATGAAGATGTCTGTCTACCGTGGCTTGTCTTGCAGTGTTAAGATCGCCTGTCCGTGATTTTATTGATAATATATGTATATATTATATATGTATTATATAATAGAGAGAGAGAGAGAGAGAGATTCTCTGTCCATTATATATATCTCTCTCTCTCTCTCTGCGTCTGGCTACATGTTTAATGTTGTGTTGGTATATACGCAGTTGCGTCTAGTACGCCCTACTCCTCCCCTTTTGTGGAAAAAAAATAAAAACAAAAACACAATAGATCATATTTTAGACGCAAATACGGACCTTCTGGTACGTGACAATTGTACGCCTTCACCCCTCCTCCCACACCTTGAACATTTACAGCCATTTATCATTTATATGATTCCCAGTAAAGTAATGCATGCTTGAAACTTGAACTTTACACGCCATTTAGTTCTTGCAAAACGTCTCTCTCTCATTTATTGCGTTGTGACGCAAATTCAAGAGGGATGTTGGAAGTCGAAGTCAGAGCCGCGTAAGCGTTCGGATACGACGGGTTAGCAACAGCCAGAGCTGAATCGAAGACAGCGTTGCCAAGTGTGCAGTATCGAGCGTGAGCTGGTGATATTGTGGGTGACTTATTGATTTATGAGAGGCTCTGCCAATTCAGAGACCCCCTCGTAATGCTTCTATTGTCCTTAAGAATCGAGGAGGGTCGGGAGTATTGATCAGAACAGCCATGGGAACTGCACACAAACACATGGGTGTGGAAGTATTGGCACACATGCTTAACCCTTCAGTTTGTTGTTGAGGTCAGACCAGTACTCCACCACCAGAGAAATTTATATTATTTAACGACTTAAAAGACGATATATTCGTCTCTCTTGGTTGAGATTGAAGAAAGTTGACTTGGGTGCGTTGGGGGAATAATAAGAGCAAGTTTGCAAGTAATGGTATCGTTGCTGGTGTACGTTAATTATTCAACTGAGTGAAGCCTTGAGATACGTATCTCTCTCTCTCTCTCTCTCTCTCTCTCTCTCTCTCTCTCTCTCTCTCTCTCTCTCTCTCTCTCTCTCTCTCTCTCTCTCTCTCTCTCCTCTCCTCTCCTCTCCTCTCCTCTCTCTGAATCTACTTTTTTCTCCCCTATTTTTTATTCTCTCGCTGTTTCGCTCTCTCCCGTAGCTGGGTTGTTAGCGCACTCAGCTCTCACACTGAGGTCTGTGGTTCGATCCCCGGTATGGGTGGGAACAGTAGGATGTGTTTTCTTAAGACACATATTGTCCATGTTCACCTAGCAGTAAAATAGGTACCTAGGTGTTAGTCGACTGGTACAGGTCGCATCCTGGGGACAAAATTAACCTAATTTGCCCGAAATGTTCCGCATAAAAAACGGCTTTCTATATGGAATGGTCCCAAATCTGCACACAGAAATCACTCCCTACGAAAGTAAAAGACTGGGCAGGCGATGCAAAATGCCCCCAATAAAAAGTAGGGGCGCCATTGGTACACTAAGGGAAAACACCATAAGTGTCCGGGGCCCAAAACTGTTCAACAGCCTCCCATCAAGCATTAGGGGGAATTGCCAATAAGCCCCTGGCTGCCCCTGGCTGCCCAATGAAAATAAGTCACTCTGACTGACTTTTTTGGGTTATCCCAGGTTCTCTACACATATGCTGCTATGTATGATAATTTATGTAACTGTATTTGTGTATACCTGAATAAACTTACTTATTCAAGAGAGAGCTGGACAGATACGTAAAGTCAGTGCCGGATCAGCCGGGCTGTGGCTCGTACGTTGGACTGCGTGCGGCCAGCAGTAACAGCCTAGTTGATCAGGCCCTAATCCATCGGGAGGCCTGGTCATGGACCGGGCCGCGGGGGCGTTGATCCCCGGAATAACCTCCAGGTAACCAGGTAATCTTTCCACCCGTACCGAGGATCGAACCACGGACCTCAATGAGTGAACTGAGTGCGCTACCAACCGAGCTACAGGACGATGATAACGAAGTTAACTCATACGAACATAGATTTAGAGCCCTGAACCTACGATCCTTTGAAAGAAGAATAAGGGGAGATAAGCACGGGCAGTAAGCCTGCCGCAGTCTTTAGAAGAAAGAAAGATTTTGTTCGGATTTTTAACCCCAGAGGGTTAGCCACCCAGGATAACCCAAGAAAGTCATTGCGTCATCGAGGACTGTCTAACTTATTTCCATTGGGGTCCTTAATCTTGTCCCCCAGGATGCGACCCACACCAGTCGACTAACACCCAGGTACCTATTTGCTGCTAGGTGAACAGGACAATAGGTGTAAGGAAACGTGTCGGAATTTCCACCCGCCGGGAATCGAACCCGGGCCCTCCGTGTGTGAAGCGGGAGCTTTAGCCACGAGACCATGTATTTTTGTTCCTAAATATGCAAATGGAATGAAGGAAATATAGATTGGTGCTGAGGATATGTAACCTGAGTGTACTTGAAGTGGAATGATCTGGACGAAGAGGTAATGGAGGCAGGCGAAATACAGAGTTTTAAGAATAAATGTGACAAGGTGCACGAGGGCTAAGAGGGAGGAAACCTAGCAGATGACACACAGGACCAGCAGCTGAGACTCAACCTAGCTGTCATACCGGTCTCTCTCTCTCTCTCTCTCTCTCTCTCTCTCTCTTTTTTTACACAGGGTTTGACAAGGTTAAGGATCCCTAAGTTTATTGACAAGCTATTTACAGGTTAAGGATTCCTAACTTTATTGGCAAGCTAAGAGCTGTTACCTACATCAGCTCATTTGAAAGCATTTTTATTGTTATGAGACATACAAGTAGGGAACAGGATGAAGTTGGAGCCATCTGTGGGCCAGCATTTTCATTTGATCAACTGACTTTATCTCGTTGACATCATTATGCTGTACGAATGTGTTCCATACTCGAGTCATCCTGGGTATGTATGATCTCAGATGGAGTGATGTTCTGGAGAAGGGTACAGCCAGAGTGAAGTTGCTGCTTTCTGCCCGTCTTGTGGCATGAAAGCTTGTTTCACGCTGTCCTCGAAGTGGATCCAAGTGTGGTATTTTGACAATATTGGCCTTGTACATAAAAGTAAGGCCACCCACATCCCTCCTATGTTGAAGGCTCTGCTGAAATGACAGATCTATCCAGGATGGGTCCAGGCGAGAGATGAGACGTCTTGCTCTGTTCTCTACTCTGTCAAGCAGTCGCAGATGAGAGGGGGGGGGGCAGGCAAACCAAGAAAGTGGAACATACTCAAGGTGTGAGCGTACTTGTGCCTCGTACAGAATCTTGCAACCCCTACTGTCAAGCAGATGGGAGATACGGCGAAGTGCTGTAAGCTTCCTGGCTGCCTTGTTTGCAAGATTTACAACATGGTTCTTCATGGTTAGTTTGGAGTCAAATTTCACCCCAAGGATATCAACTTCTTCTCCAGGTGCCAACATCCTCCCATTCATCCTTACTACTGCCCCAGCATTACCATCGTGGTGCCTAGAGACGATCATCATTTGCGTTTTCTCAGGTGCAAATGTTACTTGCCATCTATTTCCCCAAGCTGATACAGCTCTCAGCTGGTGATTGATGTAGCTTAGAGCAGCTGGCATTTCTTCTCTTGGATAAGTGAATGTCAGTGTACAGTCGTCTGCATATGCATGTGATTCTGGGATGAGATGAAGAAGGTCGTTGAAGTAGACATTCCATAACAATGGACCCAGCACGCTTCCTTGTGGAACACTTGCCCCAATAGGATGTCTCTCTCTCTCTCTCTCTCGCACACCAGGAGCTATGACTCGGGGCCAGGAGCTATGATTCGACCCCTGCAACCACATATACGTGAGTACATATAGGTAAGTACACACACACACTTGTCCTGGCTACTGTTGTAGCTCTGTTTTCATTTTCTCACTATCTAGTGCATTTATCCTACATTGTTTTCCGCCTCTCCTATTTTTGTATCTTACCAAGAATCTACTGGCCGGGGTGCAACTGCTCTTGTTGTCACCTCAGTTGATGAATATTGCAACCATATTGAGCTATATATAAGTATTAAACAACTAGGGTTCATTTCAAGCTGAATTGGTTGCCATCCAAATGGCTCTAAAGATAACTTATGATACTGAGCGTGACACTTTGATTATTACTGATTCCATGTCATCACTGAAGGCACCTGACTAGCATGACTCAAACCTGCTCATTGGAGAAGCCAGTTATAGATATCTGAGCGAAATGAATTAATGTACAGTTCTTGTAGATTCCATCTCGCTTTGAATTACTGTATGATAAGAGATGATAAATTGGTCGAAGAATTAACAGGAGAGAATTAATGAATCTGTATCACAGGAATGAAGTCAGAAGCCTGAGTAGATGTATAGCTCACTATGCTAACATGGACGTCGATAAGTACATTTGAGGAGCAACTTCCAATGTAAATAGACTGACTATTGATGTTGCCAGGCTGAGGCTTGGTTTTAAGTATTTCTGACAGTTTGACATGCACACAGATGATGATCAAGTTAAATGTAATGTGATGAGCCTCACAGCAACCTTGTATATATATGCTTCATTGTCCATTTACTGAGGAATATAGTGATATGTCAAGGTATGTAATAACGAAAACAAGATATCAGGTATTTTGAGCAAGTATCCTAAATGTGCTTGAAACAGATGAAATATAAATCTTAAATACATATCCAAAAAGTACTTATGTTAACCCCTTTTGGCAGAGACGTCGCTAGGGTTGGTGTCCCTCAGGGCGGCATCTTTGGTGTCACTCCTATGAAATCCAAGGACGAGGAAATGGGGGTAGTAAACTTCAGTTACATCATCACTACTGCATGACCAGTGACTAATGTTTAGCAATGAGAACGTTTAATGGCCGTAAACCAAACTTTATTAATGATAATCGTAGTAATATTGAGGAAACATAAACTCAAATACCACTTTGAGTACAGGCAACAGATCCTACATTTATTCGTCTTCAATAATGAAAAAAAAAAATGAAAAAATAAAGAAAAAGACTAGTTCTGATTTAACCTTGAGTAAAGGTAACATCTCATTGAATCTGATCTTACATTTCCTTGCCTTCAATCCTGCAAAATCATCTATCATATCAAAATCAATGATTTTCCCTATATAGGCCCATCTGTACTCTGTAATCATATAATAGGCTATATAGAAACGAAGGATTTTTCTCTTATGTTGCTGCGGCACTGCTTTGTGCATTAGTGTCACCTTTAGAGGCTCTATGGTGTCACCCCCTAAATTGTCACCCGGAGCGGCCCACCTCCCTTACGACGCCACTGCCTCGTAGGCCCTTTATATATCCACATGTCTTGCGCTACCACAGGATGGCTCTGGGGTGCACAATAAACTAGCTATATCGGTGGCAAAATCTAAAACATGTATTTTTTATTTCCATACTTTACCTCTGTGTCTGCACACCGCATCTGTGGATGAACCAGATGAACCATCGACTGTTTCTTGGCTATGAATTTATGAACCCCACTACACTGCATTCGTTGGATATTCATCCAGTTTCCTTTCACACTAGAATGTTGAATGTTCTGAGCGTAGTTCTTCAGCAGTCACTACGCGAGGTTACCTCTGGATTGCCACTGGAGCAGAGCTGTGCTCTTGGTGTTTCGTGGCCCGTGTTTACGCTATCATAAAATACTATTATATCTTATTTGTGCTTACAGAGGTCGATTTTTAGTTTTTTTTTTTTTTAACTTGCCGTGACCAGTTTCACTTCTAGCCTCGTGCACTCTTGTCATACTCATTCTCAAATCTGTGTATGGAACCTGCCTCCTCCATTTCTTCATCCTGAGATTGAAGAAATATTGTTTGTAATCTTTGAGGCAGAGTCGTATCAAATTTACAGTTGTGCCCCTGTGTTCCCATTTCCTGCTCCTTAAACAGTCTGAGTCCTCCCGTGTATCTTGTGTCGTAATCATGTCTTCTCTGGGCCTTCTAGCCTTTAATGTCATCAGGTTCAGTTCCTTTGGCGTGAGAGAGAGAGAGAGAGAGAGAGAGAGAGAGAGAGAGAGAGAGAGAGAGAGAGAGAGAGAGAGAGAGACACACACACACACACACACACACACACACACACACACACACACACACACACACACACACACACACACACACACACACACACACACACACACACACAGGCAGGGTGTGATGAGTGAGAGTAAATGTTGGAGATTTTGTGAGGTAGTAGACCCCAGTTAGCCTTGGCCAGCTCACACGTTACTTACAGTTGGTAGTCACTTCATGATCACCTCCCCTCCAGTCCATATTAATTCTCTGTAGAACCTCTAGGTAAACGTCGATTTCTGATTTATGATTTTAAGCAAATTTTTCACTGTACTTAGGATAGACTGTCGTCTACATGTAAATTTATCCACATTAATGTTTACAAAAGTGACAAGTAAATAAGACATATGCAACAGTATTTTTATACGCAAATCAGTTTTATAGGTTAAGAGCTGTTATTCTACCTCAGCTCATTTTAAAGCTCAGCTCTATCTAAGGTATACTATCCTCCCCAGGATGCCACCCACACCAGTCGACTAACACCCAGGTACCTACTTAGTGCTAGGTGAACAGGGACAGCAGATGTCTTATTAAGGAAACACGCCCAATGTTCCCACTCGTACCGGGGATCGAGCCACGGACACTTAGTGTGTTATGGGTGTCTTTATTGAGGAAACCCTACAAGTGATGTGTCGACTGACTACGAGGATGGGTTGAGAATGTAGCTGGATTAAGAGGCACGTCAGTTCCTCTATTTTCTGTTATTTTCCCCCTATAATCACAGTTGTCCTCAAAGATTTAAGTTATGCCATGAATTAAGGAAAGATCATGGACTTCACCTTACGAAAACAGACGAAACAAATGCGATGATAATTATGGACAAGTTAGATTATGGTAGGAAAAATAAATATGATGTTAGGAGACAGGGGAAACTCAGGCGCCTCTTAAGACGCAATATGAAAACACCAGGACATTTTAATGGCAACGTCTCTGTCCTGGAACCATGGTTACTCGAACCAGGAGTGAATTTGGAGTGAAAAAGGTCTCAAACATAATCATTTTTTCAATAAAATGATCCAGTTTAACATTTTGCCCCCCCCCCTTTTCCACCCATTTATTGGTATCGTATACCATTTTTTCCTTGCAGGTGGAATGGTAGGTTAGGTTAGGTAAGGTTTGTTAGGGAACAGGACAAGTGTTTCCTGACGCGGGTCTGTGAAAACCCACAAAATGACATGACAGAATGAGACGATGTAGTTTGGAAACTATTGAACACAAGGCAGAGTAGCTGGAGTTTACCTGGATTAATCTGGAGAGGGTTTCGGGGGTCAACGCCCCCGCGGCTCGGTCTGAGACCAGGCTTGTACGACTTTCTTTTACGTTCGTTTGTTGGGAGACAACTACTGTCATGGAAGACATTTACGTCTCAGCTCCACCAAGTACTGTTGTATAGTCCTTGTGGCTTAGCGCTTCTTTTTGATTATAATAATAATAATCCACCAAGTACTCGCCTATTTATGGTTGCAGGGAGTCGAGGAACTGCTCCTGGCCCAAGTGTTGTGCTTTATTGTGTTGTCTCGGCTCAGCTGGTGAAGCAGGATGGACGCTTGTCACCGCAGGATGAACAAGAACGATGATTATGTTGTTGTTGTAACAGTCCAGCCTGTGAACCAGGTGATAAATAATGTTAGTTAACATTTTGTCAGAGGTGCTTATTGATAGACACATGGCCTGTTTTTGTGTGTGTTCACCTAATTGTGGTTGCAGGGGTCGAATCACAGCTCCTGACCTCGCCTCTTCGCTGGTTGTTACTAGGTCCACTCTCTCCCTGCTCGATGAGCTTTGTCGAATCTATTCTTAAAGCTGTGTATGGATCCTGCCTCCACTACATCTCCAGATTGTTCCACTTCCTGACAGCTCCATGACTGAAGAACTACTTCCTAACATCCATATGACTCGTTTTGTGTGTGTGTACTCGTATATTTGTAGTTGCAGGAGTCGATTCACAGCTGGCCCAGCCTCATCGCTGGTAGTTACTAGGTCCACTCTTCCCCACTTCGAAAGCTTTATCGTACGTGTGTGTTAGTTACCATTTGGTCTTAGGCACATGTCGATTAGAATGTGTGTGTGTGTGTGTGTGTGTGTGTGTGTGTGTGTGTGTGTGTGTGTGTGTGTGTGTGTGTGTGTGATCATAGTCGTAAAGCTGTGTAATGGGTTTACCTTTTCCTCTTCATCCAACGCTTTCCTTAATCAGATCAAAGACAAATAATATCGACATAATGGTGGATAAGACACCTGCAATACCCGGGTATCTTAATCTAAGGCGTTTCGTCTACCAGGAGCTTTATCAGTCTTGGTCAGTAAGCTAACTGTCACACACCTGTATTGTTATGTAAAGTTTGGTAGAATATAACACGTCTTTGTGACTGTACAGGCAGTTGTGGAATGAAGAGTAGGAAGACAGGCAGTTGTGGAATGAAGAGTAGGAAGACAGGCAGTTGTGGAATGAGGAGCAGGAAGACGGGCAGTTGTGGAATGAGGAGCAGAAAGATGATTCGATTTAATTGGGTACATCAGTAGTGTGCTGCTAGCTTACTATATATGATAGTTACATAGTGGTAATGTAATCCAGCAGTTAGGTTTCCCTGTCATATTTCAGCTCACAAGCAGCAGGGAGGACAGGGGAAAGGGAGAGAAGGGAGAAAAAGCTACAAAGAATTGAGGTCGTGGGAAATTTGCAGCCACCGCGGAGAGTGTAGATTGTAATGAGAATAAATGATGGGAGGTAGTCGACCTGTCAGCCAACCAGGTGGATAGACACACCTACCCAGCCAGGTAGGTAGACACACCTACCCAGCCAGGTAGGGAGACACACCTACCCAGCCAGGTAGGTAGACTCAGCTACCCAGCCAGGTAGACACAACTACCTAGCCAGGTAGACACAGCTACCCAGCCAGGTAGGGAGACACAGCTACCCAGCCAGGTAGGGAGAGACAGCTACCCAGCCAGGTAGGGAGAGACAGCTACCCAGCCAGGTAGGGAGACACAGCTACCCAGCCAGGTAGGTAGACACAGCTACCCAGCCATGCAGGTAGACACAGCTACCCAGCCAGGCAGGTAGACACAACTACCCAGCCAGGTAGACACAACTACCCAGCCAGGTAGACACAGCTACCCAGCCAGGTAGGGAGACACAGCTACCCAGCCAGGTACACACAGCTACCCAGCCAGGTAGGTAGACACAGCTACCCAGCCAGGTAGGTAGACACAGCTACCCAGCCAGGTAGACACAACTACCTAGCCAGGTAGACACAACTACCCACCCAGGTAGGTAGACACAGCTACCCAGCCAGGTAGACACAACTACCCAGCCAGGTAGGTAGATTCAGCTACCCAGCCAGGTAGGTAGACACAGCTACCCAGCCAGGTAGGTAGACACAGCTACCCAGCCAGGTAGGTAGACACAGCTACCCAGCCAGGTAGGTAGACACAGCTACCCAGCCAGGTAGGTAGACACAGCTACCCAGCCAGGTAGGTAGACACCGCTACCCAGCCAGGTAGGTAGACACCGCTACCCAGCCAGGTAGGTAGACACAGCTACCCACCCAGGTAGACACCGCTACCCTGCCAGGTAGACACCGCTACCCTGCCAGGTAGACACCGCTACCCTGCCAGGTAGACACCGCTACCCAGCCAGGTAGACACCGCTACCCAGCCAGGTAGACACCGCTACCCAGCCAGGTAGACACAGCTACCCAGCCAGGTAGACACAGCTACCCAGCCAGGTAGACACAGCTACCCAGCCAGGTAGACACAGCTACCCACCCAGGTAGACACAGCTACCCAGCCAGGTAGACACCGCTACCCAGCCAGGTAGACACCGCTACCCAGCCAGGTAGACACAGCTACCCAGCCAGGTAGACACAGCTACCCAGCCAGGTAGACACCGCTACCCAGCCAGGTAGACACAGCTACCCAGCCAGGTAGACACCGCTACCCTGCCAGGTAGACACCGCTACCCAGCCAGGTAGACACCGCTACCCAGCCAGGTAGACACAGCTACCCAGCCAGGTAGACACAGCTACCCAGCCAGGTAGACACAGCTACCCAGCCAGGTAGACACAGCTACCCAGCCAGGTAGACACCGCTACCCAGCCAGGTAGACACAGCTACCCAGCCAGGTAGACACCGCTACCCAGCCAGGTAGACACCGCTACCCAGCCAGGTAGACACAGCTACCCAGCCAGGTAGACACCGCTACCCAGCCAGGTAGACACAGCTACCCAGCCAGGTAGACACAGCTACCCAGCCAGGCAGACACAGCTACCCAACCAGGTAGACACAGCTACCCAGCCAGGTAGACACAGCTACCCAGCCAGGTAGACACAGCTACCCTGCCAGGTAGACACAGCTACCCAGCCAGGTAGACACAGCTACCCAGCCAGGTAGACACAGCTACCCAGCCAGGTAGACACAGCTACCCAGCCAGGTAGACACAGCTACCCAGGCAGGTAGACACAGCTACCCAGCCAGGTAGACACAGCTACCCAGCCAGGTAGACACAGCTACCCAGCCAGGTAGACACAGCTACCCAGCCAGGTAGACACAGCTACCCAGCCAGGTAGACACAGCTACCCAGCCAGGTAGACACAGCTACCCAGCCAGGTAGACACAGCTACCCAGCCAGGTAGACACAGCTACCCAGCCAGGTAGACACCGCTACCCAGCCAGGTAGACACCGCTACCCAGCCAGGTAGACACAGCTACCCAGCCAGGTAGACACAGCTACCCAGCCAGGTAGACACAGCTACCCAGCCAGGTAGACACAGCTACCCAGCCAGGTAGACACAGCTACCCAGCCAGGTAGACACCGCTACCCAGCCAGGTAGACACCGCTACCCAGCCAGGTAGACACCGCTACCCAGCCAGGTAGACACAGCTACCGCCAGGTAGACACAGCTACCCATTCAGGTAGACACAGCTACCCAGCCAGGTAGACACCGCTACCCAGCCAGGTAGACACCGCTACCCAGCCAGGTAGACACCGCTACCCAGCCAGGTAGACACAGCTACCCAGCCAGGTAGACACAGCTACCCAGCCAGGTAGACACAGCTACCCAGCCAGGTAGACACCGCTACCCAGCCAGGTAGACACAGCTACCCAGCCAGGTAGACACCGCTACCCAGCCAGGTAGACACCGCTACCCAGCCAGGTAGACACAGCTACCCAGCCAGGTAGACACCGCTACCCAGCCAGGTAGACACAGCTACCCAGCCAGGTAGACACCGCTACCCAGCCAGGTAGACACCGCTACCCAGCCAGGTAGACACAGCTACCCAGCCAGGTAGACACAGCTACCCAGCCAGGTAGACACAGCTACCCAGGCAGGTAGACACAGCTACCCAGGCAGGTAGACACCGCTACCCAGGCAGGTAGACACCGCTACCCAGCCAGGTAGACACAGCTACCCAGCCAGGTAGACACCGCTACCCAGCCAGGTAGACACCGCTACCCAGCCAGGTAGACACCGCTACCCAGCCAGGTAGACACAGCTACCCAGCCAGGTAGACACCGCTACCCAGCCAGGTAGACACCGCTACCCAGCCAGGTAGACACCGCTACCCAGCCAGGTAGACACAGCTACCCAGCCAGGTAGACACAGCTACCCAGCCAGGTAGACACCGCTACCCAGCCAGGTAGACACAGCTACCCAGCCAGGTAGACACAGCTACCCAGCCAGGTAGACACAGCTACCCAGGCAGGTAGACACCGCTACCCAGCCAGGTAGACACCGCTACCCAGCCAGGTAGACACCGCTACCCAGCCAGGTAGACACCGCTACCCAGCCAGGTAGACACAGCTACCCAGCCAGGTAGACACCGCTACCCAGCCAGGTAGACACAGCTACCCAGCCAGGTAGACACCGCTACCCAGCCAGGTAGACACCGCTACCCAGCCAGGTAGACACAGCTACCCAGCCAGGTAGACACCGCTACCCAGCCAGGTAGACACCGCTACCCAGCCAGGTAGACACAGCTACCCAGCCAGGTAGACACAGCTACCCAGCCAGGTAGACACCGCTACCCAGCCAGGTAGACACCGCTACCCAGCCAGGTAGACACAGCTACCCAGCCAGGTAGACACCGCTACCCAGCCAGGTAGACACCGCTACCCAGCCAGGTAGACACAGCTACCCAGCCAGGTAGACACAGCTACCCAGCCAGGTAGACACAGCTACCCAGCCAGGTAGACACCGCTACCCAGCCAGGTAGACACAGCTACCCAGCCAGGTAGACACCGCTACCCAGCCAGGTAGACACAGCTACCCAGCCAGGTAGACACCGCTACCCAGCCAGGTAGACACAGCTACCCAGCCAGGTAGACGTACATGCACCGTAAAAAACCCAGAGAAAATAATGTTAATTTCCTATACATGAAATCTTGCCATTCTGTGTGAGTGTGATTCTTGACGGCGCTGGCTGAGGTTCCTTGACGGTGCTGGCTGAGGTTCCTTGACGGTGCTGGCTGAGGTTCCTTGACGGTGCTGGCTGAGGTTCCTTGACGGTGCTGGCTGAGGTTCCTTGACGGTGCTGGCTGAGGTTCCTTGACGGTGCTGGCTGAGGTTCCTTGACGGTGCTGGCTGAGGTTCCTTGACGGTGCTGGCTGAGGTTCCTTGACGGTGCTGGCTGAGGTTCCTTGACGGTGCTGGCTGAGGTTCCTTGACGGTGCTGGCTGAGGTTCCTTGACGGTGCTGGCTGAGGTTCCTTGACGGTGCTGGCTGAGGTTCCTTGACGGTGCTGGCTGAGGTTCCTTGACGGTGCTGGCTGAGGTTCCTTGACGGTGCTGGCTGAGGTTCCTTGACGGTGCTGGCTGAGGTTCCTTGACGATGCTGGCTGAGGTTCCTTGACGGTGCTGGCTGAGGCTCCTTGACGGTGCTGGCTGAGGTTCCTTGACGGCGCTGGCTGAGGTTCCTTGACGGCGCTGGCTGAGGTTCCTTGACGGTGCTGGCTGAGGTTCCTTGACGGTGCTGGCTGAGGTTCCTTGACGGCGCTGGCTGAGGTTCCTTGACGGCGCTGGCTGAGGTTCCTTGACGGTGCTGGCTGAGGTTCCTTGACGGTGCTGGCTGAGGCTCCTTGACGGTGCTGGCTGAGGTTCCTTGACGGTGCTGGCTGAGGTTCCTTGACGGTGCTGGCTGAGGTTCCTTGACGGTGCTGGCTGAGGTTCCTTGACGGTGCTGGCTGAGGTTCCTTGACGGTGCTGGCTGAGGTTCCTTGACGGTGCTGGCTGAGGCTCCTTGACGGTGCTGGCTGAGGTTCCTTGACGGTGCTGGCTGAGGTTCCTTGACGGTGCTGGCTGAGGTTCCTTGACGGTGCTGGCTGAGGTTCCTTGACGGTGCTGGCTGAGGCTCCTTGACGGTGCTGGCTGAGGTTCCTTGACGGTGCTGGCTGAGGTTCCTTGACGGTGCTGGCTGAGGTTCCTTGACGGTGCTGGCTGAGGCTCCTTGACGGTGCTGGCTGAGGTTCCTTGACGGTGCTGGCTGAGGCTCCTTGACGGTGCTGGCTGAGGCTCCTTGACGGTGCTGGCTGAGGTTCCTTGACGGTGCTGGCTGAGGTTCCTTGACGGTGCTGGCTGAGGCTCCTTGACGGTGCTGGCTGAGGTTCCTTGACGGTGCTGGCTGAGGCTCCTTGTAGTCTCGATGTGCATCACATTTTGTGTAGTTTAAAGATGACTGCGGCTGTAGTGTGTACTCACCTAGTTGTACTCACCTAGTTGTACTCACCGAGTGTGTACTCACCGAGTGTGTACTCACCGAGTGTGTACTCACCTAGTTGTACTCACCTAGTGGTTCTCACCTAGTTGTACTCACCTAGTTGTACTCACCTAGTTGTACTCACCTAGTTGTACTCACCTAGTTGTACTCACCGAGTGTGTACTCACCGAGTGTGTACTCACCTAGTTGTACTCACCTAGTGGTTCTCACCTAGTTGTACTCACCTAGTTGTACTCACCTAGTTGTACTCACCTAGTTGTACTCACCTAGTTGTACTCACCTAGTTGTTCTCACCTAGTTGTACTCACCTTGTTGTACTCACCTAGTTGTACTCACCTAGTTGTACTTACCTAGTTGTACTCACCTAGTTGTACTCACCTAGTTATACTCACCTAGTTGAGGTTGCGGGGGTCGAGTCCGAGCTCCTGGCCCCGCCTCTTCACTGATCGCTACTAGGTCACTCTCCCTGAGCCGTGAGCTTTATCATACCTCTGCTTAAAGCTATGTATGGATCCTGCCTCCGCTACATCGCTTCCCAAACTATTCCATTTCCTGACTACTCTGTGACTGAAGAAATACTTCCTAACATCCCTTTGATTCATCTGTGTCTTCAGCTTCCAACTGTGTCCCCGTGTTGCTGTGTCCAGTCTCTGGAACATCCTGTCTTTGTCCACCTTGTCAATTCCTCTCAGTATTTTGTAAGTCGTTATCATGTCTCCCCTATCTCTCCTGTGTGTGTGTGTGTGTGTGTGTGTGTGTGTGTGTGTGTGTGTGTGTGTGTGTGTGTGTGTGTGTGGTGTGGGTGCTGTGTGTGTGTGTGTGGTGCGTGTGGGTGCTGTGTGTGTGTGTGGTGTGTGTGTGGGTGGGTACTGTGTGTGTGTGTGTGTGTGTGGGTGCTGTGTGTGTGTGTGTGTGTGTGGGTGCTGTGTGTGTGTGTGTGTGTGTGTGTGTGTGTGTGTGTGTGTGTGTGTGTGTGTGTGTGTGTGTGTGTGTGTGCTGTGTGTGTGGGGGGGTGCTGTGTGTGTGTATGTATATGTGTGTGGGGGTGGTGTGTGTGTGTGTGGGTGGTGTGTGTGGGTGCTGTGTGTGTGTGGGTGGTGTGTGTGGGTGGTGTGTGTGTGGGTGGTGTGTGTGTGGGTGCTGTGTGTGTGGGTGTGGGTGCTGTGTGTGTGGTGTGTGGGTGCTGTGTGTGTGTGGGTGCTGTGTGTGTGTGGGTGCTGTGTGTGTGTGTGTGTGTGTGTGTGTGTGTGTGGGCATGGGTGTGTGTGTGTGTGTGGGTGTTGTGCGTGTGGGTGCTGTGTGTGTGTGTTGGTTGTGTGGGTGGTGTGTGTGGTTGCTGTGTGTGTGTGGGTGGTGTGTGTGGGTGGTGTGTGTGTGTGTGTGGGTGCTGTGTGTGTGGGTGCTGTGTGGGTGTGGGTGTGTGTATGTGTGTGGGTGGTGTGTGTGGGTGGTTGTGTGTGTGTGTGTGTGTGTGTGTGTGTGTGTGTGTGTGTGTGTGTGTGTGTAAAGATAGCATGAATGGGAATCTAGGAATTGTATTTAAAGGTGAAATTGCAGATCTAGAGAATGTACAGAGAACCATTACTGCACGTATAAGTTCCATCAAACACCTTAACTACTGGGAGCGCCTGGAAGAACTTGACTTGTACTCACTGGAGCGCAGGCAAGAGAGATATATCATAATCTACTCCTAGCAGATTCTGGAGGGACTGGTCCCTAATATGCACACAGAAATGACTCCATACGAAAGTGAAGCACTTGGCAGGCGATGCAACATACCCCCATTGAAAAGTATGGGCGTCACTGGTACACTAAGAGAAAACACAATAACTGTCCGGGGCCCAAGACTGTTCAACAGCCTCCCACCAGCAATAAGGGGCATTACCAGTAGACACCTGGTTGCCTTCAAGAGGGAACTGGACAGATACCTAAAGTCGGTGCCGGATCAGCCGGGCTGTGGTTCGTACGTTGGATTGCATGCGGCCAGCAGTAACAGCCTCGTTAGTCAGGCCCTGATCCACCGGGAGGCCTGGTCATGGACCAGGCCACGGGGGCTTTGATCCCCGGAATACCCTCCAGGTAGACTCCAGGTAAAGCAGTCTGTAAGGAACCAATTAGAGACAGTAACCTTGAATTTCATATACTCATCAAAGAACTTATTCCTGGAAGAAATATTTTTATATTTAAGCGAGATGCCTGGAAGGAAGGAAGGAAGGCGGCGTAACTAAAGGTAGCTCACGACTCCTCATTTTTTTTTCAGAACCTGAGCGAGGTTCAGATTATTAGGTCGTTACTTGAGCTAGTTCTGGCAAATAAGAAAACCTTTGTAAATTATGTAGAGATTATATTTACAATTATATATTACAAGAAAGTACGATTAAAATAGAGCAGTAAAGGACCCAGGTTTTTACTAGGCCGACCTAGAGAAGACTTAACCCATGGTTATCAGTGATGATCTTACATATACTAATGAGGGGAACTGCCAGTATGACATTTCTAAATATTCCACAAGCTGCGTAAAGACTGTATATTGCCTACAGATATCAGATCAAATGTGTATATAGAAGGTGTAAACATGATTTTGGAGAGAATGGAGGAATACATAGACTCGGTAATAAAGAAGAGGGTCACCTTATGAAGCGATATCGTTGTATTAAACGATAAGTCCAAAGAAGAATAAGAAAAGCTAAG
>NC_091364.1:1697541-1717541 GCF_038502225.1 Cherax quadricarinatus | reverse complement strand
GCTGTGGGTACTCCTTGACGTCACTGAGGCTACGGGTGCACCTTGACGTCACTGAGGCTATGAGTGTTCCTTGACGTCACTGAGGCTATGAGTGTTCCTTGACGTCACTGAGGCTATGAGTGTTCCTTGACGTCACTGAGGCTATGGATGCTCTTTGACGTCACTGAGGCTATGAATGTTCCTTGACGTCACTGAGGCTATGGTGCTCCTTGATAGTACGAATATGCAACAAAACAGACAGGTAGACTCCAGGTAGAGAGGAAGAGTATGCAACAAAGTAGGAAGAGTATGCAACAAGGTAAGAAAGAGTATGCAACAATACCGTGATCTGCAATTGATAATTAACGTTGCAGTGTCGGGGAATTGAACATGTTGAAATTATTGCAGAGTTGTGTTGTGGTTTGTTTGTTGTAGTTGGAGTCGCTTTGTGTTTCGGCGGGTCGTTGAATTTTGGTCTTTATTGTAAGAGTGTTTAGTGACGCAGATGTGATGATTTTGTATTGCGTAAGTTCTCGTTTTATTCAAGAGTGTGTTTCTTCTCTTTCTGTCTCTCTTCGTTACTGCTTCTCTTCTTATTTTGGTTTATCTTCGTCCCTCCTCTAATCTTTGTCGTTCCTTCCCTCCATCTCTAGCTTTTCTTTCTTGCATTTCTATCGTTCCCTTCCTCAGTCCCCTTTTCTCTGTCTTCCTACTTTCCTCACTCAACCTCTCTGAATCTCATCTTCTTGCATCTTCCTCTCTCTCCTTCTTTGTTTAATGTATTTCTTTTTCGTCTTTCTGCAGATTGCTCTCTCTATCTTCTCTCCCTCTTCCCCTATCTCCCTTCATCTCAGCCCTTCCCTCCATCTCTCTCCCTTCTCCCCTTCTTCCTCTCCCCTGTCTGCGTCCTCCTCCCATCACTCTAATTCGTTCTCTTAATGAGACATTTCACAGGTGTAAAGACAGTCAAATGGGTGACTGTTGAAGGTACCTTCAACAGTGAAAATCTGACACCTCCCTCCCTCCATAGGACACATGATGATGATTTCAAGAATTGTAGCGGACGAGGGCTTGGTTGTCCGCAGGATGTTTCGTCAGACTGTTGCTGCTGGCACTAACTAGGAAAAAACACTACGCATATCCCCTGAATTGTGCCAGCACTCACTTTACTCTCTCTCTCTCTTTACACAGGGTTTGACAAGGTTAGGTTAAGGATTCCTAACTTTATTGACAAGCTAAGAGTATCTCTCTCTTTCGCACACACACACACACACACACACACACACACACACACACACACACACACACACACACACACACACACACACACACACACACACACACACACACGCACACACAGTACAGTAATCCACAGAGTGGTAGAGCAGGTAGGAATAATGGGAGGGGCACTAAGCTGGATCAAGGGGAACACCTGGGTGGGAGGAGACTTGAGACTGATGGACAGGGGAGAAGTGATGGCATGGACGTGCGTGACGAAGTGGTGTCCCTCAGGAATATCTGGGACCAGGGATACCTCCTGGTACTATGGTATACCTCCAGGTACAGCTGCTTTTCCTCATACAAGTACACAATATGGCTGACCGGATGCGATGACAGGTGTAGCAGCACAAGTACATGTGAGTACGTGAGAGTACATTGGGAAAGACATACAGCAGAGGACTTTGAAGTCTACCCGGAGACTGTCCGCTGGACAAAACTATTCACTTCTATCTACATTAAGAACTATCGTTTATTATCTAGGTGTGAACCTAGGATAGTCAAAAAACCTTTCAGTTTTAGCTAGGAGACTTCTGAAGTGGCGAGAGATCTCCCGTGAGAGCGAAACGTTGCCCAAGTGCCTGTCTTTTCAACACAGATACAGTTTTCTGTATCCTTGGGAGGAATTTCTATAGTTTTAAATATAGATTGGACGGGTACATGGGTGTGAGTTAGACCTGCCTAGCAGGGGGTCAACAGCGGTGTTCAGTTTTGTGTTCTCGTGTCTATTCGTTAAGGTATTGAGGAATAGACAGTCTCTTTCTACTCCCGGAGCCCGGCCATGGGCCAGGCTCGTCTGGTGCTTGTCTGGTCAACCAGGCTGTTGCTGCTAATGGCCCGCTGGTCGCACTACTCATGCAGGTACAAGACTGGTCGCACTACCCAGGCAAGTACAAGGCTCCCATAACCAGGGGTGTTACTAAGAGAAGACCGGATACGGAATACAGAGTGGAAAGCGAAAATGAATGGGAATTTCAAGAAACACGTTCTGTACAAGATAAACAGAAACAGGGCTGTGATACCTTTTCCAGGGGTAAAGGGGTTTCAAGGGTTGGAAGGGGGCAAGGGTTTCCAGGGATGAAGAGAGAGGGGTATCTAGGAAGGAGGGGCAAGCATTTTCAGGGCAAGACACAGATATGGGCAAGACATCAACGTTGTTGTTGTTGTTGTTGTTGTTGTTGTTGTTGTTGTTGTTGTTGTTGTTGTTGTTGTTGTTGTTGTTGTTGTTGTTGTTGTTGTTGTTGTTGTTGTTGTTGTTGTTGTTGTTGTTGTTGTTGTTGTTGTTGTTGTTGTTGTTGTTGTTGTTGTTGTTGTTGTTGTTGTTGTTGTTGTTGTTGTTGTTGTTCACAGTCTCTTGTTCCTGAGGAAGACAAGCTTCTTCCCCTTTATCCACGCCCTCCTTTATCCACGCCTTCCTTTATCCACGCCCTCCTTTATCCACGCCCTCCTTTATCCACGCCCTCCTTTATCCACGCCTTCCTTTATCCACGCCCTCCTTTATCCACGCCCTCATTTATGCACGCCCTCCTTTATCCACGCCCTCCTTTATCCACGCCTTCCTTTATCCACGCCCTCCTTTATCCACGCCCTCCTTTATCCACGCCTTCCTTTATCCACGCCCTCCTTTATCCACGCCCTCCTTTATCCACGCCCTCCTTTATCCACGCCTTCCTTTATCCACGCCCTCCTTTATCCACGCCCTCCTTTATGCACGCCCTCCTTTATCCACGCCCTCCTTTATCCACGCCTTCCTTTATCCACGCCCTCCTTTATCCACGCCCTCCTTTATGCACGCCCTCCTTTATCCACGCCCTCCTTTATCCACGCCCTTTATGCTTTATCCACGCCCTCCTTTATCCACGCCCTCCTTTATCCACGCCCTCCTTTATCCACGCCCTCCTTTATCCACGCCCTCCTTTATCCACGCCCTCCTTTATCCACGCCCTCCTTTATCCACGCCCTCCTTTATCCACGCCCTCCTTTATCCACGCCCTCCTTTATCCACGCCCTCCTTTATCCACGCCCTCCTTTATCCACGCCCTCCTTTATGCACGCCCTCCTTTATCCACGCCCTCCTTTATCCACGCCCTCCTTTATCCACGCCCTCCTTTATCCACGCCCTCCTTTATCCACGCCTTCCTTTATCCACGCCCTCCTTTATCCACGCCCTCCTTTATCCACGCCCTCCTTTATCCACGCCCTCCTTTATCCACGCCCTCCTTTATCCACGCCCTCCTTTATCCACGCCCTCCTTTATCCACGCCCTCCTTTATCCACGCCCTCCTTTATCCACGCCCTCCTTTATCCACGCCCTCCTTTATCCACGCCCTCCTTTATCCACGCCCTCCTTTATCCACGCCCTCCTTTATCCACGCCCCACGCCCTCCTCCTTTATCCACGCCCTCCTTTATGCACGCCCTCCTTTATCCACGCCCTCCTTTATCCACGCCCTCCTTTATCCACGCCCTCCTTTATCCACGCCTTCCTTTATCCACGCCCTCCTTTATCCACGCCCTCCTTTATGCACGCCCTCCTTTATCCACGCCCTCCTTTATCCACGCCTCCTTTATCCACGCCCTCCTTTATCCACGCCCCTTTATCCACGCCCTCCTTTATCCACGCCCTCCTTTATGCACGCCCTCCTTTATCCACGCCCTCCTTTATCCACGCCTTCCTTTATCCACGCCCTCCTTTATCCACGCCCACCTTTATGCACGCCCTCCTTTATCCACGCCCTCCTTTATCCACGCCCTCCTTTATCCACGCCCTCCTTTATCCACGCCATCCTTTATCCACGCCCTCCTTTATCCACGCCCTCCTTTATCCACGCCCTCCTTTATCCACGCCCTCCTTTCTCCACGCCCTCCTTTATCCACGCCCTCCTTTCTGCACGCCCTCCTTTATCCACGCCCTCCTTTATCCACGCCCTCCTTTATCCACGCCCTCCTTTATCCACGCCCTCCTTTATCCACGCCCTCCTTTATCCACGCCCTCCTTTATCCACGCCTTCCTTTATCCACGCCCTCCTTTATCCACGCCCTCCTTTATCCACGCCCTCCTTTATCCACGCCCTCCTTTATCCACGCCCTCCTTTATCCACGCCCTCCTTTATCCACGCCCTCCTTTATCCACGCCTTCCTTTATCCACGCCCTCCTTTATCCACGCCCTCCTTTATCCACGCCCTCCTTTATCCACGCCCTCCTTTATCCACGCCCTCCTTTATCCACGCCCTCCTTTATCCACGCCCTCCTTTATCCACGCCCTCCTTTATCCACGCCCTCCTTTATCCACGCCCTCCTTTATCCACGCCCTCCTTTATCCACGCCCTCCTTTATCCACGCCCTCCTTTATCCACGCCCTCCTCCTTTATCCACGCCCTCCTTTATCCACGCCCTCCTTTATGCACGCCCTCCTTTATCCACGCCCTCCTTTATCCACGCCCTCCTTTATCCACGCCCTCCTTTATCCACGCCTTCCTTTATCCACGCCCTCCTTTATCCACGCCCTCCTTTATGCACGCCCTCCTTTATCCACGCCCTCCTTTATCCACGCCCTTCCTTTATCCACGCCCTCCTTTATCCACGCCCTCCTTTATGCACGCCCTCCTTTATCCACGCCCTCCTTTATCCACGCCCTCCTTTATCCACGCCCTCCTTTATCCACGCCCTCCTTTATCCACGCCTTCCTTTATCCACGCCCTCCTTTATCCACGCCCTCCTTTATCCACGCCCTCCTTTATCCACGCCCTCCTTTATCCACGCCCTCCTTTATCCACGCCCTCCTTTATCCACGCCCTCCTTTATCCACGCCCTCCTTTATCCACGCCCTCCTTTATCCACGCCCTCCTTTATCCACGCCCTCCTTTATCCACGCCTTCCTTTATCCACGCCCTCCTTTATCCACGCCCTCCTTTATCCACGCCCTCCTTTATCCACGCCCTCCTTTATCCACGCCTTCCTTTATCCACGCCCTCCTTTATCCACGCCCTCCTTTATCCACGCCCTCCTTTATCCACGCCCTCCTTTATCCACGCCCTCCTTTATCCACGCCCTCCTTTATCCACGCCTTCCTTTATCCACGCCCTCCTTTATCCACGCCCTCCTTTATGCACGCCCTCCTTTATCCACGCCCTCCTTTATCCACGCCCTCCTTTATCCACGCCCTCCTTTATCCACGCCTTCCTTTATCCACGCCCTCCTTTATCCACGCCTTCCTTTATCCACGCCCTCCTTTATCCACGCCCTCCTTTATGCACGCCCTCCTTTATCCACGCCCTCCTTTATCCACGCCTTCCTTTATCCACGCCCTCCTTTATCCACGCCCTCCTTTATCCACGCCCTCCTTTATGCACGCCCTCCTTTATCCACGCCCTCCTTTATCCACGCCCTCCTTTATCCACGCCCTCCTTTATCCACGCCCTCCTTTATCCACGCCTTCCTTTATCCACGCCCTCCTTTATCCACGCCCTCCTTTATGCACGCCCTCCTTTATCCACGCCCTCCTTTATCCACGCCCTCCTTTATCCACGCCCTCCTTTATCCACGCCCTCCTTTATCCACGCCTTCCTTTATCCACGCCCTCCTTTATCCACGCCCTCCTTTATCCACGCCCTCCTTTATCCACGCCCTCCTTTATCCACGCCCTCCTTTATCCACGCCCTCCTTTATCCACGCCTTCCTTTATCCACGCCCTCCTTTATCCACGCCCTCCTTTATGCACGCCCTCCTTTATCCACGCCCTCCTTTATCCACGCCCTCCTTTATCCACGCCCTCCTTTATCCACGCCTACCTTTATCCACGCCCTCCTTTATCCACGCCTTCCTTTATCCACGCCCTCCTTTATCCACGCCCTCCTTTATCCACGCCCTCCTTTACGCCCTCCTTTATCCACGCCCTCCTTTATCCACGCCCTCCTTTATCCACGCCCTCCTTTATCCACGCCCTCCTTTATCCACGCCCTCCTTTATCCACGCCCTCCTTTATCCACGCCCTCCTTTATCCACGCCCTCCTTTATCCACGCCCTCCTTTATCCACGCCCTCCTTTATCCACGCCCTCCTTTATCCACGCCCTCCTTTATCCACGCCCTCCTTTATCCACGCCCTCCTTTATCCACGCCCTCCTTTATCCACGCCCTCCTTTATCCACGCCTTCCTTTATCCACGCCCTCCTTTATCCACGCCCTCCTTTATCCACGCCCTCCTTTATCCACGCCCTCCTTTATCCACGCCCTCCTTTATCCACGCCCTCCTTTATCCACGCCTTCCTTTATCCACGCCCTCCTTTATCCACGCCCTCCTTTATGCACGCCCTCCTTTATCCACGCCCTCCTTTATCCACGCCCTCCTTTATCCACGCCCTCCTTTATCCACGCCTTCCTTTATCCACGCCCTCCTTTATCCACGCCCTCCTTTATGCACGCCCTCCTTTATCCACGCCCTCCTTTATCCACGCCCTCCTTTATCCACGCCCTCCTTTATCCACGCCTTCCTTTATCCACGCCCTCCTTTATCCACGCCCTCCTTTATGCACGCCCTCCTTTATCCACGCCCTCCTTTATCCACGCCTTCCTTTATCCACGCCCTCCTTTATCCACGCCCTCCTTTATGCACGCCCTCCTTTATCCACGCCCTCCTTTATCCACGCCCTCCTTTATCCACGCCCTCCTTTATCCACGCCCTCCTTTATCCACGCCCTCCTTTATCCACGCCCTCCTTTATCCACGCCCTCCTTTATCCACGCCCTCCTTTATCCACGCCCTCCTTTATCCACGCCCTCCTTTATCCACGCCCTCCTTTATCCACGCCCTCCTTTATCCACGCCTTCCTTTATCCACGCCCTCCTTTATCCACGCCTTCCTTTATCCACGCCCTCCTTTATCCACGCCTTCCTTTATCCACGCCTTCCTTTATCCACGCCTACCTTTATCCACGCCCTCCTTTATCCACGCCTTCCTTTATCCACGCCTTCCTTTATCCACGCCCTCCTTTATCCACGCCCTCCTTTATCCACGCCCTCCTTTATCCACGCCCTCCTTTATCCACCCTCTCCATCCACGCCCTCCTTTATCCACGCCCTCCTTTATCCACGCCCTCCTTTATCCACGCCCTCCTTTATCCACGCCCTCCTTTATCCACCCCTCCTTTAGCCACCCTCTCCATCCACGCCCTCCTTTATCCACGCCCTCCTTTATCCACGCCCTCCTTTATCCACGCCCTCCTTTATCCACGCCCTCCTTTATCCACCCCTCCTTTATCCACGCCCTCCTTTATCCACGCCCTCCTTTATCCAGGCCTTTCTTTATCAACGCCCTCCTTTATCCACGCCTTTCTTTATCAACGCCCTCCTTTATCCACGCCTTTCTTTATCAACGCCCTCCTTTATCCACCCCTCCTTTATCCACCCCCTCTTTTATCCACCCCCTCCTTTATCCACCCCTCCTTTATCCACCCCCTCCTTTATCCACGCCCTCCTTTATCCACTCCTCTTTTATCCACCTCTCCATCCACCCCTTCCTTTATCCACCCCCTCCTTTATCCACCCCCTCCTTTTTCCACCCCCTCCATTTTCCACCCCCTCCATTTTCCACCCCTCCACCCCTTTATCCGCCCCTCCTTTATCCACCCCCTCCTTTATCCACCCCTCCTTTATCCACCCCCTCCTTTATCCACCCCCTACTTTATCCACCCCCTCCTTTATCCACATCCCTCCTTTATCCACTCCTCTTTTATCCACCTCTCCATCCACCCCTTCCTTTATCCACCCCCTCTTTTATCCAGCCCTCCTCTTCCCCTCAGCAAGTGGCTATGGTCAGAGGACTCGGGGTGACGCAGTTTCTCTCAGCAGGGGTGACACAGGGTCTCTCACAGCAGGGGTGACGCAGGGTCTCTCACAGCAGGGGTGACGCAGGGTCTCTCAGCAGGGGTGACACAGGGTCTCTCACAGCAGGGGTGACACAGGGTCTCTCACAGCAGGGGTGACGCAGTTTCTCTCAGCAGGGGTGACACAGGGTCTCTCACAGCAGGGGTGACGCAGGGTCTCTCACAGCAGGGGTGACGCAGGGTCTCTCACATCAGGGGTGACACAGGGTCTCTCACAGCAGGGGTGACACAGGGTCTCTCACAGCAGGGGTGACATAGGGTCTCTCACAGCAGGGGTGACACAGGGTCTCTCACAGCAGGGGTGACACAGGGTCTCTCACAGCAGGGGTGACACAGGGTCTCTCACAGCAGGGGTGACACAGGGTCTCTCACAGCAGGGGTGACGCAGGGTCTCACAGCAGGGGTGACGCAGGGTCTCTCACAGCAGGGGTGATGCAGGGTCTCTCACAGCAGGGGTGACGCAGGGTCTCTCACAGCAGGGGTGACGCAGGGTCTCTCACAGCAGGGGTGACGCAGGGTCTCTCACAGCAGGGGTGACACAGGGTCTCTCACAGCAGGGGTGACGCAGGGTCTCTCACAGCAGGGGTGACGCAGGGTCTCTCACAGCAGGGGTGACGCAGGGTCTCTCACAGCAGGGGTGACGCAGGGTCTCTCACAGCAGGGGTGACGCAGGGTCTCTCACAGCAGGGGTGACGCAGGGTCTCTCACAGCAGGGGTGACGCAGTGTCTCACAGCAGGGGTGACGCAGGGTCTCAAAGCAGGGGTGACGCAGGGTCTCTCACAGCAGGGGTGACGCAGGGTCTCTCACAGCAGGGGTGACGCAGGGTCTCTCACAGCAGGGGTGACGCAGTTTCTCACAGCAGGGGTGACGCAGGGTCTCTCACAGCAGGGGTGACACAGGGTCTCTCACAGCAGGGGTGACGCAGGGTCTCTCACAGCAGGGGTGACGCAGGGTCTCTCACAGCAGGGATGACGCAGGGTCTTTCACAGCAGGGGTGACGCAGGGTCTCTCACAGCAGGGGTGACGCAGGGTCTCTCATCAGGGGTGACGCAGGGTCTCACAGTAGGGGTGACGCAGGGTCTCTCACAGCAGGGGTGACGCAGGGTCTCTCACAGCAGGGGTGACGCAGGGTCTCTCACAGCAGGGATGACTCAGGGTCTTTCACAGCAGGGGTGACGCAGGGTCTCTCACAGCAGGGGTGACGCAGGGTCTCTTACAGCAGGGGTGACGCAGGGTCTCTCACAGCAGGGGTGACGCAGTGTCTCTCACAGCAGGGGTGACGCAGGGGGTCTCACAGCAGGGGTGACGCAGGGTCTCTCACAGCAGGGGTGACGCAGGGTCTCTCACAGCAGGGGTGACGCAGGGTCTCTCACAGCAGGGGTGACGCAGGGTCTCTCACAGCAGGGGTGACGCAGGGTCTCTCACAGCAGGGGTGACGCAGGGTCTCTCACAGCAGGGGTGACACAGGGTCTCTCAGCAGGGGTGACACAGGGTCTCACAGCAGGGGTGACGCAGGGTCTTACAGCAGGGGTGACGCAGGGTCTCTCACAGCAGGGGTGACGCAGGGTCTCTCACAGCAGGGGTGACACAGGGTCTCTCACAGCAGGGGTGACACAGGGTCTCTCACAGCAGGGGTGACACAGGGTCTCTCACAGCAGGGGTGACGCAGGGTCTCACAGCAGGGGTGACGCAGGGTCTCTCACAGCAGGGGTGACGCAGGGTCTCTCACAGCAGGGGTGACACAGGGTCTCTCACAGCAGGGGTGACGCAGGGTCTCACAGCAGGGGTGACGCAGGGTCTCTCACAACAGGGGTGACGCAGGGTCTCTCACAGCAGGGGTGACGCAGGGTCTCTCACAGCAGGGGTGACACAGGGTCTCTCACAGCAGGGGTGACGCAGGGTCTCTCACAGCAGGGGTGACGCAGGGTCTCTCACAGCAGGGGTGACGCAGGGTCTCTCACAGCAGGGGTGACGCAGGTTCTCTCACAGCAGGGGTGACGCAGGTTCTCACAGCAGGGGTGACGCAGGGTCTCTCACAGCAGGGGTGAAGCAGGGTCTCTCACAGCAGGGGTGACACAAGTAAAAGAAACACTTTCACCATCATTCAGTCATGGCATTATTATTTTATTAATTATCATTTGGCCTGTAGCTTAGGCCAGTAGGTGACTTGGATCTGCCTAACATGAGACAGTAGGCCTTCTGCAGTGCTTCTTTTTTCTTGTTCTTCTTCTTGTTATTACTGTTGTTATATAACATAGCTAAACAGGTATAGTTATATAGTACCAATATAGAAAAATTATAAGAACATAAGAACATAAGAACATAAGAACGAAGGAACACTGCAGAAGGCCTACTGGCCCATGCGAGGCAGGTCCAAGTCCCTACCGGCTTAAGCCAATGCACCCAACCTAGTCAGGTCAGGTCACATTGACTTAAGGGAGGAACACGGCAACCGACCTGTTAGCACAAGCTATCAGGTCTAACTCACACCCACCCACATCTACTCATGTATTTATCCAACCTATTTTTAAAGCTACACAACGTTCTGGCCTCTATAACGGTACTTGCGAGTTTGTTCCACTCATCCACAACTCTATTACCAAACCAGTACTTTCCTATATCCCTCCTGAATCTGAATTTTTCCAACTTAAAACCATTGCTGCGAGTCCTGTCTAGGCTAGATATTTTCAGCACACTATTTACATCCCCTTTATTTATTCCTGTCTTCCACTTATAAACCTCAATCATATCCCCCCTAATTCTACGTCTTTCTAGAGAGTGCAGTTTCAGGGCCCTTAGTCTATCCTCATAGGGAAGGTTTCTGATACATGGGATCATCTTTGTCATCCTCCTTTGTACATTTTCCAGAGAATTTATATCCATTCTGTAATACGGTGACCAAAACTGTGCAGCATAATCTAAATGAGGCCTAACCAAGGATGTATAGAGTTGATATAGGTTGATATGAACGCTATTCAATCGTTAAAAAATAAGGAATAAGTAAAAACTGTGATAAATATGTAAAACCGAGGAGAAAATTAAGATGGGAGGGGGTGAAACGGGGAGAGATGACAACGGGGGGGGGGATGCTGTGGAGGAGGAGACAGTATATGTGGAGAAGGGTGCTGTTACCATGGTTACATCTCTGTTGGTCTCTGCTTAGTCCGTATATACCGCAGTTCCTGGAATAGGAACGGTGGAGGAGGTGGATGAAAGAGGGGAGAGGGGTCAGAATGGTAGATGAAAGAGGGGAGAGGGGTCAGAATGGTAGATGAAAGAGGGGAGAGGGGTCAGAATGGTAGATGAAAGAGGGGAGAGGGGTCAGAATGGTAGATGAAAGAGGGGAGAGGGGTCAGAATGGTAGATGAAAGAGGGGAGAGGGGTCAGAATGGTAGATGAAAGAGGGAAGAGGAGGAAGATGGAAGAGGGTGTAGGAAGTTGAAATGGGGAGAAGAAGAAAATGATAGATAATGAAGGAAAAAGAAGGCAAAGGAGAGAAAAATGGAGAATTAAAGGGAGATGAGGAATTGCGAAAGAGAGAATATGAAAACGAAAGGAGAAAGATGGAAGAGGAATAGAGACGAGTAGCAGAAACACGGAGGAATAAGAAAGGTAAGAAAGAAAGACAAGATAAAGAAGGAAGAAGATACATTTTGAAACAAATGATCAAAATTTTCAGTCAAACTTATTTTCTGTACCGAATTTTTGAGGGAAAATTTTGAGGAAAAGTTTAATGTTCCGCTGGAAATTATATAAGAAGTCCAAAATATTTTCACTTTGAGTTTGAGTGGGTATATAACATGTGGAGAGAGAGAGAGAGAGAGAGAGAGAGACAGAGACAGAGACAGAGAGTGACAGAGAGAGAGTGAGATTTTCCCCTCCTGTCTATTGCTGTCTTGCAACATTGCATAGCTCCTGACAACGCACGAGATGGTGAAAGATGTAGAATATACATATATGTCGTGCCGAATAGGTAAAATTGTTTAGTTAGCAAGAACTCGTTTAAAAAATTAAGTTCTTTCGAAAATTTTCTCTTATACGTTTAAAGACATATTTGTTTCATTGATGTTACTGTAAAAAATAATAATTTTGTACCAAAAGAACCTTAGAAAACTTTCCTAACTTTAATATAACAAGCGCAGTTTAATATAGCCTAATCCAACTAAAAATATTTTAGATACGTTACGATAATTTGATAATGAACAAACATAATGAAATATATTTTTATCGTTAGGTTCAGAATGATTTTTGCGAAATTATTGCATATACAAATTTTCGCTTGTCTTATTCGGCAAGAAGACCGTTGCTATTTAAGACAAAATAGCAAGTTTTACTTATTCAGCACGACATTATATATATATATATATATATATATATATATATATATATATATATATATATATATATATATATATATATATATATATATATATATATATATACACACACACACAAAACAACCACTGCGAAAGAATAGAGAAATTCCAAGCACTTGGAATTTCTCTATTCTTTCACAGTGGTTGTTTTGCATATGCTGAAATCACCGTATCCCACCGAGGCAGGGTGGCCCAAAAAGAAAAACAAAAGTTTCTTTTTTTAAATTTAATAATATATACAGGAGAAGGGGTTACTAGCCCCTTGCTCCCGGCATTTTAGTCGCCTCTTACAACACGCATGGCTTACAAAGGAAGAATTCTGTTCCACTTCCCCATGGAGGTAAGAGGAAATAAACAAGAACAAGAACTAGAAAGAAAATAGCAGAAAACCCAGAAGGGTGTGTATATATATGCTTGTACATGTATGTGTAGTGTGACCTAAGTGTAAGTAGAAGTAGCAAGACGTACCTGAAATCTTGCCTGTTCATGAGACAGAAAAAAAAGACACCAACAATCCTACCATCATGTAAAACAATTACAGGCTTTCGTTTTACACTCACTTGGCAGGACGGTAGTACCTCCCTGGGCGGTTGCTGTCTACCAACCTACTACCTATAATATATATATATATATATATATATATATATATATATATATATATATATATATATATATATATATATATATAACACTGATTTCTGGCTGAAGGAGACTCGAACCTACGAACCTTGGAACAAGGTACGCAGTGCTTTACCAATCTACTCACACTGGACAATACCTTGGAGTCCATCTTGCACTAGACTTTGATCCAAGGCACCCAGCTTTCAGGGAGAAGGCTTACAGTTTGTGTATATTTCGCCTGCTCTTGCGAATTCCTTGCATTGTTAAAGGCAGCCAGGGGCCTATTGGTGATTCTCCTTATGCTTAGTGGGAGGCTGTTTAGCAGTCTTGGGCCCCGGACACTTATGGTGTTTTCTCTTAGTGTACCAATGAGTGAGTTGGAGTGTGGGCGTGGGTGTGGTGGGTGGTAAAGGCGTGAAGAGCGTCACGGTGTGACTCAAGGTGTGGCTGTTACCTGCTTGTTTAACCTGACCTTGAGCGTGTGACGCAACGAACGCGTGACGTATTGCAACCTAACGTTATGCCGTAACGTGTGACGTCACACGCAATATCAAATTAACAGAGCAACACAGTTCTTATGAATTGTGTGGTGGGTAGTATTGTGTAGTGGGTAGTATTGTATGTAGTAGATAGTATTGTATGTAGTAGATAGTATTGTGGGTAGTATTGTGTGTAGTGGATAGTATTGCGTGTAGTGGGTAGTATTGTGTGTAGTGGATAGTATTGTATGTAGTAGATAGTATTGTGGGTAGTATTGTGTGTAGCGGATAGTATTGCGTGTAGTAGATAGTATTGTGTGTAGCGGGTAGTATTGTGTGTAGCGGAGAGTATTGTGTGTAGCGGATAGTATTGTGTGTAGCGGAGAGTATTGTGTGTAGCGGAGAGTATTGTGTGTAGCGGATAGTATTGTGTGTAGCGGGTAGTATTGTGTGTAGCGGGTAGTATTGTGTGTAGCGGGTAGTATTGTGTGTAGCGGGTAGTATTGTGTGTAGCGGAGAGTATTGCGTGTAGTAGATAGTATTGTGTGTAGCGGGTAGTATTGTGTGTAGCGGAGAGTATTGTGTGTAGCGGATAGTATTGTGTGTAGCGGATAGTATTGTGTGTAGCGGAGAGTATTGTGTGTAGCGGAGAGTATTGCGTGTAGTAGATAGTATTGTGTGTAGCGGGTAGTATTGTGTGTAGCGGAGAGTATTGTGTGTAGCGGAGAGTATTGTGTGTAGCGGAGAGTATTGTGTGTAGCGGATAGTATTGTGTGTAGTACATAGTATTATGGGTAGTATTGTCTAGTGGATAGTATAGTGTGTAGTGGATAGTATAGTGTGTAGTGGATAGTATAGTGTGAAGCGGGTAGTATTGTGTGTAATGGATAATGTTGTGGGTACCTTTGTCTTTCTCCTCTCTCTCCCTTCTTAACCGTCATAAACACCAACGAGAGTAATGCTGCTGCATACAACACTGTGTAAACGTACGTACGTACGTGTGCGTGTGTGTTTGTGTGTGTTTGTGTGTGTTTGTGTTTGCGTGTGTGTGTGTGTGTGTGTGTGTGTGTATGTACGTACTCACCTATTTGTGGTTGCAGGGGTCGAAACATAGCTCCTGGCCTCGCCTCTTCACTGGTCGCTACTAGGGCCTCTCCCTGCTCAGTGAGGTTCATCATACCTCGTCTTAAATCTATGTATGGTTCCTGTGTGTGATAGTGGGTTGGTTAGTGGTTGTGTTGTTGTTCCTGCTGTTGCTCGTTATTGTTGACTTTCGTTATTGGTTCGTTGTTATTGTTGTTCGTTGTTATTGTTGTTATTGTTGTTCGTTGTTTTCGTTGTTATTGTTGTTCGTTGTTATTGTTGTTATTGTTCGTTATTATTGTGGGTTGTTGTCGTTCGTTCTTGTCCTTGTTTTTTGTTCGTTGTTGCATGATTAGGCTGGTCATTATTTCTGTTTTAGTGTTGTTGTTGTTTTTCTTTGTTTCGTGTGGTGAATTTAGTTTTGCATGTTTGTTTGTTTAGTACAACGCAGGTATTGTATTTCATATCTTTATCGTAACGAAATTGTGTTTCTTCAGTGTTTTGCAGTTGTTTAATTTGTGTTGTGTCTGCTGGTTATCCCTCGTCTGTTTTTAGTCTGTTATTCTCTGGCAGTGTCTTTGTTAGCGCGCCCGCAACACACACACACACACACACACACACGGGGCCAGGAGCTTGGACTCGAGCCCTGCAGCCTCAACTAGGTGAGTACACACACACACACACACACACACACACACACACACACACACACACACACACACACACACACACACACACACACACACGTAACTAACACACACACAACGCGTGCACACATTGTTTTAGTGTCACTTGACATACACACGACATATATATATATATATATATATATATATATATATATATATATATATATATATATATATATATATATGCAATAAGATCACAGTAAACAGGTGATTTCGGAATATGCAAAACAACCACTCTGAAAAAATAGAGAAATTCCAAGCGCTTTCGTGACTACTCACATTATCAAGGAACTTAGTTCCTTGATAATGTGAGTAGTCACGAAAGCGATTGAAATTTCTCTATTTTTTCAGAGTGGTTGTTTTGCATATATATATATATGTATATATATATATATATATATGTATATATATATATATGTATATTATATATATATATGTATATATATATATATATATGTATATATATATATATATATATATATGTATATATATATATATGTATATATATGTATATATATGTATATATATATATATGTATATATATATATATATATATAATATATATATATATATATATGCTACCACTTATCGTCAAGGAATTAGGTCTCGAGACATTTTTAAGGGGTCTAATTTGAATAATCACCAAGAAGGTTGTAATGGTGTCACTACTGTTTTGTATGTGCTCCAGATGCCTCATTCCAGGTTCCAGGTAGACACAGATGTAGGCACCTTCCTGGTGGCACTGGTCCAGTATCCCTACTGGGTCGATCAAGCGAGGCACCTTTCTCTGGCACTTGTTTGTATTGTCGAGTTTAAAGCCTGTCTGCTAGACGAGACTTTAATATTCAGTATAAGGCTTCAAGTGAACTTTAAGTGCGTAAGTGGTGTGCAGAGGGGGAATGGTAACTGCATTGTGGACTGGGAAGTTAGCGGAGAAGCAGGGCCAGGAGCTGTAGCTTGACCCCTGCAACCGAATGTAGGCGAGTACGTATGAATAATATACTTACATGAACACACCTTAATACGTATAGTAGCAGACGCGCGCGCGCGCGCGCACACACACACACACACACACACACACACACACACACACACACACACACACACACACACACACACAAGGGAAGTGCGTGTCTGCACGTGGCGCTGGAAGATAAGTTATCTGATAGCCTCCGGTACTTACGTATGTTGGTACCTACGCATGTTTGTAGCTACTACTACTACTGCTACTATTAATACTACTACTATTAACACTACTACTATTAATACTACTGTTGCTGCTGCTGCTATTGTTGCTGCTGTTGATTGCTGCTGCTATTGTGCTGCTGCTATTAATGCTGCTGCTGTTAATGCTGCTGCTGTTAGTACTGCTGCTGTGTGCTGCTGCTAAGTGCTGCTGCTGTAATGCTGCTGCTATTGCTGCTGCTGCTGTTGTTGCTGCTGCTATTTGCTGCTGCTATTAGTGCTGTTATTATAGTACTGTTAATGCTGCTGCTGTGTGCTATTAAGCTGCTGCTGTTAATGCTGCTGTTGATGCTGCTGCTAATGCTGCTGCTGTGCTGCTGCTATTAGTGCTGCTGTTAATGCTATTAGTGTACTGCTGCTGCTAATGCTGCTGCTGCTGTTATGCTATTACTGTTGCTGCTGCTGCTGGTTGATTGCTGCTGCTGTTGATGCTGCTACTGTTGCTGCTGCTGTTGCTGTGTGCTGCTGCTGCTGCTAGTGCTGCTGCTGTGTGCTGCTGCTGCTGCTGCTGCTAGTGCTGCTGCTGATGATACTGCTGTTACTGTGTACTGTTGCTGCTATTAATGCTGCTGCTGCTAGGTAATGCTGCTGTTGCTGCTGCTGCTGCTGTGATTGCTGCTGCTGGTGATTGCTGCTGCTAGTGCTGCTGCTGTAGTGCTGCTGCTGGTAGTGCTGCTGCTGTTGCTACTGTTGTTGCTGCTGCTGTTGCTGCTGCTGTTAAGTGCTGTTGTTGTGCTGTAATGCTACTGCTTATATGCTAACTGCTGTTAAGTGCTGTGTGCTACTACTAGTAATGCTACTGTGCTGCTGTATGCTGCTGCTGTTGCTGCTGCTGCTGCTGCTGTGCTGCTGCTATGTGCTGCTGCTGTGCTGCTGCTGCTGTGGATGCTGCTGCTGTGTGCTGCTGCTGTGTGCTGCTGCTGTGTGCTGCTGTGTGCTGCTGCTGCTGCTGTGCTACTGTATTGTGCTGTTGCTGTTACTGCTGCACTGTGCTGCTGCTGTGTGCTGCTGCTGCTGCTATGCTGCTGCTGCTGTTATGCTGCTGCTGCTGTTGCTGTTATGCTGCTGCTATGCTGCTGCTGCTGCTATGCTGTTGCTGTTATGTTGCTGTTATGCTGCTGCTGCTGTTGCTGTTATGCTTCTATGCTGCTGCTGCTGGTAGTAATGCTGTTGCTGTGCTGCTATTGTTGCTGCTGTTATTGCTGCTGCTACTGCTGCCATTGCTATATGCTGCTGCTGTTGTGCTAGTTAGTGCTGCTGCTGCTATGTGCTGGTGCTGGTGAATGCTGCTGCTGTGTGACTATTTATGCTGCTGCTATTGTGCTGCTATTGTGCTGCTGCTGTGCTGTTGTGCTGCTGTTGCTGCTGCTGCTGGTGCTATTGTGCTGCTGCTGCTATTAATGCTGGTGCATTAGTATGCTGCTGCTGCTATTGTACTGCTGCTGTTGCTATTGCTGCTGCTATTGTTACTGTATTACTGCTGCTGCTGCTGCTAATGCTGCTGCTGCTATTAATGCTGCTGCTATATGTACTGCTATTAATACTTCTACTATTAATACTATTAATAATATTAATACTACTACTATTAATACTACTACTACTATTGATACTACTACTGTTGATACTACTACTATTGATACTACTGCTGTTGATACTACTACTACTATTGATATTACTATTTATACTACTATTGATACTACTACTACTACTACTATTGATACTACTACTATTAATACCACTACTACTAATACCACTACTACTATTAATACTACTACTACTATTAATACTTCTTCTAATACTATTACTACTACTATATCAATGCTGCTGCTGCTGCTAATACTACTAATACTACTACTATTACTACTACTAATACTACTGCTATAATTGTGGGAGAAATGTTTAACGTCGGGTAAAACATTGCGTGTTGCCAGACTGGTGGGTCCGTACCATACGTTTTGGCCAGGATATTTGAAGCACTGGCATACGTTTTGTGCATGATGAAATCATGGTGCGATAACACCACCTTCCCTTGTTTCATTACTCTTGTAAATCACACCAAGACAATTTACATTGTTCCGAGACCATACTGAAGGGTGCCAGCCGGGTCCACCTTTTTTTTATTTTTTTATTTGTGAATTTATGTGGTAATTCTTGCATTTTAAATCCTACTCAAAGATGAATAAACAAAAGAGTGGACGAGGTGCCTCGAACTGCGGTCCGTAAATTGAGGGTCCGATGATCTACAGTCTAGATTAGGCCCGGGTTAGTCTAGTCGGTAGAGCGTTGGATTGTTAATTTAGGAACCTTGGTTCGATCTGCTAGTCCACTCTTTTGTTTATTCATTGGCTGTTGCATATTACTCAAAGACGTTTGTAATGTGGGAGGCTATTGCTGTCTGTCTGTAGGTCTTGGCTGTTGTTTTACTGCCACTTTTGTGGAGTTGGGGTTATATTCGTTGTTGTTAGTGACTGTGGGATGACCCTCGCGTCTAGGCTGCCTCTCTGTACAATATTTAAGGTACGTGATTGAGGTGTCTCACTGTTCTTGATAAACACGGAGTTCCATGAGTCTGGGACAGAGTGCATGGGGATGCTGTCACTGGCTTTTTCGAAGCGGAGTTGAAGTTTTATCAGTATTGGAGATGTTGACAGTTCTGAGTGTCATCCATGAACATCTTATTCAAACTGTTAATCATAAGTCTGATTAACTTTTCACTGAACACACAGTTATATTGAGGCTTAAGTGTTTTACTCATTTCTTTGTCACCATTGTAGGTTCCACCTACCTTGAACCGGGGACTGAACCAGGGACTAAACGAGGGACTGAACGAGGGACTAAACCAGGGACTAAACCAGGGACTAAACCAGGGACTAAACCAGGGACTAAACCAGGGAGTAAACCAGGGTCTAAACCAGGGACTAAACCAGAGACTGAACCAGGGACTAAACCAGGGACTGAACTAGGGACTGGTATTGGGTGGAGTTTTAGCTCTGGATTTTGCATACAAGTAGTTTGGTTTTCTTTCAGTTTTATAAATGATTTAGTATTGTAATGGAGTAATGTATTGTGGTTGTGTAGTATTGTTGTACAGTGGTACTGAGTTGTATTATTGTGCTTCACCATTGTTTTGTACTATTGTATATTTCTGTTGTATTGTGGTATATTTCTGTTGTATTGTGGTATATATCTATTGTATTGTGGTATATATCTATTGTATTGTGGTATATTTCTGTTGTATTGTGGTGTATTTCTATTGTATCGTAGTCCATTTCTGTTTTATTTTGCTACATTTCTATTGTATTGTGGTACAAGGGTATTCATGAATTGCATTGTAGTATAATGGTACTGTTTTGATGTAATATTGCATT
>NC_091364.1:1682541-1692541 GCF_038502225.1 Cherax quadricarinatus | reverse complement strand
AGAAGCATCACCGGACATCATAGCTCTCACAGAAACCAAGCTTACAGGTATGATAACAGATGCCATCTTTCCAACGGGATACCAAATCCTGAGGAAAGACAGAGGGAACAGGGGGGGTGGAGGAGTGGCGTTGCTGATCAAAAATCGCTGGAATTTTGATGAGCTGGAGAGAGAAGATAGCGGAGAAGAAAGTGATTACATAGTGGGAACACTTCACTCTGGAGGTCCCAAGGTGGTAATAGCAGTGATGTATAACCCACCACAGAACAGCAGGAGGCCAAGGCAAGAGTACGACGAGAGCAATAGAGCGATGGTTGACACACTGGCTAGAGTGGCCAGAAGAGCTCATGCATGCAGGGCAAAGCTCCTGATCATGGGTGACTTTAACCACAAGGAGATAGATTGGGAGAACTTGGACCCACATGGGGGCCAAGATACTTGGAGGGCTAAGATGATGGAGGTGGTACTGGAGAACTTCATGTACCAACACGTAAGGGACACTACAAGAGAGAGAGGAGAGGATGAACCAGCAAGGCTGGACTTAGTATTCACCTTCAGTAGTGCAGATATCGAGGACATCACATATGAAAGACCCCTTGGGGCCAGTGACCATGTGGTTGTAAGCTTCGAATACACAGTAGAGCTACAAGTGGAGGGAGAAGCAGGAAGGCCAGGACGAATGAAGCCAAACTACAAGAAAGGGGACTACACAGGAATGAGGAACTACCTGAACGGGGTTCAGTGGGACAGAGAACTGGCAGGGAAACCAGTTAATGAGATGATGGAATATGTAGCAATAAAATGCAAGGAGGCTGAGGAGAGGTTTGTACCCAAGGGTAACAGGAGTAATGAAAAAGCCAGGATGAGCCCATGGTTTACCCAAAGGTGCAGGGAGGCAAAAACCAAGTGTGCTAGGGAATGGAAGAAATATAGAAGGCAAAGGACCCAGGAGAATAAGGAGAACAGTCGTAGAGCCAGAAATGAATATGCACAGATAAGAAGGGAGGCCCAAAGACAATATGAAAATGACATAGCAGCGAAAGCCAAATCTGACCCGAAACTGTTGTACAGCCACATCAGGAGGAAAACAACAGTCAAGGACCAGGTAATCAGGCTAAGGAAGGAAGGAGGAGAGACAACAGGAAATGACCGGGAAGTATGTGAAGAACTCAACAAGAGATTCAAAGAAGTGTTCACAGAGGAGACAGAAGGGACTCCAGAAAGACGGAGAGGTGGGGCACACCACCAAGTGCTGGACACAGTGCACACAACCGAGGAAGAAGTGAAGAGGCTTCTGAGTGAGCTAGATACCTCAAAGGCAATGGGGCCAGATAACATCTCCCCATGGGTATTGAGAGAGGGAGCAGAGGCGCTATGTGTACCCCTAACAACAATATTCAATACATCTATCGAAACAGGGAGATTGCCTGAGGCATGGAAGACAGCAAATGTAGTCCCAATCTTTAAAAAAGGAGACAGACATGAAGCATTAAACTACAGACCAGTGTCACTGACATGTATAGTATGCAAAATCATGGAGAAGATTATCAGGAGAAGAGTGGTGGAACACCTAGAAAGGAATGATCTCATCAACAGCAGCCAGCATGGTTTCAGGGACGGGAAATCCTGTGTCACAAACCTACTGGAGTTCTATGACATGGTGACAGCAGTAAGACAAGAGAGAGAGGGGTGGGTGGATTGCATTTTCTTGGACTGCAAGAAGGCGTTTGACACAGTTCCACACAAGAGATTGGTGCAAAAACTGGAGGACCAAGCAGGGATAACAGGGAAGGCACTACAATGGATCAGGGAATACTTGTCAGGAAGACAGCAGCGAGTCATGGTACGTGGCGAGGTGTCAGAGTGGGCACCTGTGACCAGCGGGGTCCCGCAGGGGTCAGTCCTAGGACCAGTGCTGTTTCTGGTATTTGTGAACGACATGACGGAAGGAATAGACTCTGAGGTGTCCCTGTTTGCAGATGACGTGAAGTTGATGAGAAGAATACACTCGATCGAAGACCAGGCAGAACTACAAAGGGATCTGGACAGGCTGCAGAACTGGTCCAGCAATTGGCTCCTGGAGTTCAATCCCACCAAGTGCAAAGTCATGAAGATTGGGGAAGGGCAAAGAAGGCCGCAGACGGAGTACAGTCTAGGGGGTCAGAGACTACAAACCTCACTCAAGGAAAAAGATCTTGGGGTGAGTATAACACCAGGCACATCTCCTGAAGCGCACATCAACCAAATAACTGCTGCAGCATATGGGCGCCTAGCAAACCTCAGAACAGCATTCCGACATCTTAATAAGGAATCGTTCAGGACCCTGTACACCGTATACGTTAGGCCCATATTGGAGTATGCGGCACCAGTTTGGAACCCACACCTAGCCAAGCACGTAAAGAAACTAGAGAAAGTGCAAAGGTTTGCAACAAGACTAGTCCCAGAGCTAAGAGGTATGTCCTACGAGGAGAGGTTAAGGGAAATCAACCTGACGACACTGGAGGACAGGAGAGATAGGGGGGACATGATAACGACATACAAAATACTGAGAGGAATTGACAAGGTGGACAAAAACAGGATGTTCCAGAGATTGGACACAGTAACAAGGGGACACAGTTGGAAGCTAAAGACACAGATGAATCACAGGGATGTTAGGAAGTATTTCTTCAGCCACAGAGTAGTCAGTAAGTGGAATAGTTTGGGAAGCGATGTAGTGGAGGCAGGATCCATACATAGCTTTAAGCAGAGGTACGATAAAGCTCACGGCTCAGGGAGAGTGACCTAGTAGCGATCAGTGAAGAGGCGGGGCCAGGAGCTCGGACTCGACCCCCGCAACCTCAACTAGATGAGTACAACTAGGTGAGTACACCTACGGATAGCGTTTCGATACCTCAGTAAGAATTCGTTTAAGACTCTGTATACCATTTACGTCAGGCCCATACTGGAGTATGCAGCACCAGTTTGGAATCCACACCTAGTCAAGCACGTCAAGAAATTAGAGAAAGTGCAAAGGTTTGCAACAAGACTAGTCCCAGAGCTACGGGGATTGTCCTACGAAGAAAGGTTGAGGGAAATCGGCCTGACGACACTGGAGGACAGGAGGGTCAGGGGAGACATGATAACGACATATAAAATACTGCGCGGAATAGACAAGGTGGACAAAGACGGGATGTTCCAGAGAAGGGACACAGACACAAGAGGTCACAATTGGAAGTTGAAGACTCAGATGAATCAAAGGGATGTTAGGAAGTATTTCTTCAGTCATAGAGTAGTCAGGCCGTGGAATAGCCTAGAAAGTGACGTAGTGGAGGCGGGAATCATACATAGTTTTAAGGTGAGGTATGATAGAGCTCATGGGGCAGGGAGAGAGAGGACCTAGTAGCAATCAGCGAAGAGGCGGGGCCGGGAGCTTCGACTCGACCCCTGCAACCACAAATAGGCGAGTACACACACACACACACACACACATAAGAACATAAGAAAGGAGGAACACTGCAGGAGGCCTGTTGGCCCATACTAGGCAGGTCCTTTACAACTCAAATCCAACCCCTCCCACTCATGTACTTATCCAACCTAAATTTGAAAGTACACAAAGTCCCAGCCTCAATAACCCAACTAGGTAGACTGTTCCACTCATCAACTACCCTATTTCCAAACCAATACTTTCCTATGTCCTTTCTAAATCTAAACTTATCTAATTTAAATCCATTACTGCAGGTTCTCTCTTGGAGAGATATCCTCAAGACCTTGTTAATATCCCCTTTATTAATACCTATCTTCCACTTATACACTTCGATCAGGTCTCCCCTCATTCTTCGTCTAACAAGTGAATGTAACTTAAGAGTCTTCAATCTTTCTTCATAAGTGTGATGAATGGTTTTGAAAACCGACAAGTTGAAGAATTGAGACACTTATGCAACACATGGGAGAATCTTTGGAAATATAAACACACATGCAGTATAATGTGATCCTTTATTGACTACGTTTCGCCCACACAGTGGGCTTTTTCAAGTCACAAACAGAACAGTTCTGTTTGTGACTTGAAAAAGCCCACTGTGTGGGCGAAACGTAGTCCATAAAGGATCACATTATACTGCATATGTGTTTATATTTCCATTGTGTCGGTATTTTATACCATTTATTTCCATGGGAATCTTTATTGAAGAAACGTTTCGCCACACAGTGGCTTCATCAGTCAAATACAAAGTAGAAGTTTGAGGTAATCAGTCCCTCAATCCAGGTTGAAGGACTGATTACCTCAAACTTCTCCTCTCCTTACCCATTTCTACTTTGTATTGGAGTGATGAAGCCACTGTGTGGCGAAACGTTTCTTCAATAAAGATTCCCATGTGTTGCATAAGTGTCTCAATTCTTCAACTTTCTTCATAAGGAAGATTTCTAATGCTATGTATTAATTTAGTCATCCTACACACACACACACACACACACACACACACACTATATATATATATATATATATATATATATATATATATATATATATATATATATATATATATATATATATATATATAAACATCAAAATGGTATACAATACCGACAGGTTGTTAGGTAAGACACATATGCAACAGTTAGACAACATTAAAATGGTATAAAATACCGACAGATTGTTAGGTAAGACACATATGCAACAGTTAGGTATCTTTATTTTGAAACGTTTCGCCTACACAGTAGGCTTCTTCAGTCGAGTACAGAAAAGTTGATAGAAGCAGAAGATACTTGAAGACGATGTAATCAGTCCATCACCCTTAAAGTTTTGAGGTGGTCAGTCCCTCAGTCTGGAGAAGAGCATTGTTCCGTTGTCTGAAACAATATGAAGTTGAAGTGACAGAATCGGGCCTTATATAGTGCCAGGAGGTGAGACGTAGGTTGACTTGGGAGGGCAGGTCCCTCTCAAACCCAGCCGTTCTCACTAGTAGAGGTTGTCGAAGTAGATGGTCTGTACCAAGATACCCTTGTGTTGCAGTGTCTGACAGAATGAACATTAAAATGGTATAAAATACCGACAGATTGTTAGGTAAGACACATATGCAACAGTTAGGTATCTTTATTTTGAAACGTTTCGCCTACACAGTAGGCTTCTTCAGTCGAGTACAGAAAAGTTGATAGAAGCAGAAGATACTTGAAGACGATGTAATCAGTCCATCACCCTTAAAGTTTTGAGGTGGTCAGTCCCTCAGTCTGGAGAAGAGCATTGTTCCGTTGTCTGAAACAATATGAAGTTGAAGTGACAGAATCGGGCCTTATATAGTGCCAGGAGGTGAGACGTAGGTTGACTTGGGAGGGCAGGTCCCTCTCAAACCCAGCCGTTCTCACTAGTAGAGGTTGTCGAAGTAGATGGTCTGTACCAAGATACCCTTGTGTTGCAGTGTCTGACAGAATGAACATTAAAATGGTATAAAATACCGACAGATTGTTAGGTAAGACTGACCACCTCAAAACTTTAAGGGTGATGGACTGATTACATCGTCTTCAAGTATCTTCTGCTTCTATCAACTTTTCTGTACTCGACTGAAGAAGCCTACTGTGTAGGCGAAACGTTTCAAAATAAAGATACCTAACTGTTGCATATGTGTCTTACCTAACAATCTGTCGGTATTTTATACCATTTTAATGTTCATTCTGTCAGACACTGCAACACAAGGGTATCTTGGTACAGACCATCTACTTCGACAACCTCTACTAGTGAGAACGGCTGGGTTTGAGAGGGACCTGCCCTCCCAAGTCAACCTACGTCTCACCTCCTGGCACTATATAAGGCCCGATTCTGTCACTTCAACTTCATATTGTTTCAGACAACGGAACAATGCTCTTCTCCAGACTGAGGGACTGACCACCTCAAAACTTTAAGGGTGATGGACTGATTACATCGTCTTCAAGTATCTTCTGCTTCTATCAACTTTTCTGTACTCGACTGAAGAAGCCTACTGTGTAGGCGAAACGTTTCAAAATAAAGATACCTAACTGTTGCATATGTGTCTTACCTAACAATCTGTCGGTATTTTATACCATTTTAATGTTCATTCTGTCAGACACTGCAACACAAGGGTATCTTGGTACAGACCATCTACTTCGACAACCTCTACTAGTGAGAACGGCTGGGTTTGAGAGGGACCTGCCCTCCCAAGTCAACCTACGTCTCACCTCCTGGCACTATATAAGGCCCGATTCTGTCACTTCAACTTCATATTGTTTCAGACAACGGAACAATGCTCTTCTCCAGACTGAGGGACTGACCACCTCAAAACTTTAAGGGTGATGGACTGATTACATCGTCTTCAAGTATCTTCTGCTTCTATCAACTTTTCTGTACTCGACTGAAGAAGCCTACTGTGTAGGCGAAACGTTTCAAAATAAAGATACCTAACTGTTGCATATGTGTCTTACCTAACAACAGTTAGACAACTTTATTCCGAAACGTTTCGCCTACACAGTAGGCTTCTTCAGTCGAATACAGAAAATAGGCAGGAACAGTAGAGATGTGAAGACGATGTAATCAGTCCATCACCCTTGTAGTCGTAGAATTTGAGGTTGTCAGTCCCTCGGCCTGGAGAAGTTCAGTTCCATAGTCAGGAACTATCTGAAGATCAAGCGACAGTGCGGAGACTTAAATACTGTCGGAAGGAGAGGTGCATAGTAGTAGTAGTAGTAGTAGTAGTAGTAGTAGTAGTAGTAGTGAGAATGTAACCACTGATAGGTCATGTCCCTCTCAGATCCAACACTTCTCATATATATATATCTTTCTTTCAACACACCGGCCGTATCCCACCGAGGCGGGGTGGCCCAAAAGGAAAAACGAAAGTTTCTCCTTTTACATTTAGTAATATATACAGGAGAAGAGGTTACTAGCCCCTTGCTCCCGGCATTTTAGTCGCCTCTTACAACACGCATGGCGTACGGAGGAAGAATTCTATTCCACTTCCCCATGGAGATATATATATATATATATATATATATATATATATATATATATATATATATATATATATATAATATATATATATATATATATATAAAATGTGTGTGTGTGTATGTGACTCACCTAGTTGTGTAAAGTAAAAGGACACAAGTGCAACTAATGTGACATTTATTGTGGCAACGTTTCGCTCTCCAGGAGCTTTATCAAGCCATTACAAACATTACATGGACACAGAGGGTATAAAGGCTCAGAGTGAGGTGCAATACTTGTGAGGTACCATTTCGATGTTCAATAGTGGTAGTGGTAGTGGTAGTAGTAGTAGTAGTAGTAGTGGTAGTGACAAAAGTAATACAATATGGTAGAGCAATTAATTCGTACATGAGTAAAAGGATATAAAAGCTATTGGTTTAGAAAGACACGTAAGCAAACACTATAACATATTTATTAGAAAACGTTTCGGTCCTGGGACCTTGATCACTTCTAACATACAGAGGTAGAAAGACATTATATATATAGGCGGAGAGTGAAATGTGATGCACGTGACCTGAGGAATGTCATAAGAACATAAGAATGGAGGAACACTGTAGAAGGCCTACTGGCCCATGCGAGGCAGGTCCTTATCAAAACAACCTCTGCCTATGATGAGGACGGGTAGACGATGAAATCATGTGACTCCTGTGTTGTTGGGTTGGTGCTGCTTAATTATCATGTATGCCAATGTTTTTGAAATTTTGTAGTTTCCAGTGTTGCGTTCTATAGTGTCCGTGACGGCGATTAGTGAGGCTTCTAGGCACCGTCGGCGTCTGGTTCGGTGAGAACGAGTTGTGCCTCGTTCCAGTTCATCAAATGCCTCGTGGAGTCTCTGTGGAGGACACAGGCGTACCTTACATCGTCTCTGTTAGAGGCATTTCGATGCTCATTCAGGCGGACTGCAAGATCTCTGCCTGTCTCGCCTACATATTTCTTGGGACAGAACCCACAGGGGATAGTGTAGACGCCTGCTGTAGAAGTTAGAGGTGTGGGGCTGCGTTTCGTAGTGAGGTCTTTGATAGAGGATGTGTTTATGGTGGAAACGTTGATGTTACTCATAGCAAGTGCCCGGCGAGTATTCGTGGCAACATCGCCACATGGGAGTACTATGAACTGTTTAGGGGGCTGTTCCATGGGCGGTTTGTTGAGGATAGCTTGTGCCTTGAGTCTGCAATCTCGGATGAAGAAAGATGGGAACTGAAGACGTGTAAAGGCTTGTGTTATGTAAGTGCATTCTTCTTCTAGAAAACAAGGGCTGGAGATGCGAAGAGCTCTCAAGAAGAGCTCTTCGCATCTCCAGCAAACTTCAGTACCTCTGCACTAACAGTCGATGGAAGGAAATGGGACGCGAATCCCTGATAAACAACTTATCGTCACGCACCTTAACCGACTAAGAAAAACAAGCACTGAGTCTGGGACTCAAATTTACCACCAACATACGCAAACCTAACTATCAACTCAATCTAGTTACCAGGAACCACAGTGACAGCAACTTCCAGAAGGGTTATATACAGGGCCTTCTCACTGCAGCTTTATGTGAACATTCTTCTTCTAATCTTCCTAGACGATATATCACTGCCCTTAAGAACCTCGCCAACGACCCCAACATTATCGTCACCACCGCCGACAAAGGTGGAGTCGTCATACTCAACACCAGTGACTACAACACTAAAATGATGGACCCTTTGAATGATCACTCTACATACGAACCCATCAGCACTCAACAGTAGGGGACGCTCACCAAAGATTTTCTATACAAAACCAGACAAATACTCAAACGCACTAGAGAAGGGAAGAAACTTCTGTACTTGTTACCAAGCAACCCTAAACCAGCACATATGTATGGTTTACCCAAGACCCATAAACACAATATTCCTCTCAGACCAATCACGTCAGGAATAGGCAGTGCTCCACACAAACTAGCAGGAGTTCTTGCCAAACATCTTTCCTGCCTTCTTGGGACCATCAGCCCCGCTCATCTTAAACATTCAGGCGACCTTCTTAACCGCATCCGTAACCTCTCCATCCGTAATAAGAAACTAAGCAGTTTGGATGTGACTTCCCTCTTCACAAAAGTACCTACCAAAAAAGCCATCGAGGTTCTCCGACGTAAAGTCAATCAGGACCTTAATCTTCCTCTACCTCCCGGAGATTTCGTTGACTTGATTGAACTCTGTGTTAATTTCAACTGTTTTTCTTTCAATAACAAGCTCTACAAACAAACCTACGGCATGGGAATGGGGTCCCCCATAAGTGCCGTCCTAGCCAACTTATACATGGAACACCTAGAGTCCGAACACTTCGCCAACATCATCCCTTCAAGCGTCACTTGGTTACGTTACGTGGACGATGTCCTCGTAATAACTCCAAAACGTTTTGATGTACGGGATCTTCAGGCAAGGCTCAACGCAGTTGAACCGGCGATCCAGTTTACACTAGAAGAAGAGTCCAACGACAAGCTACCTTTCCTCGACGTCCTCATTCACAAAGTAGACAACCTAAGATTTCAAGTTTATCGGAAACCCACCAATAAAAATGATCTCACACACTTCTATTCCAGTCAAGTTACCAAGACCAAAAGAGGCATCATCATCGGGTTTTTCCTAAGAGCATACCGAATTTGGAGTCCTGAGTTTCTTGACGAGGAATGTACATATATTCACCAAACATTCACTGAGTTACATTTTCCTTCTTTTTTCATCAAAGACTGCAAGAAAAGAGCTCTTCAGATCATTAATTCTCCACGCATCAACACAACTCCCAACAAAGTTATAATTCTTCCCAACAGCCAGGTTGCACTGAACGTCTCAAAAGTACTTTCACAAGCTAACACCAGAGTCGCCATCGCTTCTAGCACTTCAGTAAAGGATCTAACCAGGACACAATCCAAGCACCACGAACCAGTCAATGCAGGAGTTTACACTATACCCTGTGGAGGCTGTGACAAGATTTACGTAGGTGAAACAGCAAGAAACCTCGACACCCGCCTCAATGAACACATTTACGCATGTAGGAACGATAACTTGAACA
>NC_091364.1:1667541-1677541 GCF_038502225.1 Cherax quadricarinatus | reverse complement strand
TGAGGTGAGGGCACCTGACAACAGGTGAGGTGAGGGCACCTGGCAACAGGTGAGGTGAGGGCACCTGGCAACAGGTGAGGTGAGGGCACCTGGCAACAGGTGAGGTGAGGGCACCTGGCAACAGGTGATGTGAGGGCACCTGGCAACAGGTGATGTGAGGGCACCTGGCAACAGGTGAGGTGAGGGCACCTGGCAACAGGTGAGGTGAGGGCACCTGGCAACAGGTGAGGTGAGGGCACCTGGCAACAGGGGATATAAACAGGAACGCACTCTAAGCGTGGCTAAACAGATTATAAACAGGAAAAAAATTATATGTGAAGCTGAAAGGGGGGGAGGGGGTAGAGGCTAGGGGGGGTTAAAAGTTGGGGGGTAGTTGTGGTGGTAGTGTTAGTAGTAGTAACTACCACCGACGCTACTACCAAAATTATTACCATCATCACCACCACCTACTACCATCAGCACCAATAACTGCTGTCATCACTACCACCACCTCCACCACTATCACATCCACTAACTTCTGTCACCACTACCACCACCACTAACTGCTATCACCTACCACAACTAACTGCTGTCACCACCTCCACTAAACACTATCGCCAACCACCACCACTACTCACCCACCACCACCACTACCACTACCAGCTTACGTTACAAGGCACTTCACGACATCCGGGTGGGTGCCACAGCTCACCTTGGCACTGTGAACCTTGCACTGTGAGCTTGGCACTGTGAACCTCTCACTGTGAGCTTGGCACTGTGAACCTCTCACTGGATGGGACTTGAACCCACGCGACAGGTCAGTTATAAAATTAGCATGTTCTTTTTTCAAGACTCTGTTTTCATGGGTAAAACTCTCACTTGTTCCAGTATTTATCTAGTAAGAATAACCCCCCAGGGTACCTGATGGAATTGTATACACAGCAGCAGACACCCTGTTCCGCCAGGCCTAAAGTCACTAACAACTAGATAGTCAACTATGTAATGGTCCTGTGCCTTTCTTGTACGGTACATGTGGAATATGCAGAGCTGAGACGGGGTCACCTGTGGTAATTGCATTTATCTGCCACGGGTGACGGAATTCCAACTTGATTCTGGCAGTCACTGTAAGAAGAAAGCCAGGGAGGAAGGTAAACTAGTCAGTGGTGACTGGAAAGGATGGAAGAGGTTGGCTGGAAAGTGTGTTCGCTAGGCCTGTTTTTTTGGCGCTTGTTTCTCCACTTGTGTGTGTTTGTCTTGAGACAGACAGATATAGAGGTATAAACAGATAGAGACGGACAGGCAGAAAAATGCTTTCAAATGAGCAGATGTAGGTAACAGCTCTTAGCTTGTCAATAAAGCTAGGGATCCTTAACCTAACATTGTCAAACCCTGCGTAAAGAGAGAGAGAGAAACAGAAAGAAAGAGTAACTGACTATAAATATGTGAGGATGCACGAGAGACGACACGAATGAGAAAAAAAAATTAATCGACAGAGGAGAAAAAATGAGAATAAAAGCATCAAGAAACTCCAAGGCCTGAGGAAGATCTCTCAAGATGTCACCCTCAATAACTCTTCCAAGAAGAGCGACATTGTCTTCGGCCTTACTGGAGGACCACTTGTGTTCCTCTTGCCCAAGAATCAAGAGGAAGTTGAAGGACCTTCAGTCTCCAGCTCTTGTCCTCTTAATAAAGCCACGCTCTTTAGAGAGCAATTTTTATTTTATTTGCTGTCGTCGTACTGAAAAGTGTCTTCGTTGAGAGCTGTCAGTGCTGTTCCTTCGTTGAGAGCTGTCAGCTTAGTGCTGTTCCTTCGTTGAGAGCTGTCAGCTTAGTGCTGTTCCTTCGTTGAGAGCTGTCAGCTTAGTGTTGTTCCTTCGTTGAGAGCTGTCAGCTTAGTGCTGTTCCTTCGTTGAGAGCTGTCAGCTTAGTGCTGTTCCTTCGTTGAGAGCTGTCAGCTTAGTGCTGTTCCTTCGTTGAGAGCTGTCAGCTTAGTGCTGTTCCTTCGTTGAGAGCTGTCAGCTTAGTGTTGTTCCTTCGTTGAGAGCTGTCAGCTTAGTGTTGTTCCTTCGTTGAGAGCTGTCAGCTTAGTGTTGTTCCTTCGTTGAGAGCTGTCAGCTTAGTGTTGTTCCTTCGTTGAGAGCTATCAGCTTAGTGCTGTTCCTTCGTTGAGAGCTGTCAGCTTAGTGGTGTTCCTTGAGAGCTGTCAGCTTAGTGCTGTTCCTTCGTGGAGAGCTGTCAGCTTAGTGCTGTTTCTTCGTGGAGAGCTGTCAGCTTAGTGCTGTTCCTTCGTGGAGAGCTGTCAGCTTAGTGCTGTTCCTTCGTGGAGAGCTGTCAGCTTAGTGCTGTTCCTTCGTGGAGAGCTGTCAGCTTAGTGCTGTTCCTTCGTGGAGAGCTGTCAGCTTAGTGCTGTTCCTTCGTGGAGAGCTGTCGGCTTAGTGCTGTTCCTTCGTGGAGAGCTGTCGGCTTAGTGCTGTTCCTACGTGGAGAGCTGTCAGCTTAGTGCTGTTCCTACGTGGAGAGCTGTCAGCTTAGTGCTGTTCCTTAGTGGAGAGCTGTCAGCTTAGTGCTGTTCCTTCGTGGAGAGCTGTCAGCTTAGTGCTGTTCCTACGTGGAGAGCTGTCAGCTTAGTGCTGTTCCTTCGTGGAGAGCTGTCAGCTTAGTGCTGTTCCTTCGTGGAGAGCTGTCAGCTTAGTGCTGTTCCTTCGTGGAAAGCTGTCAGCTTAGTGCTATTCCTTCGTTGAGAGCTGTCAGCTTAGTGCTATACCTTCGTTGAGAGTTGTCAGCTTAGTGTTATTCCTTCGTTGAGAGCTGTCGGCTTAGTGCTATACCTTCGTTGAGAGCTGTCAGCTTAGTGCTATCCCTTCGTTGAGAGTTCTCAGCTTAGTGCTGTTACTTGGTTGAGAGCTGTCAGCTTAGTGCTGTTACTTGGTTGAGAGCTGTCAGCTTAGTGCTGTTACTTGGTTGAGAGCTGTCAGCTTAGTGCTGTTACTTGGTTGAGAGCTGTCAGCTCAGTGTTCTTCCTTGTCACACCTTGGAAGGGATCTCTGAGGTGCTCCACACCTCAGAAAAGAATGAAAACAACACATGTGCAACACCTCTGTTGCACTCACGGACTCTGGGACTGACCATCTTAAAAATTGACTTTCCCACTTATACCGTCTACAGTTTTACAATTGACAAAAGAAGCCTGCTGTGCAGGCGAAACGTTTAATCAATAAAGATAGCCAAGTGTTGCACATATGTGATATTATGTTGGTATTATATACCATTTATATGAATTTCTTCTTCGTCTTCGTCGTCTTCGTCGTCTTCTTCGTCTTCTTCGTCGTCGTTGTCTTCTTGTTATCGTCATGGTGTGTTATTGGTAATAAGAGTCACTGTTTTCAGAGTATCAGCCTTCCCTTACAGACGAGGTGTGTCTAGACACAGTCCGTCGTTGTTCACTTGTTGTGCTGTGACTGCGTGGAGGTGTGTGTGTACTCACCTATTTGTAGTTGCAAGGGTCGAGACTCAGCTCCTGGCCCCGCCTCTTCACTGACCGCTACTAGGTCCTCTCTCTCCCTGCTCCTTGAGCAGGGGTTCCTGCCTCCACTATATCGCTTGCCAGACTGTGTACTCACCTAACTGTGGTTGCAGGGGTCGATACTCAGCTCCTGGCCCCGTCTCTTCACTGACCGCTACTAGGTCCTCTCTTCCTGCTCCTTGAGCAGGGGTTCCTGCCTCCACTATATCGCTTGCCAGACTGTGTACTCACCTAACTGTGGTTGCAGGGGTCGATACTCAGCTCCTGGCCCCGCCTCTTCACTGATCGCTACTAGGTCCTCTCTCTCCCTGCTCCATGAACTTTATCATACCCCGTCTTAAAGCTATGCATGGTTCCTGCCTTCTGTGTGTGTACAACTAGCTGAGCCATGGTTGCGGGTAGTTAAACACAGCTCCTCACCCCCACCACCACCGTGACTTTCCACTCGTAATGATCTCTCGTAGTATATTATTAGGACTAGTGTTCATTGCTATAACTCCACTCATATTATTATTATTATTATTATTATTATTATTATTATTATTATTATTATTATTATTATTATTATTATTATTATTTTATTCCTAGCTTCACTTCCCTGTTTAAAATTAATAAAAATAAAAAATAAACCCGTTTTGATAGTGAATCACGTTTTAGTTTAACTTAGGTAGTTATATCTTACCTGTGATCAGTTAGGTTTAGTTCAGGTTACCTGGAGTATACGTGGAGGGGGGTTGGTTGGGGGTCAACGCCCCCGCGGTCCGGTCCGTCACCAGGTTAGGTTAAGTTACAGAGGAACTTGAGTACAAGCAGGGTATTCAAGTACATATTTTTCCTCGGAGCTGTTATTTTGATTTGCTTCTCCGAGGCTGTGGGTCCCCACAGTGTGCACTAGATGTGCACCTCGGTATATATTGAATATCAGCATTCCATACCCCCGGCCGGGATTGAACCCACACCAAAGATACCCCGGCCGGGATTGAACCCACACCAAAGATACCCCGGCCGGGATTGAACCCACACCAAAGATACCCCGGCCGGGATTGAACCCACACCAAAGATACCCCGGCCGGGATTGAACCCACACCAAAGATACCCCGGCCGGGATTGAACCCACACCAAAGATACCCCGGCCGGGATTGAACCCACACCAAAGATACCCCGGCCGGGATTGAACCCACACCAAAGATACCCCGGCCGGGGGTATGGTTTGTTTGCAATCGTGTCATTACGATTTCTTGAGTCATATCAGCATTATTTGTATTATGGAATCGATTCCAGACTGAGGGACTGATTACCTCAAACTCTTTCTGAGCTTCAGCCATTCTTTGTATTGGACTGAGGAAGCCACTTATTTGCAAAACGTTTCCCACACCAAAGATGCCCATGTGTTGCACAAGTCTCTTAATTGATCAACCTGTGGGTTCTCTTAACCAGTTCTCTACTTCCGTCAGGATCACCATTCCGTCTGGTCCTTCGTTGGAGTCTACGACCTTCACGATCCTTGTACAGAACAATCACAGATGTATTTGTTACGAGGCGCCCGAGTTTCCCTGTCTCCTAATATCGTTTATTTTCCCACTATAATCTACCTTGTCCATGATGTTATTAGAAGACAGACGTACTTACACGCTCGTTTAGCCTTTGCGTCTCCTAGCTCGAATCCTGGCAGTATCTCTGGGTGTTTTTATTTCGATGTTCTCCTCGTGTTTGACTCTTCCCTCCGTCCCTCCTTGTTCAGTTACAATGATTTACGTTCCTTCTTTCACTATCATGTCTGAAGGTCAGTATATCTGTTGCAAACTGACGTTCATTCTTCCTTGAAGACTTTCAGTCACATTGTCATGCTGTGACTGTGTACAACAACGGTTCCAGGTCCTCAGATGGAGTGAGGTACGTGGCTATCTTTCTAAACAGTAATCCAAGGACATGTAATGGAGTTGTCCAGCATTTCATAGCAGAGTTATATGCTATGAACCTATATATATATATATATATATATATATATATATATATATATATATATATAGTGTGTCCTCATCCCATACTGCTAATAATAATAATAATTATTATTATTTCTTCAAGTAGTTTATACAAATTATTTGTCATTAAGCCGCAGTTTTGTTCCTGGTTATCCTCACAGCACACTCAGGTGTAACTGTACTCCAGTGATACCTCAGCCACACTCACATCACACCCACACAGAGCCACATCACACCCACACAGAGCCACATCACACCCACACAGGGCCACACCACACCCACACAGGGCCACACCACACCCACACAGAGCCACACCACACCCACACAGAGCCACACCACACCCACACAGGGCCACACTCGCATCACACCCACACAGAGCCACATCACACCCACACAGGGCCACACCACACCCACACAGGGCTACACCACACCCACACAGAGCCACACCACACCCACACAGGGCCACACTCACATCACACCCACACAGAGCCACACCACACCCACACAGGGCCACACCACACCCACACAGGGCCACACCACACCCACACAGAGCCACACCACACCCACACAGAGCCACACCACACCCACACAGGGCCACACTCGCATCACACCCACACAGATCCACACCACACCCACACAGGGCCACACCACACCCACACAGGGCCACACCACACCCACACAGGGCCACACCACACCCACACAGGGCCACACCACACCCACACAGGGCCACACCACACCCACACCACACCCACACAGGGCCACACTCACATCACACCCACACAGAGCCACACCACGCCCACACAGGGCCACACCACACCCACACAGGGCCACACCACACGCACACAGGGCCACACCACACCCATACAGGGCCACACCACACCCACACAGGGCCACGCCACACACCTACACAGGGCCACACCACACCCACAGAGGGCCACACCTACACAGAGCCACACACCTACACAGAGCCACACACCTACACAGAGCCACACACCTACACAGGGCCACACACCTACACAGGGCCACACACCTACACAGGGCCACACACCTACACAGGGCCACACACCTACACAGAGCCACACACTTACACAGAGCCACACACCTACACAGGGCCACACACCTACACAGCCACACACCTACACAGAGCCACACACCTACACAGAGCCACACACCTACACAGAGCCACACACCTACACAGGGCCACACACCTACACAGCCACACACCTTCACAGGGCCACACACCTACACAGAGCCACACACCTACACAGAGCCACAGACCTACACAGGGCCACACACCTACACAGAGCCACACACCTACACAGAGCCACACACCTACAGAGCCACACACCTACACAGAGCCACACACCTACACAGGGCCACACACCTACACAGAGCCACACACCTACACAGAGCCACACACCTACACAGGGCCACACACCTACACAGAGCCACACACCTACACAGGGCCACACACCTACACAGAGCCACACACCTACACAGGGCCACACACCTACACAGAGCCACACACCTACACAGAGCCACACACCTACACAGAGCCACACACCTACACAGAGCCACACACCCACACCAGCCCCACACATCTACACAGAGCCACACATCTACACAGAGCCACACACCTACACAGGGCCACACACCTACACACAGCCACACATCTACACAGAGCCACACACCTACACAGAGCCACACACCCACACCAGCCCCACACATCTACACAGAGCCACACACCTACACAGAGCCACACAGCTACACAGAGCCACACACCTACACAGAGCCACACACCCACACAAGCCCCACACATCTACACAGAGCCACACACCTACACAGAGCCACACATCTACACAGAGCCACACACCTACACAGGGCCACACACCTACACAGGGCCACACAAAGTTAACAGCATATTGACGTTATCAGTCATATAGGATAATTATTTTTACCAGAGCATAGTTTTGTATCTAACTGTAGCGACCTCTTGCTGCGTGTGTTGTGCGTGTGTTGTGCGTGCACACCCCTTCCTCCCCTCCTCACACACACAGATGTACGGCCTCCAGTTACACCTCCCTCGAATTTGCACCCCAACCTACACCCCCACTTCTACCCCCACCTGTGTTCCCACCTGCTCCTCAACCCCTACACCCCAACCCCTGCACACCAAGCCCTAAGCCCCAGCGTCTACACCTCAACCCCTAAGCCCCAGCGTCTACACCTCAACCCCTACACCCCAACCCCTACACCCGAACACCAACACCCCAAGCCCAACACCCCAAGCCCAACACCCTAAGCCCTGCAACTCAAACCCTACCCCCTACACCCCAACCCCAACACCCCAAGCCCAGCACCCCAATCCCTACACCCCATCCCCTACACCCAAGCCCTGTACCTCAACCCCTACACCCAAGCCCTGCACCCCCACCCCTAAACCCCAACCCCTCCACCCCAACCCTTCAACCCAACCCCTGCATCCCAACCCCTGCATCCCAACCCCTGCACCCCAACCCCTACACCCAGGCTCTGTACCCCAACCCCTACATCCAAGCTCTGTACCCCAACCCCTGCACCTCAACCCCTGCACCCCAACCCCTACACCCCAACCCCTACACCCCAAACCCTAAACCCCAAACCCTATACCCCAAACCCTACACCCCAAACCCTACACCCTAACCCCTGCACTCCAACCCCTACACCCGAAGCCCTGCACCCCAAGTCCTGCACTCCAAGCCCTTCACCCCTGTGAATGGAAGCAGAGGGGAAGTGAGGGGAAATGGTAGATGAAAGGGGAGGTGAGGGGAGAATGTGAGAGCAGAGGGGAGATGGGTGAGTTGGTGAGGGGAGAATGTGAGAGCAGAGGGGAGATGGGTGAGTTGGTGAGGGGAGAATGTGAGAGCAGAGGGGAGATGGGTGAGTTGGTGAGGGGAGAATGTGAGAGCAGAGGGGAGATGGGTGAGTTGGTGAGGGGAGAATGTGAGAGCAGAGGGGAGATGGGTGAGTTGGTGAGGGGAGAATGTGAGAGCAGAGGGGAGATGGGTGAGTTGGTGAGGGGAGAATGTGAGAGCAGAGGGGAGATGGGTGAGTTGGTGAGGGGAGAATGTGAGAGCAGAGGGGAGATGGGTGAGTTGGTGAGGGGAGAATGTGAGAGCAGAGGGGAGATGGGTGAGTTGGTGAGGGGAGAATGTGAGAGCAGAGGGGAGATGGGTGAGTTGGTGAGGGGAGAATGTGAGAGCAGAGGGGAGATGGGTGAGTTGGTGAGGGGAGAATGTGAGAGCAGAGGGGAGATGGGTGAGTTGGTGAGGGGAGAATGTGAGAGACGAGGGGAGATGGGTGAGTTGGTGAGGGGAGAATGTGAGAGCAGAGGGGAGATGGGTGAGTTGGTGAGGGGAGAATGTGAGAGCAGAGGGGAGATGGGTGAGTTGGTGAGGGGAGAATGTGAGAGCAGAGGGGAGATGGGTGAGTTGGTGAGGGGAGAATGTGAGAGCAGAGGGGAGATGGGTGAGTTGGTGAGGGGAGAATGTGAGAGCAGAGGGGAGATGGGTGAGTTGGTGAGGGGAGAATGTGAGAGCAGAGGGGAGATGGGTGAGTTGGTGAGGGGAGAATGTGAGAGCAGAGGGGAGATGGGTGAGTTGGTGAGGGGAGAATATGAGAGCAGAGGGGAGATGGGTGAGTTGGTGAGGGGAGAATGTGAGAGCAGAGGGGAGATGGGTGAGTTGGTGAGGGGAGAATGTGAGAGCAGAGGGGAGATGGGTGAGTTGGTGAGGGGAGAATGTGAGAGCAGAGGGGAGATGGGTGAGTTGGTGAGGGGAGAATGTGAGAGCAGAGGGGAGATGGGTGAGTTGGTGAGGGGAGAATGTGAGAGCAGAGGGGAGATGGGTGAGTTGGTGAGGGGAGAATGTGAGAGCAGAGGGGGAGATGGGTGAGTTGGTGAGGGGAGAATGTGAGAGCAGAGGGGAGATGGGGGAGTTGGTGAGGGAAGAATGTGAGAGCAGAGGGGAGATGGGTGAGTTGGTGAGGGGAGAATGTGAGAGCAGAGGGGAGATGGGTGAGTTGATGAGGGGAGAATGTGAGAGCAGAGGGGAGATGGGTGAGTTGGTGAGGGGAGAATGTGAGAGCAGAGGGGAGATGGGTGAGTTGGTGAGGGGAGAATGTGAGAGCAGAGGGGAGATGGGTGAGTTGGTGAGGGGAGAATGTGAGAGCAGAGGGGAGATGGGTGAGTTGGTGAGGGGAGAATGTGAGAGCAGAGGGGAGATGGGTGAGTTGGTGAGGGGAGAAGGAGCTTGAAGGTGGGGTGGGAGGTGAGGGGAGAATGTGAGAGCAGAGGGGAGATGGGTGAGTTGGTGAGGGGAGGAGGAGGTTCAAGGTGGGGTGGGAGGTGAGGGGAGAATGTGAGAGCAGAGGGGAGATGGGTGAGTTGGTGAGGGGAGAAGGAGCTTGAAGGTGGGGTGAGTCAGACTAGAATATGTTAGAGTGACTCACTTGTCTGTTAAATTATTCCTGGGAGTGA
>NC_091364.1:1622541-1662541 GCF_038502225.1 Cherax quadricarinatus | reverse complement strand
GGAGGTGGTAGTCAGGGAGGTGGTAGTCAGGGAGGTGGTAGTCAGGGAGGTGGTAGTCAGGGATGTGGTAGTCAGATCGGTGGTAGTCAGGGAGGTGGTAGTCAGGGATGTGGTAGTCAGATCGGTGGTAGTCAGGGATGTGGTAGTCAGGGATGTGGTAGTCAGGGATGTGGTAGTCAGGGATGTGGTAGTCAGGGATGTGGTAGTCAGATCGGTGGTAGTCAGGGAGGTGGTAGTCAGGGAGGTGGTAGTCTGGTAGTCAGGGAGGTGGTAGTCAGGGAGGTGGTAGTCAGGGAGGTGGTAGTCTGGTAGTCAGGGAGGTGGTAGTCTGGTAGTCAGGGAGGTGGTAGTCTGGTAGTCAGGGAGGTGGTAGTCAGGGATGTGGTAGTCAGGGAGGTGGTAGTCTGGTAGTCAGGGAGGTGGTAGTCTGGTAGTCAGATCGGTGGTAGTCAGGGAGGTGGTAGTCAGGGAGGTGCAGAGTGCCAAGCATGCTTCTCCCTGTGTTCACTCCTGCTATCAATAAACATGACCTGCCTATCCTCCCTTGTAGGTTAAAATTACATTGAAGGAGAGAGAGGTAGGGTGATGGGAGGAGGGAGAAGAGAAGGGGTGTAGTGGGAAGAGGGGAAGCAAAATGAGTTAGGGGAAGAAGAGGGAGGGACAGAGAGAGAGAGAGAGAGAGAGAGAGAGAGAGGGAGGGAGGGAGGGAGAGAGAGAGAGAGAGAGAGAGAGAGGGAGGGAGGGAGTGAGGTTGCATGGTAGATCTTGAAAAGGGAGTATCTAGAGGTTGATGGAAGGTATGAGAAATGGGTACGGGATGGGGAGTGGAAATGGTGGGTAGAGGTGGACCAATGAACTAAGCTGTAAGGTCGTGAAAGGTCAAGTCGCTAACCTAGTCAAGCTCCTAACGATAACCGAACCCACGGATCTCACGACTCCGTTAATTGAGTGGTTTTGTAATTAAAGCGAGGCTAACGAGACGACAAATTTAAATTATGAAAGAGGAGAGAGAGAGAGAGAGAGAGAGAGAGAGAGAGAGAGAGAGAGAGAGAGAGAGAGAGAGACGGGCGCTTTACGTATCAGATAAACAGGACTCGCCTGGATGGCAGCAGTGTCCTTTTAGATGTCACTTACAGCTGATATTGACGTCACTATCAGCTGACATTGACGTCATTGTTAGCTGATATCGACGTCGCTATCAGTTGATATTGACGTTACATTACTATCAGCTAATATTGACGTCATTGTCAGTTGATATTGACGTCAATGTCAGCTGATACTGACATCACTGTCAGCTGTTTATTGGTCTTTCAAGGTAATTGAACTTCTTTCAGTTACCATTAGAATGGTCATCATGACAGTGGTTAACACTCGAGGGGGAACAGCTGGGTGAGAGGGGACAGCTGGGTGAGACGGGACGGCTGGGTGAGAGGGGACAGCTGGGTGAGAGGGGACAGCTGGGTGAGAGGGGACAGCTGGGTGAGACGGGACGGCTGGGTGAGAGGGGACAGCTGGGTGAGAGGGGACGGCTGGGTGAGATGGGACGGCTGGGTGAGATGGGACGGCTGGGTGAGAAGGGACGGCTGGGTGAGAGGGGACAGCTGGGTGAGATGGGACAGCTGGGTGAGACGGGACGGCTTGGTGAGAGGGGACAGCTGGGTGAGAGGGGACAGCTGGGCGAGAGGGGACAGCTGGGTGAGAGGGAAGGGCTGAATGAGAGGGGACAGCTGGGTGAGAGGGATCTCATGTTCCATCACTTATATACTCATGTTGCGACGAAAAAAAGACGTCTGGGCAACATTTGCGCGTTAAAGAAACTGTCGAGAACATTGTGAAGTCTGTTGATAAGACTGGTTCTTGTCTGTATAACAGGCTCTCCTGTGTTGTCTGTATAACACGGACTCGCCTGTGTTGTTTCTGTATAACACGGACTCGCCTGTGTTGTGTTTCTGTATAACACGGACTCTCCTGTGTTATGTCTGTGGCTGTCTGCATGATAAACGTCTAAACGCTTGTCAAATTGCTAATCTCAAAAAAACAGGACGAAGGTTGTCAGATTAAACAGTAATTGATGCTATACACACAACTGTTAACACTCTGAACGTCACTAACAGCAACTCTACACAATAAACGTTAATTATTATTAGTATTACTATTACTGCTAATATTACTATTATTACTATTACTGCTACTGTTACTATTATTACTATTACTGCTGCTATTACTACAGCTGTAGTAATAGCAGCAGTAATAGTAATAATAGTAACAGTAGCAGTAATAGTAATACTAATATTAATAATTAACGTTTATTGTGTACAGTTGCTGTTAGTGCTATTGTTGTTACTACTACTACTATTACTATTTCTATTACTACTGCTATTACTGTTACTACTACCACTATTACTACTTCTACTATTACTACTGCTATTACTGTTACTACTACCACTATTACTCCTGCTAATATTACTACTAGTACTACTACTATGACTATTACTAATACTGCTGTTACTACTACTATTACTACTAGTAATAGTGGTAAGAGAGTAGTGTTATACTAGGCATTACACAAGAACTTCCTCTACTTAAAACATGCAAACATAATTACCTTGTTAATTACTTCCAGTAATTACATTGTTGCTTCAGGGTTTTTTTTTTCAAGGTGTGGAGATATATTTACATTACGTGACTGTTGTTGGTGGTGATGTTGCTGTTGTTGCTGCTGTTGTTGCTGCTGTTGTTGGTGGTGATGTTGCTGTTGTTGCTGCTGTTGTTGGTGGTGATGTTGCTGCTGTTGTTGGTGGTGATGTTGCTGTTGTTGCTGCTGTTGTTGGTGGTGATGTTGCTGCTGTTGTTGGTGGTGATGTTGCTGTTGTTGCTGCTATTGTTGGTGGTGATGTTGCTGTTGTTGCTGCTATTGTTGGTGGTGATGTTGCTGTTGTTGCTGCTATTGTTGGTGGTGATGTTGCTGTTGTTGCTGCTATTGTTGGTGGTGATGTTGCTGTTGTTGCTGCTGTTGTTGGTGGTGATGTTGCTGTTGTTGCTGCTGTTGTTGGTGGTGATGTTGCTGCTGTTGTTGGTGGTGATGTTGCTGTTGTTGCTGCTATTGTTGGTGGTGATGTTGCTGTTGTTGCTGCTATTGTTGGTGGTGATGTTGCTGTTGTTGCTGCTATTGTTGGTGGTGATGTTGCTGTTGTTGCTGCTATTGTTGGTGGTGATGTTGCTGTTGTTGCTGCTATTGTTGGTGGTGATGTTGCTGTTGTTGCTGCTGTTGTTGGTGGTGATGTTGCTGTTGTTGCTGCTATTGTTGGTGGTGATGTTGCTGTTGTTGCTGCTATTGTTGGTGGTGATGTTGCTGTTGTTGCTGCTGTTGTTGGTGGTGATGTTGCTGTTGTTGCTGCTATTGTTGGTGGTGATGTTGCTGTTGTTGCTGCTGTTGTTGGTGGTGATGTTGCTGTTGTTGCTGCTATTGTTGGTGGTGATGTTGCTGTTGTTGCTGCTGTTGTTGGTGGTGATGTTGCTGTTGTTGCTGCTATTGTTGGTGGTGATGTTGCTGTTGTTGCTGCTGTTGTTGGTGGTGATGTTGTTGTTGTTGCTGCTGTTGTTGGTGGTGATGTTGCTGTTGTTGCTGCTGTTGTTGGTGGTGATGTTGCTGCTGTTGTTGGTGGTGATGTTGCTGTTGTTGCTGCTGTTGTTGGTGGTGATGTTGCTGCTGTTGTTGGTGGTGATGTTGCTGTTGTTGCTGCTGTTGTTGGTGGTGATGTTGCTGTTGTTGCTGCTGTTGTTGGTGGTGATGTTGCTGTTGTTGCTGCTGTTGTTGGTGGTGATGTTGCTGTTGTTGCTGCTGTTGTTGGTGGTGATGTTGCTGTTGTTGCTGCTGTTGTTGGTGGTGATGTTGCTGTTGTTGCTGCTGTTGTTGGTGGTGATGTTGCTGTTGTTGCTGCTGTTGTTGGTGGTGATGTTGCTGCTATTGTTGGTGGTGATGTTGCTGTTGTTGCTGCTGTTGTTGGTGGTGATGTTGCTGTTGTTGCTGCTGTTGTTGGTGGTGATGTTGCTGTTGTTGCTGCTGTTGTTGGTGGTGATGTTGCTGTTGTTGCTGCTGTTGTTGGTGGTGATGTTGCTGTTGTTGCTGCTGTTGTTGGTGGTGATGTTGCTGTTGTTGCTGCTGTTGTTGGTGGTGATGTTGCTGTTGTTGTTGCTGTTGTTGGTGGTGATGTTGCTGTTGTTGCTGCTGTTGTTGGTGGTGATGTTGCTGTTGTTGCTGCTGTTGTTGGTGGTGATGTTGCTGCTGTTGTTGGTGGTGATGTTGCTGTTGTTGCTGCTGTTGTTGGTGGTGATGTTGCTGTTGTTGCTGCTGTTGTTGGTGGTGATGTTGCTGTTGTTGCTGCTGTTGTTGGTGGTGATGTTGCTGCTGTTGTTGGTGGTGATGTTGCTGTTGTTGCTGCTGTTGTTGGTGGTGATGTTGCTGTTGTTGCTGCTGTTGTTGGTGGTGATGTTGCTGTTGTTGCTGCTATTGTTGGTGGTGATGTTGCTGTTGTTGCTGCTGTTGTTGGTGGTGATGTTGCTGTTGTTGCTGCTGTTGTTGGTGGTGATGTTGCTGTTGTTGCTGCTGTTGTTGGTGGTGATGTTGCTGCTATTGTTGGTGGTGATGTTGCTGTTGTTGCTGCTGTTGTTGGTGGTGATGTTGCTGTTGTTGCTGCTGTTGTTGGTGGTGATGTTGCTGTTGTTGCTGCTGTTGTTGGTGGTGATGTTGCTGTTGTTGCTGCTGTTGTTGGTGGTGATGTTGCTGTTGTTGCTGCTGTTGTTGGTGGTGATGTTGCTGTTGTTGTTGCTGTTGTTGGTGGTGATGTTGCTGTTGTTGCTGCTGTTGTTGGTGGTGATGTTGCTGTTGTTGCTGCTGTTGTTGGTGGTGATGTTGCTGCTGTTGTTGGTGGTGATGTTGCTGTTGTTGCTGCTGTTGTTGGTGGTGATGTTGCTGTTGTTGCTGCTGTTGTTGGTGGTGATGTTGCTGTTGTTGCTGCTGTTGTTGGTGGTGATGTTGCTGTTGTTGCTGCTGTTGTTGGTGGTGATGTTGCTGTTGTTGCTGCTGTTGTTGGTGGTGATGTTGCTGTTGTTGCTGCTGTTGTTGGTGGTGATGTTGCTGTTGTTGCTGCTGTTGTTGGTGGTGATGTTGCTGCTGTTGTTGGTGATGATGTTGCTGTTGTTGCTGCTGTTGTTGGTGGTGATGTTGCTGTTGTTGCTGCTGTTGTTGGTGGTGATGTTGCTGTTGTTGCTGCTGTTGTTGGTGGTGATGTTGCTGCTGTTGTTGGTGGTGATGTTGCTGTTGTTGCTGCTGTTGTTGGTGGTGATGTTGCTGTTGTTGCTGCTATTGTTGGTGGTGATGTTGCTGTTGTTGCTGCTATTGTTGGTGGTGATGTTGCTGTTGTTGCTGCTGTTGTTGGTGGTGATGTTGCTGTTGTTGCTGCTATTGTTGGTGGTGATGTTGCTGTTGTTGCTGCTGTTGTTGGTGGTGATGTTGCTGTTGTTGCTGCTGTTGTTGGTGGTGATGTTGCTGCTGTTGTTGGTGGTGATGTTGCTGTTGTTGCTGCTATTGTTGGTGGTGATGTTGCTGTTGTTGCTGCTGTTGTTGGTGGTGATGTTGCTGTTGTTGCTGCTGTTGTTGGTGGTGATGTTGCTGTTGTTGCTGCTGTTGTTGGTGGTGATGTTGCTGCTGTTGTTGGTGGTGATGTTGCTGTTGTTGCTGCTGTTGTTGGTGGTGATGTTGCTGTTGTTGCTGCTGTTGTTGGTGGTGATGTTGCTGCTGTTGTTGGTGGTGATGTTGCTGCTGTTGTTGGTGGTGATGTTGCTGTTGTTGCTGCTGTTGTTGGTGGTGATGTTGCTGTTGTTGCTGCTGTTGTTGGTGGTGATGTTGCTGTTGTTGCTGCTATTGTTGGTGGTGATGTTGCTGTTGTTGCTGCTGTTGTTGGTGGTGATGTTGCTGTTGTTGCTGCTGTTGTTGGTGGTGATGTTGCTGTTGTTGCTGCTGTTGTTGGTGGTGATGTTGCTGCTATTGTTGGTGGTGATGTTGCTGTTGTTGCTGCTGTTGTTGGTGGTGATGTTGCTGTTGTTGCTGCTGTTGTTGGTGGTGATGTTGCTGTTGTTGCTGCTATTGTTGGTGGTGATGTTGCTGTTGTTGCTGCTGTTGTTGGTGGTGATGTTGCTGTTGTTGCTGCTGTTGTTGGTGGTGATGTTGCTGTTGTTGCTGCTGTTGTTGGTGGTGATGTTGCTGTTGTTGCTGCTGTTGTTGGTGGTGATGTTGCTGTTGTTGCTGCTGTTGTTGGTGGTGATGTTGCTGCTGTTGTTGGTGGTGATGTTGCTGTTGTTGCTGCTGTTGTTGGTGGTGATGTTGCTGTTGTTGCTGCTGTTGTTGGTGGTGATGTTGCTGCTGTTGTTGGTGGTGATGTTGCTGTTGTTGCTGCTGTTGTTGGTGGTGATGTTGCTGTTGTTGCTGCTGTTGTTGGTGGTGATGTTGCTGCTGTTGTTGGTGGTGATGTTGCTGTTGTTGCTGCTGTTGTTGTGGTGATGTTGCTGTTGTTGCTGCTGTTGTTGGTGGTGATGTTGCTGTTGTTGCTGCTGTTGTTGGTGGTGATGTTGCTGTTGTTGCTGCTGTTGTTGGTGGTGATGTTGCTGTTGTTGCTGCTGTTGTTGGTGGTGATGTTGCTGTTGTTGCTGCTATTGTTGGTGGTGATGTTGCTGTTGTTGCTGCTGTTGTTGGTGGTGATGTTGCTGTTGTTGCTGCTGTTGTTGGTGGTGATGTTGCTGTTGTTGCTGCTGTTGTTGGTGGTGATGTTGCTGTTGTTGCTGCTGTTGTTGGTGGTGATGTTGCTGTTGTTGCTGCTGTTGTTGGTGATGTTGCTGTTGTTGCTGCTGTTGTTGGTGCTGATGTTGCTGCTGATGTTGGTGCTGATGGTGCTGTTGTTACTGCTGTTATGTTGCTGTTGTTGCTGCTGTTGTTGGTGGTGATGTTGCTGTTGTTGCTGCTGTTGTTGGTGATGTTGCTGTTGTTGCTGCTATTGTTGGTGGTGATGTTGCTGTTGTTGCTGCTGTTGTTGGTGGTGATGTTGCTGTTGTTGCTGCTGTTGTTGGTGGTGATGTTGCTGTTGTTGCTGCTGTTGTTGGTGGTGATGTTGCTGTTGTTGCTGCTATTGTTGCTACTATTGTTGTTGCTGCTGCTGTTGTTACTGTCGTTGCTGCTGTTGGTGCTACTATTGTTGCTGCTGTTGTTGCTGCTGCTGTTGTTGCTGCTGTTGTGTTGCTGCTGTTGTTGCTGCTGTTGTTACTGCTGCTGTTGCTGCTGTTGTGTTGCTGCTGTTGTTACTGCTGCTGTTGCTGCTGTTGTGTTGCTGCTGTTGTTGCTGCTGTTGTTACTGCTGCTGTTGTTGCTGCTGTTGCGTATGTACGTGTGTACTTTCACTTGAGTTTTACTCTTGACGTAGGGTTGAGTCTCAGCTCCTGGCCTCGCCTCTAACCCTCAAACAATAGTGACTCGCGCGTGCTGGTTCTTGGTCCCTGTCATGACTACTCTTGAAGCTGTGTATTAAGTTTGCCACCAACAACCCCTCCAACTCTCTCCTCTTGTTGACCACCTCATGACTCATGCCAGTGAAGGGCTCTTGATCCAAGGGATTTGTCATCCATTTTAGATCAGATGTGCTTGCCTGTATGGCCCCTACGGGTTTAGAGGTTTCTCATAAATATGACTTTACCATAATCATCTTTTTTGTTGTACCCATTTCTTAGTTTTCTTATCCTCTCCTCGTTTATTTCCCCTTTCTCTTGTTCTTCCTGTCTTCGTTTATTCTCCTTTCTCTTGTTCTTCCTGTCTTCGTTTATTCTCCTTTCTCTTGTTCTTCCTGTCCTCGTTTATTCCCATTTCTCTTGTTCTACCTGTCTTCGTTCATTCCCATTTCTCTTGTTCTTCCTGTCTTCGTTTATTCCCATTTCTCTTGTTCTTCCTGTCTTCGTTTATTCCCATTTCTCTTGTTCTTCCTGTCTTCGTTTATTCCCATTTCTCTTGTTCTTCCTGTCTTCGTTTATTCCCCGTCGTATTTTTGCTGACGTCAGCGGTAATTAAAGAATATTTTTTTGCTTTTATTATGAGCTGCCAATATTAATATATCGCCCGAGATGTAAAATATGAAATAAAAACGTGTAGCCCTGTCTGAGCTGTATCAGCAGGCTGTTTGTGCTCTCTTACACTGAGTTTTACAAGGTTAGGCTAAGGTTCCTAACTTTATTTACAAGGTAAGAGATGTTACCTACATCTCTCTCTCTCTCTCTCTCTCTCTCTGTCTCTCTCTCTCTCTTTGTGTGTGTGTGTCTCTCTCTCTCTTACACTGAGTTTTACAAGGTTAGACTAAGGTTCCTAACTTTATTTACAAGGTAAGAGATGTTACCTACATCTCTCTCTCTTACTCTCTCTCTCTCTCACATTAACCTTGCAGGCCACGTCCCGCCTTCCACATAAAGGCATCTCCTATATGTTGTAGCCTCAAGTCTTGCCTCTCTTACATGTATAAATATTTTCTTCTACAAGCCATGGTACACACTTGACTTGAATCTTAAGATGTGACTATGCATTTCTAGTGCTGCTTTGTGGGTAGTTGATGTGGGGAGGAGGCTTAGTAGTGGTGGTGGGGAGGAGGCTTAGTAGTGGTGGTGGGGAGGAGGCTTAGTAGTGGTGGTGGGGAGGAGGCTTAGTAGTGGTGGTGGTGGGGAGGAGGCTTAGTATTGGTAGTGGGGAGGAGGCGTAGTAGTGGTGGTGGTGGGGAGGAGGCTTAGTATTGGTAGTGGGGAGCAGGCTTAGTAGTGGTGGTGGGGAGGAGGCTTAGTAGTGGTGGTGTGGAGGAGGCTTAGTATTGGTAGTGGGGAGGAGGCTTAGTAGTGGTGGTGGGGAGTAGGCTTAGTAGTGGTGGTGGGGAGGAGGCTTAGTAGCGGTGGTGGTGAGGAGGAGGCTTAGTAGTGGTGGTGGGGAGGAGGCTTAGTATTGGTAGTGGGGAGGAGGCTTAGTAGTGGTGGTGGGGATGAGGCTTAGTATTGGTAGTGGGGAGGAGGCTTAGTAGTGGTGGTGGGGAGGAGGCTTAGTAGTGGTGGTGGGGAGGAGGCTTAGTAGTGGTGGTGGGGAGGAGGCTTAGTAGAGGTGGTGGGGAGGAGGCTTAGTAGTGGTGGTGGGGAGGAGGCTTAGTAGTGGTAGTGGGGAGGAGGCTTAGTATTGGTAGTGGGGAGTAGGCTTAGTAGTGGTGGGGAGGAGGCTTAGTAGTGGTGGGGAGGAGGTTTAGTAGTGGTGGTGGGGAGGAGGCTTAGTAGTGGTGGTGGGGAGGAGGCTTAGTAGTGGTGGTGGGGAGGAGGCTTAGTAGTGGTGGTGGGGAGGAGGCTTAGTAGAGGTGGTGGGGGTGGTGGGGAGGAGGCTTAGTAGTGGTGGTGGGGAGGAGGCTTAGTAGTGGTGGTGGGGAGGAGGCTTAGTATTGGTAGTGGGGAGGAGGCTTAGTAGTGGTGGTGGGGAGGAGGCTTAGTAGTGGTGGTGGGGAGGAGGCTTAGTATTGGTAGTGGGGAGCAGGCTTAGTAGTGGTGGTGGGGAGGAGGCTTAGTATTGGTAGTGGGGAGGAGGCTTAGTAGTGGTGGTGGGGAGGAGGCTTAGTAGTGGTGGGGAGGAGGCTTAGTAGTGGTGGGGAGGAGGTTTAGTATTGGTAGTGGGGAGCAGGCTTAGTAGTGGTGGTGGGGAGGAGGCTTAGTAGTGGTGGTGGGGAGGAGGCTTAGTATTGGTGGTGGGGAGGAGGCTTAGTAGTGGTGGTGGGGAGGAGGCTTAGTATTGGTAGTGGGGAGGAGGCTTAGTAGTGGTGGTGGGGAGGAGGCTTAGTATTGGTAGTGGGGAGGAGGCTTAGTATTGGTAGTGGGGAGGAGGCTTAGTAGTGGTGGTGGGGAGGAGGCTTAGTAGTGGTGGTGGGGAGGAGGCTTAGTATTAGTAGTGGGGAGCAGGCTTAGTAGTGGTGGTGGGGAGGAGGCTTAGTAGTGGTGGTGGGGAGGAGGCTTAGTAGTGGTGGTGGGGAGGAGGCTTAGTATTGGTAGTGGGGAGGAGGCTTAGTAGTGGTGGTGGGGAGGAGGCTTAGTATTGGTGGTGGGGAGGAGGCTTAGTATTGGTAGTGGGGAGCAGGCTTAGTAGTGGTGGTGGGGAGGAGGCTTAGTAGTGGTGGTGGGGAGGAGGCTTAGTATTGGTAGTGGGGAGGAGGCTTAGTAGTGGTGGTGGGGAGGAGGCTTAGTAGTGGTGGTGGTGGGGAGGTGGCTTAGTGGTCGTGGTGGGGAGGAGGCTTAGTATTGGTAGTGGGGAGGAGGCTTAGTAGTGGTGGTGGGGAGGAGGGTTAGTAGTGATGGTGGGGAGGAGGCTTAGTAGTGGTGGTGGGGAGGAGGCTTAGTAGTAGTAGTGGTGGTGGGGAGGAGGCTTAGTAGTGGTGGTGGGGAGAAGGCTTAGTATTGGTGGTGGGGATGAGGCTTAGTAGTGGTGGTGGGGAGGAGGCTTAGTAGTAGTAGTGGTGGTGGGGAGGAGGCTTAGTGGTGGTGGGGAGGAGGCTTAGTAGTAGTAGTGGTGGCGGGGAGGAGGCTTAGTAGTGGTGGTGGGGAGAAAGCTTAGTATTGGTGGTGTTGGGGAGGAGGCTTAGTAGTGGTGGTGGTGGGGATAAGGCTTAGTAGTGAAGGTGGTGGGGAGAAGGCTTAGTAGTAGTGGTGGGGAGGAGGCTTAGTAGTGGTGGTGGTTTGGAGAAGGCTTAGTAGTGGTGGTGGTGGGGAGAAGGCTTATTAGTGGTCGTGGTGGGGAGGAGGCTTAGTACTAGTGGTGGTGGTGGGGAGAAGGCTTAGTAGTGGTGGTGGTGGGGAGAAGGCTTAGTAGTGGTGGTGGTGGGGAGAAGGCTTAGTAGTGATGGTGGTGGGGAGAAGGTTTAGTAGTGGTGATGGGGAGGAGGGTTAGTGGTGGTGGTGGGGAGGAGGCTTAGTAGTGGTGGTGGGGAGGAGGGTTAGTATTTGTGGTGGGAAGAAGGCTTAGTAGTGGTGGTGGTGGGGAGGAGGCTTAGTAGTGGAGGTGTTGGGGAGAAGGCTTAGTAGTGGTGGTGGTTGGGAGGAGGCTTAGTAGTGGTGGTGGTGGGGAGAAGGCTTAGTAGTGGTGGTGGGGAGGAGGCTTAGTAGTGGTGGTGGTGGGGAGGAGGCTTAGTAGTGGTGGTGGTGGGGAGGAGGCTTAGTAGTGGTGGTGGGGAGGAGGCTTAGTAGTGGTGGTGGTGGGGAGGAGGCTTAGTAGTGGGGGTGGTGGGGAGGAGGCTTAGTAGTGGTGATGGGGAGGAGGCTCTGTAGTGGTGGTGGGGAGGAGGTTTAGTAGTGGTGGTGGTGGGGAGGTGGCTTAGTGGTGGTGGTGGGGAGGAGGCTTAGTAGTGGTGGTGGGGAGAAGGCTTAGTATTAGTAGTGGGGCGGAGGCTTAGTAGTGGTGGTGGGGAGGAGGCTTATTAGTGGTGGTGGGGAGGAGGCTTAGGAGTGGTGGTGCGGAGGAGGCTTAGTATTGGTAGTGGGGAGAAGGCTTAGTAGTGGTGATGGGGATGAGGCTTAGTAGTGGTGCTGGGGAGGAGGCTTAGTAGTGGTGGTGGGGAGGAGGCTTAGTAGTAGTAGTGGTGGTGGGGAAGAGGCTTAGTAGTGGTGGTGGTTTGGAGAAGGCTTAGTAGTGGTGGTGGTGGGGAGAAGGCTTATTAGTGGTCGTTGTGGGGAGGAGGCTTAGTAGTGGTGGTGGTGGGGAGGAGGCTTAGTAGTGGTGGTGGTGGGGAGAAGGCTTAGTAGTGGTGGTGGTGGGGAGAAGGCTTAGTAGTGATGTTGGTGGGGAGAAGGCTTAGTAGTTGTGGTGGTGGGGAGAAGGTTTAGTAGTGGTGATGAGGAGGAGGGTTAGTGGTGGTGGTGGGGAGGAGGCTTAGTAGTGGTGGTGGGGAGGAGGGTTAGTATTGGTGGTGGGGAGAAGGCTTAGTGGTGGTGGGGAGGAGGGTTAGTTTTGGTGGTGGGGAGAAGGCTTAGTAGTGGTGGTGGTGGTGGCGAGGAGGCTCAGTAGTGGTGGTGGGGAGGAGGGTTAGTATTGGTGGTGGGGAGAAGGCTTAGTAGTGGTGGTGGGGAGGAGGCTTAGTAGTGGTGGTGGGGAGGAGGGTTAGTATTGGCGGTGGGGAGAAGGCTTAGTAGTGGTGGTGGTGGGGAGGAGGCTCAGTAGTGGTGGTGGGGAGGAGGGTTAGTATTGGTGGTGGGGAGAAGGCTTAGTAGTGGTGGTGGTGGCGAGGAGGCTCAGTAGTGGTGGTGGGGAGGAGGGTTAGTATTGGTAGTGAGGAGGAGGCTTAGTAGTGGTGGTGGGGAGGAGTAGGCTTGGTAGTGGTGGTGGGGAGGAGTAGGCTTAGTAGTGGTGGTGGGGAGGAGTAGGCTTAGTAGTGGTGGTGGGGAGGAGGGTTAGTAGTGGTGGTGGGAAGGAGGCTCAGTAGTGGTGGTGGGGAGAAGGCTTAGTAGTGGTGGTGGGGAGGAGGGTTAGTAGTGGTGGGGAGGAGGCTCAGTAGTGGTGGTGGGGAGGAGGCTCAGTAGTGGTGGTGGGGAGGAGGCTCAGTAGTGGTGGTGGGGAGGAGGCTCAGTAGTGGTGGTGGGGAGGAGGCTCAGTAGTGGTGGTGGGGAAGAGGCTCAGTAGTGGTGGTGGGGAGGAGGCTTAGTAGTGGTGGTGGGGAGGAGGGTTAGTATTGGTGGTGGGGAGAAGGCTTAGTAGTATTGGTGGTGGGGAGGAGAGTTAGTACTGGTGGTGGGGAGGAGAGTTAGTATTGGTGGTGGGGAGGAGAGTTAGTGTTGGTTGTGGGGAGGAGAGTTAGTATTGGTGGTGGGGAGGAGAGTTAGTGTTGGTTGTGGGGAGGAGAGTTAGTATTGGTGGTGGGGAGGAGAGTTAGTGTTGGTTGTGGGGAGGAGGATAAAGAGAAGAGCTGTGACGTCAGATATAGTCAGTCTGCACTATATAGGTCAGATCTTAACAGGTGAACTATATTCTGGACAAGTTCGACTCGTGAGGAAAAATTCCCAGGGTAATTTTTGTGGCTTTTAAACATTATATTTTACAAATTATCAAGAACGTTGAAAAATTAATAAAGATTTTTGGTATTGACAAAAGCCACGAAATACTTTTTTTTTTTTTAACGCTTTTGTTAGATTATTTAGGAATTAATGACCCAACTACACAATTACGAGATTGAGATATAGGCAGACCCTCCTTTATAGCGCGTCTCTTTGTGACACTTTACTGCACTCCACTTTACTGAACTTGGCTTTACAGTGCTTTACTTTACTGAACTTGGCTTTACAGTGCTTCACTTTACTGAGCTTTGCTTTACTGAGCTTTGCTTTACAGTGCTTCACTTTACTGAGCTTCACTTTACTGAGCTTTGCTTTACAGTGCTTCACTTTACTGAGCTTCACTTTACTGAGCTTCACTTTACTGAGCTTTACTTTACTGAGCTTCACTTTACTGAGCTTCACTTTACTGAACTTTGCTTTACACCGCTTCACTTTACTAAACTTTGCTTTACAGTGCTTCACTTTACTGAACTTTGCTTTACAGTGCTTCACTTTACTGAACTTTGCTTTACAGTGCTTCACTTTACTGAACTTTGCTTTACAGTACTTCACTTTACAGTGCTTTACTTTACTGAACTTTGCTTTACAGTGCTTCACTTTACTGAACTTTGCTTTACAGTGCTTCACTTTACTGAACTTTGCTTTACAGCGCTTCACTTTACTAAACTTTGCTTTACAGTGCTTCACTTTACTGAACTTTGCTTTACAGTGCTTCACTTTACTGAACTTTACAGTGCTTCACTTTACTGAACTTTGCTTTACAGTACTTCACTTTACAGTGCTTCACTTTACAGTGCTTCACTTTACTGAACTTTGCTTTACAGTACTTCACTTTACAGTGCTTCACTTTACAGTGCTTCACTTTACTGAGCTTTGCTTTACAGTGCTTCACTTTACTGAGATTTGCTTTACAGTGCTTCACTTTACTGAGCTTTGCTTTACAGTGCTTCACTTTACTGAGATTTGCTTTACAGTGCTTCACTTTACTGAGCTTTGCTTTACAGTGCTTCACTTTACTGAACTTTGCTGTACAGTGCTTCACTTTACTGAACTTTGCTTTACAGTGCTTCACTTTACTGAACTTTGCTTTACAGTGCTTCACTTTACTGAGATTTGCTTTACAGTGCTTCACTTTACTGAGCTTTGCTTTACAGTGCTTCACTTTACTGAACTTTGCTTTACAGTGCTTCACTTTACTGAACTTTGCTTTACAGTGCTTCACTTTACTGAACTTTGCTTTACAGTGCTTCACTTTACTGAGCTTTGCTTTACAGTGCTTCACTTTACTGAGATTTGCTTTACAGTGCTTCACTTTACTGAGCTTTGCTTTACAGTGCTTCACTTTACTGAACTTTGCTTTACAGTGCTTCACTTTACTGAACTTTGCTTTACAGTGCTTCACTTTACTGAACTTTGCTTTACAGTGCTTCACTTTACTGAACTTTGCTTTACAGTGCTTCACTTTACTGAGCTTTGCTTTACAGTGCTTCACTTTACTGAACTTTGCTTTACAGTGCTTCACTTTACTGAACTTTGCTTTACAGTGCTTCACTTTACTGAACTTTGCTTTACAGTGCTTCACTTTACTGAACTTTGCTTTACAGTGCTTCACTTTACTGAATTTTGCTTTACAGTGCTTCACTTTACTGAGCTTTGCTTTACAGTGCTTCACTTTACTGAACTTTGCTTTACAGTGCTTCACTTTACTGAGCTTTGCTTTACAGTGCTTCACTTTACTGAGCTTTGCTTTACAGTGCTTCACTTTACTGAGCTTTGCTTTACAGTGCTTCACTTTACTGAACTTTGCTTTACAGCGCTTCACTTTACTGAACTTCACTTTACTGAACTTCACTTTACTGAGCTTTGCTTTACAGCGCTTCACTTTACTGAACTTCACTTTACTGAACTTTGCTTTACTGAACTTTGCTTTACTGAACTTCACTTTACTGAACTTCACTTTACTGAACTTTGCTTTACTGAACTTCGCTTTACTGAACTTTGCTTTACAGTGCTTCACTTTACTGAACTTTGCTTTACTGAACTTCACTTTACTGAACTTCACTTTACTGAACTTTGCTTTACAGTGCTTCACTTTACTGAACTTTGCTTTACAGTGCTTCACTTTACTGAACTTTGCTTTACAGTCCTTCACTTTACTGAACTTTGCTTTACAGCGCTTCACTTTACTGAACTTTGCTTTACAGTGCTTCACTTTACTGAACTTTGCTTTACAGTGCTTCACTTTACTGAACTTTGCTTTACAGTGCTTCACTTTACTGAACTTTGCTTTACAGCGCTTCACTTTACTGAACTTTGCTTTACAGTGCTTCACTTTACTGAACTTTGCTTTACAGTGCTTCACTTTACTGAACTTTGCTTTACAGTGCTTCACTTTACTGAACTTTGCTTTACAGTGCTTCACTTTACTGAACTTTGCTTTACAGCGCTTCACTTTACTGAACTTTGCTTTACAGTGCTTCACTTTACTGAACTTTGCTTTACAGCGCTTCACTTTACAGTGCTTCACTTTACAGCGCTTCACTTTACAGCGCTTCACTTTACAGCGCTTCACTTTACTGAACTTTGCTTTACAGTGCTTCACTTTACTGAACTTTGCTTTACAGTGCTTCACTTTACAGCGCTTCACTTTACTGAACTTTGCTTTACAGTGCTTCACTTTACTGAACTTTGCTTTACAGTGCTTCACTTTACTGAACTTTGCTTTACAGTGCTTCACTTTACTGAACTTTGCTTTGCAGTGCTTCACTTTACAGTGCTTCACTTTACTGAACTTTGCTTTACAGCGCTTCACTTTACTGAACTTTGCTTTACAGAGCTTCACTTTACAGTGCTTCACTTTACTGAACTTTGCTTTACAGCACTTCACTTTACTGAACTTTGCTTTACAGTGCTTCACTTTACAGCGCTTCACTTTACTGAACTTTGCTTTACAGTGCTTCACTTTACAGTGCTTCACTTTACTGAACTTTGCTTTACAGCGCTTCACTTTACTGAACTTTGCTTTACAGCGCTTCACTTTACTGAACTTTGCTTTACAGTGCTTCACTTTACTGAACTTTGCTTTACAGCGCTTCACTTTACTGAACTTTGCTTTACAGTGCTTCACTTTACTGAGCTTTGCTTTACAGCGCTTCACTTTACGGCGTTCCCCTAATACCACAGTTTTCAATTATAACCATTCTTCATTAGTGTAAACATGTGGGAGCTGGTGCCTGCTGCAGTGTACCTGCTGACTGCTGCAGTGTACCTGCTGACTGCTGCAGTGTACCTGCTGACTGCTAGGCAACAAGCAGGTGTCGCCAGACTACCTCATACGTCTCACCCCCGCCCAGGAACCATCCCGGTTCCTTTGCTTGTGAGCTGAATGGGCTACCACTGAACTAATATGATATTCTCAGGGCTCAACCTGTGTGGTACTTGTCCTTCTCCTGGCACTATTGTGTATTACTGCCAGTGGCACTGTCTGGTCAGTACTGAGCCTGGCCTCTGTCTCTCACTACACTGAGAAACCTTTACTCTGGTTGTTTTTAAACCTGTTATGGAGGTTTTTAAACCTTTGTTATGGAGGTTTTGGAATCTTCCTTATGGAGGTTTTGGAACCTTCCTTATGGAGGTTTTGGAACCTTCCTTATGGAGGTTTTGGAACCTTCCTTATGGAGGTTTTTAAACCTTTATGGAGGTTTTTAAACCTTTGGTATGGAGGTTTTTAAACCTTTGTTATGGAGGTTTTTTAAACCTTTGTTATGGAGGTTTTTTAAACCTTTGTTATGGAGGTTTTTTAAACCTTTGTTATGGAGGTTTTTTAAACCTTTGTTATGGAGGTTTTGGAACCTTTGTTATTGAGGTTTTTCCGCGATGCTAATTTATAATGAAAATATTTTCGTTATTTCTAAGTTAGGTTGGTTTAGGCTAGGATAAGTTAGACTAGGATTAGCTATGCTAGGATTAGGTTAGGTCAAGTTATGTTAGGATTAGTTAGGCTACGATTACCTATGCTAAGGTTAGGTCAAGTTATGTTAGGATTAGTTAGGCTAGGATTAGACCAGGTCTGGACTGGGACACGGGGGCGTCGACCCCCGGAACACCCTCCAGATGGATCCCAAGTATGACTGGTCACGCTAGTATCAGGCTAGAATAATTACGTTTTACACACTTGTCAAATTGTACAGTGAATGTGCTTCTTGTGGCAGCAGCGAGGTGTGTGGGCGTGACGCAGTGTGTGGGCGTGACGCAGTGTGTGGGCGTGACGCAGTGTACGTTGTACTGGGAATGTTTTGTTACCGGTGGTGAGAGAATGTTGGTCCTGGACGTGAACATGAGAGAATGTTGCTCCTGGACGTGAACATGAGGGAATGTTGGTCCTGGACGTGAACATGAGGGAATGTTGGTCCTGGACGTGAACATGAGAGAATGTTGCTCCTGGACGTGAACATGAGGGAATGTTGCTCCTGGACGTGAACATGAGAGAATGTTGCTCCTGGACGTGAACATGAGAGAATGTTGGTCCTGGACGTGAACATGAGAGAATGTTGGTCCTGGACGTGAACATGAGAGAATGTTGGTCCTGGACGTGAACATGAGAGAATGTTGGTCCTGGACGTGAACATGAGAGAATGTTGGTCCTGGACGTGAACATGAGAGAATGTTGGTCCTGGACGTGAACATGAGAGAATGTTGGTCCTGGACGTGAACATGAGAGAATGTTGGTCCTGGACGTGAACATGAGAGAATGTTGGTCCTGGACGTGAACATGAGAGAATGTTGGTCCTGGACGTGAACATGAGAGAATGTTGGTCCTGGACGTGAACATGAGAGAATGTTGGTCCTGGACGTGAACATGAGGGAATGTTGGTCCTGGACGTGAACATGAGAGAATGTTGGTCCTGGACGTGAACATGAGGGAATGTTGGTCCTGGACGTGAACATGAGGGAATGTTGGTCCTGGATGTGAACATGAGAGAATGTTGGTCCTGGACGTGAACATGAGGGAATGTTGGTCCTGGACGTGAACATGAGGGAATGTTGGTCCTGGACGTGAACATGAGGGAATGTTGGTCCTGGACGTGAACATGAGAGAATGTTGGTCCTGGACGTGAACATGAGGGAATGTTGGTCCTGGACGTGAACATGAGAGAATGTTGGTCCTGGACGTGAACAAACTGAAAGTAGTTTTGGTGCAAGAGGAGACATGGGCGGTGCTTAAATGTTAGATCGTTAAGTAAACATGAGACTGGTGTCCTGTATGTTGAGGGGGAGGGGGAGGGGGTGAGGTGGTGGGGGTGGAGGGTGAATGTTTATACCACAGCTGTGACTGCTTCGCATATATGTTTATGGGCCCCACCACATGTTTCTCTCTCTCTCTCTCTCTCTCTCTCTCTCTCTCTCTCTCTCTCTCTCTCAAAAAGCTATCGTACACCTGACTAATAACATAAGCTCAACTCAGAACGCTGCACTTGCCCCCGTACCTACACACACATGGGGCCAGGAGCTGAGTCTCGACCCCTGCAACCACAATTAGGCGAGTACACACACATATATATATATGTCTATATATACATGTATATATATATATATATATATATATATATATATATATATATATATATATATATATATATATATATATATATATATTTATATATATATATATATATATATATATATATATATATATATATATATATATATATATATATATATATATATATATAATTGTGTGTGTGTATGTCGTGCCGAATAGATAAAACTTGCGATTTTGGCCTAAATAGCAACGCTCTTCTTGCCGAATAAGACAAGCGAAAATTTGTGTATGCAATAATTTCGCAAAAATCATTCTGAACCTAACGAAAAAAATATTTCATTGTTTGTTTATTATTAAATTATTGTAAACTTATGTAAAATATATTTAGTTGGGTTAAACAAAAATTAAATTACGCTTATCATAATAAGGTTAAGTAAGTTTTCTAAGGTTCTTTTGGTACAAAATTACTAATTTTTACATTAACATAAATGAAAAAAATATATCTTTAAACGTAAAAGAGAAAATTTTAGAAAAGAATTTTAAATGAGTTCTTGATAATTGACCAGTTTTACCTATTCGGCACGACATATATAAATACACACACACACACATATATAATATATATATATATATATATATATATATATATATATATATATATATATATATATATATATATATATATATATATATATATGCGCAATAAGATTACAGTAAACAGGTGAAATCACAATATGCAGAACAACTACTGTGAAAAAAATAGTGAAATTCCAAGCTCTTTCGCGACTTTTCACATTATCAAGGAACTACAATATATGTATATATATATATATGTATATATATATATATATATATATATATATATATATATATATATATATATATATATATATATATATATATATATATATATATATATATATATATATAAGTCGTGTCGAATATGTAAAACTGGTCAATTAGCAAGAACTCATTTAAAATTAAGTCCTTTCTAAAATTTTCTCTTGTAGGTTTAAAGATATATTTTCTTCATTAATGTTGATGTAAAAAATTATAATTTTGCACCAAAAGGAACTTAGAAAACTTACCTAACCTTATTATAACAAGAGCAATTTATTTTAGCCTAACCCAACTAAATATATTTTAGATTTGTTTACAGTAATTTAATACTAAACAAACACAGTGAAATATATTTTTTTCGTTAGGTTCAGAATTATTTTGGCGAAATTATTGCATACACAAATTTTCACTTGTCCTATATGGCAAGATGAACGTTGCTATTTAAGCCAAGATCGCAAGTTCTGCCTATTCGGCACGACATATATATATATATATATATATATATATATATATATATATATATATATATATATATATATATATATATAGTATTTATATACTTTATTAAGAAGTGGAATCACCTTGGCCAGAGTAAAGGCAACGAAGTTAATGTGATTAACGAAGATTGCACAGCAGTTGAAGACAGACTTGAGAGTAATGAACCGTGATGAGGTCACCTTGCTCGACCCTGGAGTGTAACTTGACAACTCTGCTTGTTATTGCTTTTTGTGGAGATGATGTCTAGTACAGAGTGGTGGCAAGAAGCAAGTTATTTCTAGAAGGACGTAAATACTGTCTCAAATGATGGAAGGTTGTAAGATCGTGAGAGAGATTAATCTTTAGTATTACGTTCTGGTAGGTACTGCTGCAAGGGTGTACATGGGAGTACGTAGGAGTATATGGGAAAGAGAGATAGCAAAGTACTTGGAAATCCACACCGAGGCTATCTACTGAGATCTTTCTGCCTAGATTAAGGACTATCTTGTACTATCTTGGTGTGTAAAAGAGAGCGAGAGCCAGGCAGCTTGACACTGACACACAATCAGGCACACACAAATATAGACAGCACACACACACACACACACACACACACACACACACACACACACACACACACACACACACACACACACACACACACACACACACACACACACATGGGTGGTTTCAATCACAAGGAAATTGACTGGGAAAACCTGGAGCCCCATGGGGGTCCCGAAACATGGAGAGCCAAGATGATGGATGTGGTACTGGAAAACCTCATACATCAACATGTTAGAGACACTACCAGAGAGAGAGGAGAGGATAAACCAGCTAGACTGGACCTTGTATTCACAATGAGTAGTTCGGACATCGAGGGTATCATGTATGAAAGGCCCCTGGGAGCTAGTGATCATGTGGTTCTGTGCTTCGACTACATAGTTGAGCTCCAAGTGGAGAGAGTAGCAGGAATAGGCTGGGAAAAACCAAACTACAAAAGGGGGAACTACTCAGGCATGAGGAACTTCCTTCAAGACATTCAGTGGGAGAGGGAACTGACAGGAAAACCAGTACAAGAAATGATGGACAATGTAGCAACAAAATGCAAGGAGGCAGAGGAGAGGTTTGTTCCCAAGGGAAACAGAAATAATGGGAAGAACAGAACGAGTCCTTGGTTCACCCAAAGGTGTAGGGAGGCAAAAACTAGGTGTACTAGAGAATGGAAAAGGTACAGAAGACAGAGAACTCAGGAAAATAAAGAAATCAGCCGAAGAGCCAGAAACGAATATGCACAGATAAGAAGGGAGGCTCAGAGACAATATGAAAATGACATAGCATCAAAAGTAAAGACTGACCCGAAGCTGTTGTACAGCCACATCAGGAGGAAAACAACAGTCAAGGACCAGGTAATCAGACTGAGGAAGGGTGATGGGGAATTCACAAGAAACGACCAAGAGGTATGTCAGGAGCTCAACACAAGATTTAAAGAGGTATTTACAGTGGAAAGCAGTAGGACTCCAGGAAATCAGAACAGGGGGGCACACCAGAAAGTGCTGGATGAGGTACATATAACCAAGGAGGAGGTGAAGAAGCTGCTATGCGAACTTGACACCTCAAAGGCGGTGGGACCAGACAACATCTCTGCATGGGTCCTTAAAGAGGGAGCAGAGATATTGTGTGAGCCATTAACAAAGATCTTCAACACATCATTTGAAACTGGGCAACTCCCTGAGGTATGGAAAATGGCAAATGTAGTCCCAATTTTTAAAACGGGAGACAGACATGCTGCACTAAACTACAGACCTGTATCACTAACGTGTATAGTATGCAAGGTCATGGAGAAGATCATCAGGAGGAGAGTGGTGGGGCACCTGGAAAGAAACAAGTGTATAATTGACAACCAGCAGGGTTTCAGGGAAGGAAAATCCTGTGTCACAAACGTACTAGAGTTTTATGACAAGGTGACAGAAGTATGACAAGAGAGAGAGGGGTGGATCGACTGCATATTTTTGGACTGCAAGAAGGCCTTCGACACAGTTCCTCACAAGAGGTTACTGCAAAAGCTAGAGGATCAGGCATACATAACAGGAAAGGCACTGCAATGGATCAGAGAATACCTGACAGGGAGGCAACAACGAGTCATGGTACGCGACGAGGTGTCAGAGTGGGCGCCTGTGACAAGCGGGGTTCCACAGGGGTCAGTCCTAGGACCTGTGCTGTTCTTGGTATATGTGAACGACATAACGGAAGGGATAGACTCAGAAGTGTCCTTGTTTGCAGATGATGCGAAGTTAATGAGAAGAATCAGATCGGATGAGGATCAGGCAGGACTACAAAGAGACCTGGACAGGCTACAAGCCTGGTCCAGCAACTGGCTCCTTGAATTTAACCCTGCCAAATGCAAAGTCATGAAGATTGGGGAAGGGCAAAGAAGACCGCAGACACAATATAGTTTAGATGGCCAAAGACTGCAAACCTCACTCAAGGAAAAAGATCTGGGGGTGAGCATAACACCGAGCATATCTCCTGAGGCGCACATCAATCAGATAACTGCTGCAGCATACGGGCGCCTGGCAAACCTACGGATAGCGTTCCGATACCTCAGTAAGGATTCGTGTAAGACTCTGTATACCATTTACGTCAGGCCCATACTGGAGTATGCAGCACCAGTTTGGAATCCACACCTAGTCAAGCACGTCAAGAAATTAGAGAAAGTGCAAAGGTTTGCAACAAGACTAGTCCCAGAGCTACGGGGATTGTCCTACGAAGAAAGGTTGAGGGAAATCGGCCTGACGACACTGGAGGACAGGAGGGTCAGGGGAGACATGATAACGACATATAAAATACTGCGCGGAATAGACAAGGTGGACAAAGACGGGATGTTCCAGAGATGGGACACAGACACAAGAGGTCACAATTGGAAGTTGAAGACTCAGATGAATCAAAGGGATGTTAGGAAGTATTTCTTCAGTCATAGAGTAGTCAGGCCGTGGAATAGCCTAGAAAGTAACGTAGTGGAGGCGGGAACCATACATAGTTTTAAGGCGAGGTATGATAGAGCTCATGGGGCAGGGAGAGAGAGGACCTAGTAGCAATCAGTGATGAGGCGGGGCCAGGAGCTGTGACTCGACCCCTGCAACCACAAATAGGTATTCACACACACACACACACACACACACACACACACACACACACACACACACACACACACACACACACACACACACACACACACACACACTCAGGGAGAGTGACCTAGTAGCGATCAGTGAAGAGGCGGGGCCAGGAGCTCGGACTCGACCCCCGCAACCTCAACTAGGTGAGTACAACTAGGTGAGTACACACACACACACACACCCACACCCACACCCACTAACAATACACACACACACACACACACACACACCCACTCACTCACACACACACACACACACACACACACACACACACACACACACACACACACACACACACACACACACACACACACACACACACACACACACACACACCTGTGTGTATTCATCTATGTTCGTGTTCATGTGTCACCTGTTTGCGTGTTTGTGTACATATTCACTTGTACATGTTCAGCTGTGCTTATGTTCACTTGTGTCAGTGTTCACCTCGGCACACGTGGTTGCAGTGGAAAATTGAGGGTGTCGAGCTCAGCACGTGCCGTGTTGCTCACAATATTGCAGAGGAAATTGATCAGCATGTTGCAGATTATAGCCGGTTGTAATGACTAACACAATGATATATGTTAGGCTTTGTTGAGCCACTTCTGAGAGAGAGGGGGGAGAGAGAGAGAATATATATATATTTTTTCCCAGTAAAAGTAGGCCTTAGACAAGGATGTGTGATGTCACCGTGGTTGTTTAATATATTTATAGATGGGGTTGTAAGAGAAGTAAATGCGAGGGTCTTGGCAAGAGGCGTGGAGTTAAAAGATAAAGAATCACACACAAAGTGGGAGTTGTCACAGCTGCTCTTTGCCGATGACACTGTGCTCTTGGGAGATTCTGAAGAGAAGTTGCAGAGATTGGTGGATGAATTTGGTAGGGTGTGCAAAAGAAGAAAATTAAAGGTGAATACAGGAAAGAGTAAGGTTATGAGGATAACAAAAAGATTAGGTGATGAAAGATTGAATATCAGATTGGAGGGAGAGAGTATGGAGGAGGTGAACGTATTCAGATATTTGGGAGTGGACGTGTCAGCGGATGGGTCTATGAAAGATGAGGTGAATCATAGAATTGATGAGGGAAAAAGAGTGAGTGGTGCACTTAGGAGTCTGTGGAGACAAAGAACTTTGTCCTTGGAGGCAAAGAGGGGAATGTATGAGAGTATAGTTTTACCAACGCTCTTATATGGGTGTGAAGCGTGGGTGATGAATGTTGCAGCGAGGAGAAGGCTGGAGGCAGTGGAGATGTCATGTCTGAGGGCAATGTGTGGTGTGAATATAATGCAGAGAATTCGTAGTTTGGAAGTTAGGAGGAGGTGCGGGATTACCAAAACTGTTGTCCAGAGGGCTGAGGAAGGGTTGTTGAGGTGGTTCGGACATGTAGAGAGAATGGAGCGAAACAGAATGACTTCAAGAGTGTATCAGTCTGTAGTGGAAGGAAGGCGGGGTAGGGGTCGGCCTAGGAAGGGTTGGAGGGAGGGGGTAAAGGAGGTTTTGTGTGCGAGGGGCTTGGACTTTCAGCAGGCATGCGTGAGCGTGTTTGATAGGAGTGAATGGAGACAAATGGTTTTTAATACTTGACGTGCTGTTGGAGTGTGAGCAAAGTAACATTTATGAAGGGATTCAGGGAAACCGGCAGGCCGGACTTGAGTCCTGGAGATGGGAAGTACAGTGCCTGCACTCTGAAGGAGGGGTGTTAATGTTGCAGTTTAAAAACTGTAGTGTAAAGCACCCTTCTGGCAAGACAGTGATGGAGTGAATGATGGTGAAAGTTTTTCTTTTTCGGGCCACCCTGCCTTGGTGGGAATCGGCCGGTGTGATAATAAAAAAAAATAATATAAAAATATATATATATATATATATATATATATATATATATATATATATATATATATATATATATATATATATATATATATATATAATTATATCGACTAGTGTCTTGGACAAATGGTGACTACGTACGTAATACGACAATAACAACCACCCACCAGGAACACCCACCAATAACACCCACCACCAACACACTACGAGCAAGATCACCCGTCAAGACCTGCACGTGTGAACGCAGGTGTTTAATCTAGTACACAGGTGTTACCAGATCAGGTCACAGATGCTGTAATCTCATTTACAGGCAACCATGTTGGTCTTCTCCATTTTCTTCTTCATATATGCGTGTGTGTGTGTGTGTGTGTGTGTGTGTGTGTGTGTGTGTGTGTGTGTGTGTGTGTGTGTGTGTGTGTGTATATTTATATATATCTATATATATATATATATATATATATATATATATATATATATATATATATAATTATTATTAACACATCGGCCGTCTCCCACCAAGGCAGGGTGGCCCGAAAAAACACTTTCACCATCATTCACTCCATCACTGTCTTGCCAGAGGCGCACTTACACTACACTTATAAAATTGCAACGTTAACACCCCTCCTTATTTTATTTTCAATAAAGTACAACACATTATTGTGGGTAGTAAGTATTAAATATCAGAAGCGTCTAGAATAGTGGAGATTTTTCTCTTGTTCGTTTTTATTGCGCCGTTAAATCCGGATGTTAAATCCGGATAAGATAAACACATCCTCGAACGCGGGAATCCGGAGGAAACTCGAGGGTAGTCCTGCGTCACAGCCTCTGGGGTTTACCGCACTTGTTTTGTCAGAAAAATCCTTGTAAGTTTTTAATCTCGTGGCACATTCCATTTTTTTCCATTTTCTTGTTTTACGACGTTACAAACAACTACAAAATTCATTTAGCACTAATTGATGTAGTTAGTCTTGATTGACTAACTACATTGACTCCAGGCTGAGGGACTGATTACCTCAATCTCCTTCTGATCTTCACCATTCTTCTTTGGACTGATGAAGCCACTGTGTGGCGAAACGTTTCCACAGTAAAGATACCCAAGTGCTGCACATGTGTGTAATTTATCAACTTGTGGGTTCTCTGAACCGTATATCTAACACTGGTTAATGCAGTTGTGAACCTTCACGAGTGTCACAACACTCTTGGTAAACTTAAAATCATCAATTCGAGAGCCTCGTGAGATCGATGATTGTTTAGGGTAAGACTCAGTGGCAGTGGGACACCATCGCACATAGGGATAACAATGTTATAACGACGTTTCCGTCCTATTCGGACCATTAACTGATCACATTAACACATCTTCGTGTGTTATTGTGACTAGTTAATGGTCCAGGTCGGAGCGAAACGTCGTTATAAGCTTCTTAAATATATCTTATTTATGGGTTGTGTATTGTTCTAGTCACGGTATTGCGCTTCTCTGTTCTTAATGGGATATCTGTTCTTATTGTACATCCTGTATATAAGGATTTTGAAGCTCGGATCTTAAAAGATTATTCGGTACAAATCCTTCGCTCCAACATGTGTAGGAGTTACGGTAGTGTATTTACCATTTCCAGGAACTCGCTGGCATAACCATAGCTGTATCGTGTAGTTCTGTCGTCGTGTCTGCTTATTTGTAGCGAATGAATGAGAGAACGTCGCTCGACTGGTGGTGGACACTTGTCCAGTAACTGTAACAGAGAATGCTGCATCATTTCCAGTATTTGTAGCCGGCAGTTGTGCTGTGTCTGGCAGGAGAGAGGTGTAACTACGTGTCCACGACGTAACACTGCTATATGATGGAGCTTAGTACAGAAATATTAGTTTTTGTCTGTGTCTGTCTCTTGTCTCTCTCTCTCTCTCTCTCTCTCTCTCTCTCTCTCTCTCTCTCTCTCTCTCTCTCTCTCTCTCTCTCTGGAACTATATACGTACACTAAAGCTTAATTGCTATTTATTTTGTTTTGTAAATACAGTTTAAAAAACATCATTGAAAATTAAACAGCATGTGGAATGACCCTCTCATTACATGCTATACAATTTTACATGGACATTTTTCAATCGCATTTGCAAAAAAAAAAAAAAATCAAACTATATAGGGAAGCTATATAAGATGCCAATATACAGCCTGCAGGAGAGATGATTCTTTACTCCCTTATTTATAGTTGCAGGGGTCGAGGCACAGCTCCCGTGTGCCTGGGTTGGTGTAAGATCCATGCATAGCGGTAGAAGTTACACTCATTGGTCCCTAGACCTCTTCCTTGTGGATCATACTTGTTGTGGGGGATTAGATTTCTACCTCCGCAGTGGCTAGTTTATTGTGTACCTCGTATCCATCCTGTGGATGGTAGTGGCTAGTTTATTGTGTACCTCGTATCCATCCTGTGGATGGTAGCGGCTAGTTTATTGTGTACCTCGTATCCATCCTGTGGATGGTAGTGGCTAGTTTATTGTGTACCTCGTATCCATCCTGTGGATGGTAGTGGCTAGTTATTGTGTACCTCGTATCCATCCTGTGGATGGTAGTGGCTAGTTTATTGTGTACCTCGTATCCATCCTGTGGATGGTAGTGGCTAGTTTATTGTGTACCTCGTATCCATCCTGTGGATGGTAGTGGCTAGTTTATTGTGTACCTCGTATCCATCCTGTGGATAATAGTGGCTATTTTGTGAGAACCTAGTAAGTGTTAAGGGACCACGACTTATCAACACCCTGCATAAGGGAGGATCACTAACCCCCCCCCCCCCAGCTGTCTTCAAGAAGGAAGGCGACAAATTTCTTACGTAAGTTCGTGATCAACGGTGCTGTGAGGCATATGTTGGACTGCGGGCGGCGGCATGTACTTACAGCCTGATGGATCAGGCCAGCAACCAGAAGGCCTGGTCTAGGACCGGGCCACGGGGGCGTTGACTCCTAGAATCGACTGTAACAACCCCCCCCACCTACACCACAACCGCTCTACCTCCCACATAACACATACCGAGCCAACAATAACATATAACACAAACACATCTCTACATATTGAAAATGGTTCAGCGTCGTACCGAACAATTACAACTGGAACAAAAGCACAGTTCTTTAATCCATATCTTGCAGAATGTCAGATAACAGGGAAATATGTTACGAACTTCTGGATGAGTGAGGATAACCGTCTTGTGTACACGGAAAATGATTATATATATATATATATATATATATATATATATATATATATATATATATATATATATATATATATGCAAACAATCGCAGACGGGCAATCTTAACTATGCAGGACAAGCCACGGATGAGGGGGGGGCACTTCTTAGTGCGTCATCAGGAGCTGTGCAATGTTGCAAGGGAGCAACCAAAGCAGGAGAGAGGTCTCAGAGCACCGTAGGTGTCACCGTCCACGGTTACCCTTAGACTGGGTTAGTGGTCGGTGCCAACCCCACCCTACCATCATATATATAGATGAATGGTATGTATATGTAGTGCCGAATAGGTAAAACTTGCGATTTTTGGCTTAAATAACAATGATCTTCTTGCCGAATAAGGCGAGCGAAAATTTGTGTATGCGATAATTTCGCAAAAATCATTCTGAACCTAACGAAAAAAATATATTTCATTAAGTTTATTATTAAATTATTGTAAACTTATCTAAAAGAAATTTAGTTGGATTAGGCTAAATTAAATTGCGCTTGTTATAATAAGGTTAGGTAAATTTTCTAAGGTTCTTTTGATACTAAATTATAATTTTTTACATTAACATAAATGAAAAAAATATATCCTTAAACGTATAAGAGAAAATTTTAGAAAGGGCTTAATTTTAAATGAATTCTTGCTAATTGGCCAATTTTACCTATTCGACACGACGTATATATTTGCGCAAAATAACCATAGGGAAAGTTGAATGATAGCTCTAGGCATTTCGTGTTGCAATCAACATGTCACGAGCTTCCAGTGTTGCAGAAATCCAGATTGGTATTAAAGTCTTGTATATAAGCGGTCCTGTATACTTTGTATGTTGTATACTTTATGTATGTTGTACAGAGCAGGTGGATACAAGGCGGCTTCCTTAGGTACCCACCATCACCTGCTACTTACAGTATCCCCTACCACCTCATCACCTGCTACTTACAGTATCCCCTACCACCTCATCACCTGCTACTTACAGTATCCCCTCCCACCTCATCACCTGCTACTTACAGCATCCACTACCACCTCATCACCTGCTACTTACAGTATCCACTACCACCTCATCACCTGCTACTTACAGTATCCACTACCACCTCATCACCTGCTACTTACAGTATCCACTACCACCTCATCACCTGCTAATTACAGTATCCACTACCACCTCATCACCTGCTACTTACAGTATCCCCTACCACCTCATCACCTGCTACTTACAGTATCCCCTACCACCTCATCACCTGCTACTTACAGTATCCCCTACCACCTCATCACCTGCTACTTACAGTATCCCCTACCACCTCATCACCTGCTACTTACAATATCCCCTACCACCTCATCACCCTCCTCCCCTCCCTCTTCTTCCAGTCTGTTGCCTTGTTACCCTCCTAACGTACCCCCCTACCCTTCAAGGCTGGCCTTAATGACCTTGTAATTAATTACTGGTCATTACTGCGGTGCCCGGAGGTGCTCTGGGGGTAAGTTGGGAGTGATGGTGGGGAGTAATGGAAGAAAGAGGGAAGGGGAGGAGGAGGAAAGGGAAAGTTGGAGAGGATCCCGCTTGTGGTCTCACTATTGTGGAAATTCTAGCAACCTGGGAAGTCATTACGAAGGATAGGTGGGTTGGCCTGGCTTGTATGAGAGAGCGTGGCTTGCTAAGTCCATGGTGTTGTGACGTGGATTGAAGTACAGTAGGCCTACTGGAGGGAAGGTCGTCTTTACTACAGTAGGCCTACTGGAGGGAAGGTCGTCTTTACTACGGTAGGTCTCCTGGAGGGAAGGTCTTTACTACAGTAGGTCTCCTGGAGGGAAGGTCGTCTTTACTACAGTAGGCCTCCTGGAGGGAAGGTAGTCTTTACTACGGTAGGCCTAATGGAGGGAAGGTCGTCTTTACTACGGTAGGCCTAATGGAGGGAAGGTCGTCTTTACTACAGTAGGTCTCCTGGAGGGAAAGTCGTCTTTACTACAGTAGGTCTCCTGGAGGGAAGGTCGTCTTTACTACAGTAGGTCTCCTGGAGGGAAAGTCGTCTTTACTACAGTAGGTCTCCTGGAGGGAAAGTCGTCTTTACTACAGTACGTCTCCTGGAGGGAAGGTCGTCTTTACTACAGTAGGTCTCCTGGAGGGAAAGTCGTCTTTACTACAGTACGTCTCCTGGAGGGAAGGTCGTCTTTACTACAGTAGGCCTCCTGGAGGGAAGGTCGTCTTTACTACGGTAGGCCTAATGGAGGGAAGGTCGTCTTTACTACGGTAGGCCTAATGGAGGGAAGGTCGTCTTTACTACAGTAGGTCTCCTGGAGGGAAGGTCGTCTTTACTACAGTAGGTCTCCTGGAGGGAAGGTCGTCTTTACTACAGTAGGTCTCCTGGAGGGAAAGTCGTCTTTACTACAGTAGGTCTCCTGGAGGGAAGGTCGTCTTTACTACAGTAGGTCTCCTGGAGGGAAAGTCGTCTTTACTACAGTAGGCCTCCTGGAGGGAAGGTCGTCTTTACTACAGTAGGTCTCCTGGAGGGAAAGTCGTCTTTACTACAGTAGGTCTCCTGGAGGGAAGGTCGTCTTTACTACAGTAGGCCTCCTGGAGGGAAGGTCGTCTTTACTACGGTAGGCCTAATGGAGGGAAGGTCGTCTTTACTACAGTAGGTCTCCTGGAGGGAAGGTCGTCTTTACTACGGTAGGTCTCCTGGAGGGAAGGTCGTCTTTACTACAGTAGGTCTGGAGGGAAGGTCGTCTTTACTACAGTAGGCCTCCTGGAGGGAAGGTCGTCTTTACTACGGTAGGCCTAATGGAGGGAAGGTCGTCTTTACTACAGTAGGTCTCCTGGAGGGAAGGTCGTCTTTACTACAGTAGGTCTCCTGGAGGGAAGGTCGTCTTTACTACAGTAGGTCTCCTGGAGGGAAGGTCGTCTTTACTACAGTAGGTCTCCTGGAGGGAAGGTCGTCTTTACTACAGTAGGTCTCCTGGAGGGAAGGTCGTCTTTACTACAGTAGGTCTCCTGGAGGGAAGGTCGTCTTTACTACAGTAGGTCTCCTGGAGGGAAGGTCGTCTTTACTACAGTAGGTCTCCTGGAGGGAAGGTCGTCTTTACTACAGTAGGTCTCCTGGAGGGAAGGTCGTCTTCACTACAGTAGGTCTCCTGAAGGGAAGGTCGTCTTTACTACAGGTAGGTCTCCTGGAGGGAAGGTCGTCTTTACTACAGTAGGTCTCCTGGAGGGAAGGTCGTCTTTACTACAGTAGGTCTCCTGGAGGGAAGGTCGTCTTTACTACGGTAGGTCTCCTGGAGGGAAGGTCGTCTTTACTACAGTAGGTCTCCTGGAGGGAAGGTCGTCTTTACTACAGTAGGTCTCCTGGAGGGAAGGTCGTCTTTACTACAGTAGGTCTCCTGGAGGGAAGGTCGTCTTTACTACAGTAGGTCTCCTGGAGGGAAGGTCGTCTTTACTACAGTAGGTCTCCTGGAGGGAAGGTCGTCTTTACTACAGTAGGCCTCCTGGAGGGAAGGTCGTCTTTACAGTAGGTCTCCTGGAGGGAAGGTCGTCTTTACTACAGTAGGTCTCCTGGAGGGAAGGTCGTCTTTACTACAGTAGGTCTCCTGGAGGGAAGGTCGTCTTTACTACAGTAGGTCTCCTGGAGGGAAGGTCGTCTTTACTACAGTAGGTCTCCTGGAGGGAAGGTCGTCTTTACTACAGTAGGTCTCCTGGAGGGAAGGTCGTCTTTACTACAGTAGGCCTCCTGGAGGGAAGGTCGTCTTTACTACAGTAGGCCTACTGGAGGGAAGGTCGTCTTTACTACAGTAGGCCTCCTGGAGGGAAGGTCGTCTTTACTACAGTAGGTCTCCTGGAGGGAAGGTCGTCTTTACTACAGTAGGCCTACTGGAGGGAAGGTCGTCTTTACTACAGTAGGTCTCCTGGAGGGAAGGTCGTCTTTACTACAGTAGGTCTCCTGGAGGGAAGGTCGTCTTTACTACAGTAGGTCTCCTGGAGGGAAGGTCGTCTTTACTACAGTAGGTCTCCTGGAGGGAAGGTCGTCTTTACTACAGTAGGTCTCCTGGAGGGAAGGTCGTCTTTACTACAGTAGGCCTCCTGGAGGGAAGGTCGTCTTTACTACAGTAGGTCTCCTGGAGGGAAGGTCGTCTTTACTACAGTAGGCCTACTGGAGGGAAGGTCTTTACTACAGTAGGTCTCCTGGAGGGAAGGTCGTCTTTACTACAGTAGGTCTCCTGGAGGGAAGGTCGTCTTTACTACAGTAGGCCTCCTGGAGGGAAGGTCGTCTTTACTACAGTAGGTCTCCTGGAGGGAAGGTCGTCTTTACTACAGTAGGCCTCCTGGAGGAAAGGTCGTCTTTACTACAGTAGGCCTCCTGGAGGGAAGGTCGTCTTTACTACAGTAGGTCTCCTGGAGGGAAGGTCGTCTTTACTACAGTAGGTCTCCTGGAGGGAAGGTCGTCTTTACTACAGTAGGTCTCCTGGAGGGAAGGTCGTCTTTACTACAGTAGGTCTCCTGGAGGGAAGGTCGTCTTTACTACAGTAGGTCTCCTGGAGGGAAGGTCGTCTTTACTACAGTAGGTCTCCTGGAGGGAAGGTCGTCTTTACTACAGTAGGTCTCCTGGAGGGAAGGTCGTCTTTACTACAGTAGGTCTCCTGGAGGGAAGGTCGTCTTTACTACAGTAGGCCTACTGGAGGGAAGGTCGTCTTTACTACAGTAGGTCTCCTGGAGGGAAGGTCGTCTTTACTACAGTAGGTCTCCTGGAGGGAAGGTCGTCTTTACTACAGTAGGTCTACTGGAGGGAAGGTCGTCTTTACTACAGTAGGTCTCCTGGAGGGAAGGTCGTCTTTACTACAGTAGGTCTCCTGGAGGGAAGGTCGTCTTTACTACAGTAGGTCTCCTGGAGGGAAGGTCGTCTTTACTACAGTAGGTCTCCTGGAGGGAAGGTCGTCTTTACTACAGTAGGTCTCCTGGAGGGAAGGTCGTCTTTACTACAGTAGGTCTCCTGGAGGGAAGGTCGTCTTTACTACAGTAGGTCTCCTGGAGGGAAGGTCGTCTTTACTACAGTAGGCCTCCTGGAGGGAAGGTAGTCTTTACAGTAGGTCTCCTGGAGGGAAGGTCGTCTTTACTACAGTAGGTCTCCTGGAGGGAAGGTCGTCTTTACTACAGTAGGTCTCCTGGAGGGAAGGTCGTCTTTACTACAGTAGGTCTCCTGGAGGGAAGGTCTTTACTACAGTAGGCCTCCTGGAGGGAAGGTCGTCTTTACTACAGTAGGTCTCCTGGAGGGAAGGTCGTCTTTACTACAGTAGGTCTCCTGGAGGGAAGGTCGTCTTTACTACAGTAGGCCTCCTGGAGGGAAGGTCGTCTTTACTACAGTAGGTCTCCTGGAGGGAAGGTCGTCTTTACTACAGTAGGCCTGGAGGGAAGGTCGTCTTTACTACAGTAGGTCTCCTGGAGGGAAGGTCGTCTTTACTACAGTAGGCCTCCTGGAGGGAAGGTCGTCTTTACTACAGTAGGCCTGGAGGGAAGGTCGTCTTTACTACAGTAGGAGGGAAGGTCTCTTTACTGGTGGGATGGTCGTCTTTACTACAGTAGGTCTCCTGGAGGGAAGGTCGTCTTTACTACAGTAGGTCTCCTGGAGGGAAGGTCGTCTTTACTACAGTAGGTCTCCTGGAGGGAAGGTCGTCTTTACTACAGTAGGTCTCCTGGAGGGAAGGTCGTCTTTACTACAGTAGGTCTCCTGGAGGGAAGGTCGTCTTTACTACAGTAGGTCTCCTGGAGGGAAGGTCGTCTTTACTACAGTAGGTCTCCTGGAGGGAAGGTCGTCTTTACTACAGTAGGTCTCCTGGAGGGAAGGTCGTCTTTACTACAGTAGGTCTCCTGGAGGGAAGGTCGTCTTTACTACAGTAGGTCTCCTGGAGGGAAGGTCGTCTTTACTACAGTAGGCCTCCTGGAGGGAAGGTCGTCTTTACTACAGTAGGTCTCCTGGAGGGAAGGTCGTCTTTACTACAGTAGGTCTCCTGGAGGGAAGGTCGTCTTTACTACAGTAGGCCTCCTGGAGGGAAGGTCGTCTTTACTACAGTAGGTCTCCTGGAGGGAAGGTCGTCTTTACTACAGTAGGTCTCCTGGAGGGAAGGTCGTCTTTACTACAGTAGGCCTGGAGGGAAGGTCGTCTTTACTACAGTAGGCCTCCTGGAGGGAAGGTCGTCTTTACTACAGTAGGTCTCCTGGAGGGAAGGTCGTCTTTACTACAGTAGGTCTCCTGGAGGGAAGGTCGTCTTTACTACAGTAGGTCTCCTGGAGGGAAGGTCGTCTTTACTACAGTAGGTCTCCTGGAGGGAAGGCCGTCTTTACTACAGTAGGTCTCCTGGAGGGAAGGTCGTCTTTACTACAGTAGGCCTGGAGGGAAGGTCGTCTTTACTAGTCGTCTTTACTACAGTAGGCCTACTGGAGGGAAGGTCGTCTTTACTACAGTAGGCCTCCTGGAGGGAAGGTCGTCTTTACTACAGTAGGTCTCCTGGAGGGAAGGTCGTCTTTACTACAGTAGGTCTCCTGGAGGGAAGGTCGTCTTTACTACAGTAGGTCTCCTGGAGGGAAGGTCGTCTTTACTACAGTAGGTCTCCTGGAGGGAAGGTCGTCTTTACTACAGTAGGTCTCCTGGAGGGAAGGTCGTCTTTACTACAGTAGGTCTCCTGGAGGGAAGGTCGTCTTTACTACAGTAGGCCTACTGGAGGGAAGGTCGTCTTTACTACAGTAGGTCTCCTGGAGGGAAGGTCGTCTTTACTACAGTAGGTCTACTGGAGGGAAGGTCGTCTTTACTACAGTAGGTCTCCTGGAGGGAAGGTCGTCTTTACTACAGTAGGTCTCCTGGAGGGAAGGTCGTCTTTACTACAGTAGGTCTCCTGGAGGGAAGGTCGTCTTTACTACAGTAGGTCTGGAGGGAAGGTCGTCTTTACTACAGTAGGTCTCCTGGAGGGAAGGTCGTCTTTACTACAGTAGGTCTCCTGGAGGGAAGGTCGTCTTTACTACAGTAGGTCTCCTGGAGGGAAGGTCGTCTTTACTACAGTAGGTCTCCTGGAGGGAAGGTCGTCTTTACTACAGTAGGTCTCCTGGAGGGAAGGTCGTCTTTACTACAGTAGGTCTCCTGGAGGGAAGGTCGTCTTTACTACAGTAGGTCTCCTGGAGGGAAGGTCGTCTTTACTACAGTAGGTCTCCTGGAGGGAAGGTCGTCTTTACTACAGTAGGCCTCCTGGAGGGAAGGTCGTCTTTACTACAGTAGGTCTCCTGGAGGGAAGGTCGTCTTTACTACAGTAGGTCTCCTGGAGGGAAGGTCGTCTTTACTACAGTAGGTCTCCTGGAGGGAAGGTCGTCTTTACTACAGTAGGTCTCCTGGAGGGAAGGTCGTCTTTACTACAGTAGGTCTCCTGGAGGGAAGGCCGTCTTTACTACAGTAGGTCTCCTGGAGGGAAGGTCGTCTTTACTACAGTAGGCCTGGAGGGAAGGTCGTCTTTACTACAGGTCTACTGGAGGGAAGGTCGTCTTTACTACAGTAGGTCTCCTGGAGGGAAGGTCGTCTTTACTACAGTAGGTCTCCTGGAGGGAAGGTCGTCTTTACTACAGTAGGTCTCCTGGAGGGAAGGTCGTCTTTACTACAGTAGGTCTCCTGGAGGGAAGGTCGTCTTTACTACAGTAGGTCTCCTGGAGGGAAGATCGTCTTTACTACAGTAGGCCTGGAGGGAAGGTCGTCTTTACTACAGTAGGTCTCCTGGAGGGAAGGTCGTCTTTACTACAGTAGGTCTCCTGGAGGGAAGGTCGTCTTTACAGTAGGTCTCCTGGAGGGAAGGTCGTCTTTACTACAGTAGGTCTCCTGGAGGGAAGGTCGTCTTTACTACAGTAGGTCTCCTGGAGGGAAGGTCGTCTTTACTACAGTAGGTCTCCTGGAGGGAAGGTCGTCTTTACTACAGTAGGTCTCCTGGAGGGAAGGTCGTCTTTACTACAGTAGGCCTCCTGGAGGGAAGGTCGTCTTTACTACAGTAGGTCTCCTGGAGGGAAGGTCGTCTTTACTACAGTAGGTCTCCTGGAGGGAAGGTCGTCTTTACTACAGTAGGCCTGGAGGGAAGGTCGTCTTTACTACAGTAGGTCTACTGGAGGGAAGGTCGTCTTTACTACAGTAGGTCTCCTGGAGGGAAGGTCGTCTTTACTACAGTAGGTCTCCTGGAGGGAAGGTCGTCTTTACTACAGGGAAGGTCGTCTTTACTACAGTAGGTCTCCTGGAGGGAAGGTCGTCTTTACTACAGTAGGCCTCCTGGAGGGAAGGTCGTCTTTACTACAGTAGGTCTCCTGGAGGGAAGGTCGTCTTTACTACAGTAGGTCTCCTGGAGGGAAGGTCGTCTTTACTACAGTAGGTCTCCTGGAGGGAAGGTCGTCTTTACTACAGTAGGCCTCCTGGAGGGAAGGTCGTCTTTACTACAGTAGGCCTCCTGGAGGGAAGGTCGTCTTTACTACAGTAGGTCTCCTGGAGGGAAGGTCGTCTTTACTACAGTAGGTCTCCTGGAGGGAAGGTCGTCTTTACTACAGTAGGTCTCCTGGAGGGAAGGTCGTCTTTACTACAGTAGGTCTCCTGGAGGGAAGGTCGTCTTTACTACAGTAGGTCTCCTGGAGGGAAGGTCGTCTTTACTACAGTAGGCCTCCTGGAGGGAAGGTCGTCTTTACTACAGTAGGTCTCCTGGAGGGAAGGTCGTCTTTACTACAGTAGGTCTCCTGGAGGGAAGGTCGTCTTTACTACAGTAGGTCCCCTTAGGGAAGGTCGTCTTTACTGCAGTAGGTCTCCTGGAGGGAAGGTCGTCTTTACTACAGTAGGTCTCCTGGAGGGAAGGTCGTCTTTACTACAGTAGGTCTCCTGGAGGGAAGGTCGTCTTTACTACAGTAGGTCTCCTGGAGGGAAGGTCGTCTTTACTACAGTAGGTCTCCTGGAGGGAAGGTCGTCTTTACTACAGTAGGTCTCCTGGAGGGAAGGTCGTCTTTACTACAGTAGGTCTCCTGGAGGGAAGGTCGTCTTTACTACAGTAGGTCTCCTGGAGGGAAGGTCGTCTTTACTACAGTAGGTCTCCTGGAGGGAAGGTCGTCTTTACTACAGTAGGTCTCCTGGAGGGAAGGTCGTCTTTACTACAGTAGGTCTCCTGGAGGGAAGGTCGTCTTTACTACAGTAGGCCTACTGGAGGGAAGGTCGTCTTTACTACAGTAGGTCTCCTGGAGGGAAGGTCGTCTTTACTACAGTAGGTCTCCTGGAGGGAAGGTCGTCTTTACTACAGTAGGTCTGGAGGGAAGGTCGTCTTTACTACAGTAGGTCTCCTGGAGGGAAGGTCGTCTTTACTACAGTAGGTCTCCTGGAGGGAAGGTCGTCTTTACTACAGTAGGTCTCCTGGAGGGAAGGTCGTCTTTACTACAGTAGGTCTCCTGGAGGGAAGGTCGTCTTTACTACAGTAGGTCTCCTGGAGGGAAGGTCGTCTTTACTACTGTAGGTCTCCTGGAGAGGTCGTCTTTACTACAGTTGGTCTCCTGGAGGGAAGGTCGTCTTTACTACAGTAGGTCTCCTGGAGGGAAGGTCGTCTTAACTACCGTAGGTCTCCTGGAGGGAAGGTCGTCTTTACTACAGTAGGTCCTCCTGGAGGGAAGGTCGTCTTTACTACAGTAGGTCTCCTGGAGGGAAGGTCGTCTTTACTACAGTAGGTCTCCTGGAGGGAAGGTCGTCTTTACTACAGTAGGTCTCCTGGAGGGAAGGTCGTCTTTACTACAGTAGGTCTCCTGGAGGGAAGGTCGTCTTTACTACAGTAGGTCTCCTGGAGGGAAGGTCGTCTTTACTACAGTAGGTCTCCTGGAGGGAAGGTCGTCTTTACTACAGTAGGTCTCCTGGAGGGAAGGTCGTCTTTACTACAGTAGGTCTCCTGGAGGGAAGGTCGTCTTTACTACAGTAGGTCTCCTGGAGGGAAGGTCGTCTTTACTACAGTAGGTCTCCTGGAGGGAAGGTCGTCTTTACTACAGTAGGTCTCCTGGAGGGAAGGTCGTCTTTACTACAGTAGGTCTCCTGGAGGGAAGGTCGTCTTTACTACAGTAGGTCTCCTGGAGGGAAGGTCGTCTTTACTACAGTAGGTCTACTGGAGGGAAGGTCGTCTTTACTACAGTAGGTCTCCTGGAGGGAAGGTCGTCTTTACTACAGTAGGTCTCCTGGAGGGAAGGTCGTCTTTACTACAGTAGGTCTCCTGGAGGGAAGGTCGTCTTTACTACAGTAGGTCTCCTGGAGGGAAGGTCGTCTTTACTACAGTAGGTCTCCTGGAGGGAAGGTCGTAGGCTTTACTACAGTAGGTCTCCTGGAGGGAAGGTCGTCTTTACTACAGTAGGTCTCCTGGAGGGAAGGTCGTGTAGAGGGAAGGTCGTCTTTACTACAGTAGGTCTCCTGGAGGGAAGGTCGTCTTTACTACAGTAGGTCTACTGGAGGGAAGGTCGTCTTTACTACAGTAGGTCTCCTGGAGGGAAGGTCGTCTTTACTACAGTAGGTCTACTGGAGGGAAGGTCGTCTTTACTACAGTAGGTCTCCTGGAGGGAAGGTCGTCTTTACTACAGTCAACTCTCTTATACAGCTGTTTTATATAGTATGATTTTTTTCGTAAATGCGATTAAAAAGGTCCATCCATAATAGTATGTGTGTGTGTGTGTGTGTGTGTGTGTGTGTACTCGCCTAATTGTACTCACCTAATTGTGGTTGCAGGGGTCGATACTCAGCTCCTGGCCCCGCCTCTTCACTGATCGCTACTGGATCCTCTCTCTCTCTGCTTCCTGAGCTTTGTCATACCTCTTCTTAAAACTATGTATGGTTCCTGCCTCCACTACTTCACTTGCTAGGCTATTCCACTTTCTGACAACTCTATGACTGAAGAAATACTTCCTAACGTCCCTGTGACTCGTCTGAGTCTTCAGCTTCCAGTTGTGACCCCTTGTCCCTGTGTCCCCTCTCTGGAACATCCTATCTCTGTCCACCTTGTCTATTCCCCGCAGTATCTTGTATGTCGTTATCATGTCTCCCCTGACCCTTATGTCCTCCAATGTCGTCAGTCCGATTTCCCTTAACCTTTCCCCGTACGACATTCCCTTGAGCTCTGGGACTAGCCTTGTTGCAAACCTTTGTACTTTCTCTAACTTCTTGACGTGCTTGACCAGGTGTGGGTTCCAGACTGGTGCTGCATACTCCAGTATGGGCCTAACATACACAGTGTACAGTGTCTTGAACGATTCCTTATTAAGGTATCGGAACGCTATTCTCAGGTTTGCCAGGCGCCCGTATGCTGCAGCGGTTATTTGGTTGATGTGTGTGTGTGTGTGTGTGTGTGTGTGTGTGTGTACTCGCCTAGCTGTACTCACCTAGTTGTACTCATCTAGTTAAGGTTGTGGGGGTCGAGTCCGAGCTCCTGGCCCCGCCTCTTCACTGATCGCTACTAGGTCACTCTCCCTGAGCCGTGAGCTTTATCATACCTCTGCTTAAAGCTATGTATGGATCCTGCCTCCACTACATCACTTCCCAAACTATTCCACTTACTGACTACTCTGTGGCTGAAGAAATACTTCCTAACATCCCTGTGATTCATCTGTGTCTTCAACTTCCAACTGTGTCCCCTTGTTACTGTGTCCAATCTCTGGAACATCCTGTCTTAGTCCACCTTGTCAATTCCTCTCAGTATTTTGTATGTCGTTATCATGTCCCCCCTATCTCTCCTGTCCTCCAGTGTCGTCAGGTTGATTTCCCTTAACCTCT